>NW_022630995.1:56201614-56517014 GCF_010015895.1 Lontra canadensis
TGGAAAGAGAGATGATACGGGAGGGGCTCTCCCCACCTCCTGCCCTTCTCCCACCCTCTTTTGCTTCCACTCACTGCCATGCCCGTCCCTGCTGCCATCTAGGCTGGGACCTCACCCTGTGCACCAGACCCCATCACAACCCTCCTCTGGGACCTTGAATTGACAATTTCCCCCTTTCCTCCGAATAATTACGTCTTCCTGCTGTATTGGCTCATTTCCCTCCATGAAAAAAGTGCTGCAATTGGCCCCTTCCTTAAAAGGGCTCTTTCTGAGGGTGCCTGGGTGGCTCAGTAAGTTGGGCATCTGCCTTCTGCTCAGATCATGATCCCAGGGTCCTGGGACTGAGCCCTGCATTGGGCTCTCTGCTCCATGGGGAACCTGCTTCTTCTTCTTCCTCTGTGCACGCTCTCTCTCTCTCTCTCTCTCTCTCAAATAAATAAATAAATCTTCAAAAAAAAAAAATAAAAGGGCTCTCTCTGGACTTCACTTCTCTTTCTAGCTAGTGCTCAGTTTTACAACCTTCTACAGGAAAACTTCTCAAACCCTCTTTCTGAATCAGTTTGCTGGGCTCAGCACTCCCTGTAACTCCTCTTGTCCGGGTCTCCAGTGGCCCTGCTTTGCCACATCTAATGATCAAACCTTAGTGCTCATCTTATTTGACCCTCAGAGGCATTTAGTAACAAAAGTGACCCATCACCTCCTTTTTTCTTGAAATAGTTTCTTCACTTGGCTCCTGGGATGTCTTCTTTCTTGACGTTCCTCCTACCCACCCCCAGGCTCCCAGACTGCTCTGTACCTGTCTGCATCTCCCTGAAGACCATGCATGGAGCTCTGCTTTGCCCTACTCATCTCCTAGTGGTCTTACTCTGTCTCTTGGCTTTAAATGCTGCCCGTCTACTGATACTCCCCACCCAGAGCTTCAGACTCAAATATCTAGATGCTTGATGGATACCTTCACTTGGCCTAACATGCCCCAGGTGAAGCTCCATATCATGACCCCCTACTCCGCTTGTGCTACAACCTTCCTTGTTGCAATAGACAGAACTCACTCGTCTTAAGCCAGAAGCCCCGGAGTCCTTGACTCCTCTGTGACTCTCACACGACACACTACATGCAATCCATGGACATCCTGCCAGCTTTGCCTTCAAGTTACATTGAGAACAATCTCTGAGAACCTCTAAGCACTTCTAAGCACCACAATCCACCTCTAAGCACTCTACTGCTCTCATCCTGGTCAGGCACCGCTGTCTCTCACATGGCTTCTTCTAAGACCCTCCTAATTTCTCTGCTTCCCACCTTGCTCCTCTACAGCTTGTTCTTCGAAGCGAGTGAATTGTTTAAAATTCCAGTGCAATTATGTCCTTCCTGTGCTCAAAATCCAATGACTTCTTTTTTTCAACAGAGTAAAATTCCAAACCCTTTCAGTTGCCTACATGGCTCTCTCTGTATGATCTGCATTTGACTCCTGTGGCCTCAGGGGCTTTGTACTTGCTGTTTCCTCTGCCTAAAACTCTCTTGCCCAAGATAACCGCACAGCTCTTTGTCTCTTTTAATTCCTTCAGGACCTTACAGAGACCCTTCAGAGAAGGCCTCCCAGAAAACTCATAATACAATGATAACCTGCCTCCCTCACCCTCCTGGGACTCCCTAACTACCTTATAATGATTTCTTTTTCCATAATATTTATCACCACTCTACATATTTATTTGTTATTGTCTGTCCATTCCTGTTAGAATATAAGCTGCACGAGGGCGGGGACATTTGTTCATTGTTTATGCCCAGAACCTAAGAGTATGGCACACAGTAGACATTCAATAAATGTGTTTCAAATGAATGACTGAATCACTATTTATTGGAGGTGTCTCCTGTGGCCACCTTCTGGAGCCCCTTTAAATCTTCACTGTCCTCTCCGGGCTGCCAGGAGGATCAAATGGGAGAACACGGGGGAGAACACAGGGGAGAACGGCTGGGGCTGATGAATCATAAGCCCTTCCTAATATCCCAGGATCCGAATCTCAGCTGGATCCTGTCATTTAAGCAGCTCATCTGAGGTGTTCAAGGTTGCCCTGACCCTGATGGGGAATTAGCATATTCAAGGGACACAACGCTTCTGAAAATCTGAGGTATCCCTTCCAGACCTCCTCATAGGCTCCCAGAAATGGCAGAAGGAAGCTGATGACAGCAGCTCAGAAAATAAAAGGACAGAGGAGGTGATCCCGACTGAACAAGGGGCAGAAAACAAGAACAGAACGCCGAAGGACACAAAACTCTCTAGTGAACAACTCTGGTAATTATGAGCTGGAAAAAAACAACTGTGATGTATTTTAGGAAAGAAAGATTCATTCTCAATAAATACACACAAAAAAATTAGATACGAAACAAACAGAAGTAAAAGTGAAAAATGTAACGGAGTTGATTTTTTTTCTCCTCATTCTTTCCTGATCATTACCTTTGAATGAGTTTCTCAGGAAATCAACTGACATCAAAATTTATTTTTCGGGGCGCCTGGGTGGTTCAGTGGGTTGAGCCTCTGCCTTCGGCTCAGGTCATGATCTCAGGGTCCTAGGATCGAGCCCCGCATCGGGTTCTCTGCTCAGCAGGGAGCCTGCTTCCCGAACCCTCTCTCTCTGCCTGCCTTTCTGCCTACTTGTGATCTCTCTCTCTCTGTGTAAAATAAATAAATAAAATATTTAAAAAAAATTATTTTTCATGAGCACGGTTCCTAAGAAAAGATCAATCAATCAATACCGCCTGACTTTAATATGCAGCCTGTCATCACCAAATGCATTGAGCACGTGTTAGTATATTCCTATTGGCATCATCAAAATAAGAGCCATGGTTTACTGCAAACTCACTTCGTGCTATCTCCAGATGGACGATACCCCCAGACCTTACGACTGTTCTGTTCCCATGTGAGGGACAAAAGCTTCCCCTGAGGTTAGCCTCTGGCAAGTTACATGCTTTGTCCAAGGTTATGGTCATTGCATGTCACATTCGGAATGTGACCCCAGGACTTGGTGATTCCACAGTGCTCCCCATGCCACTCTACCCCTCTGTCTCCCTGGTTACTCCTGGTTTTATAAAGCTATCAGGGGCTAGTGTATGCTAGTCCACTCTTCTGGAAATATATACAGCTGAAAACTCCAGGGTATTTTCCCAGTGAGAAAGGGCTTTGGCTCCTTCAGGTCAATGATTTATTTAACTTAGTGCAGAAACCCAAAGACATTTTTCTAGAGAAGTACTGATACCTTCATCCAAACAAATGGACGGTCTCTGAGGGTCATGAGTGGATCAGGGTCATAACCGGAGGACCCTGTAACAAATTCTATAGGATGCAGGGAAAAGAATGAAAATGTATTATATGAGATGCGCTACATCTCACCTTGAGCTGCTTAAAGAATAACATAGTATGAGTGTCCTATTCCAAAACAGTGTGAACATGGGTGTATAGAAATACTGAGACCTTTGTAAAACATTATATGAACCTGGGTTCCCATTCCAGCTCTATTTATCAGCTGGGTGATCTCAAGGCAATGCATTCACATCTCCTAGATACATTTCTTCTCCTATAAACTTGAGAGGCTGATTCTTACCTCCTGATTATTCTAGAAGGACTAGATGATAAGAGTGTGTGGGTAAAATACCTAGCATGGACCAGGATCTTGAGATTGGCAAGTGTTATTATTAAGAAAAGGTGATGTTATAGAGGGAAAGTAGAAGATAGAAGTGGAGATGAAAAAAGAGCTTAGAGGACAGAAAGGGAATCATAAGAAAGAACAGAGGTGGCATTCCTCATTACTATCTTTGGTTCCTACTTTCAACCTCCTGGCTCCAAAACCCAAGGTCCTCACTTTCCCCCCTCAGCTGAGCCCAGGGATGTTTCCCTTCTCATTGGTGCTTCTGAAACACCCCTCACCCCAGCCCCATATGCCCACAGGCATTTCCTCTCTGTGTACTGAGCTTAGTTTGTTCTGTCCTAGTCTGTTAGGGATGTAGTCTGGAAACCTGGCAGGTGCTACACACACCCCTTCTAAATTCATAATCATATTCTACAAGGTAGTCCAGCCACCACTTCCCTTTGTATAAGGTTAGTGACATATAGCTTTATAGAATCATTTAATCAGCTTAACATAACACATATTACCCTGGAAGGGTATGTTTAAATGCCACACTTGAGCTACGCTCTGTGGCCTATGCCCCATGCATTTATGTGATGAACTAAGGGCTCCCAGGCCCTCCCTGGGAGTAGTTCACTGTGCTTCAAGCATGTTCAACTCTTTTATAAATATCTGATGGCGCTTACCCCATCTGTTTATAGGTCTGTCTTCCAAGTAAACTCTGAGCTTCTGACCCGGTCTTTTGCATTTCTATACATTCTGAACTATAGCACTTTGCCTGGTGCATTGTTCATGCTCGGTAAATGTTGTCATGAATGACTCTTTAAGTGCGCTCTAGGAGACAGACATAGAGAGATATTTCATTCTGGAGCTGAATTTGTCTGCAGAAGAGGTTATATGAAAATCCAGTAACAGACATGTCTTTCCCATGAGACTTTATTAGCTTTCCACAGCCCCTCTCTACAAAGAAGGCAAACTGGCAGTATAAATAACAGCTAGCAGATTTCCTTGTGGTTTTTTGGAGTGGTGATCCCCTTCCCTTTGCCTGTAATGGCTCTTTCTCTGCCTAATGACAAGCAGAATGAAGTTTGCAATAATTAGAACTTTGCCCCTTGAATCAATTTGAACTGAAAGACTCAGAAATGCAACAGGCAGCAAATGTTTCCGGGAGACCAGAATGCAACTGGACGGCATGAAAGTCCCAGGACTGAAGCAGAGCGACCATCTGGGAGGAATTCCACCCAGGGGCAGGGATGAGTCAGACTTCCATTTCCTGCAAACCAGACACCAGACAGCCGCTCAAATCAAAGCAGCCCGAGTAATGCTCTATGATTCAATTCCAGAAAGTAAAACGTAAATCACAGTGATGAGAACCCCTACACTTACAATTCATTACATCCGTTCAGGGTGCCGAGGGGAGAGGCTGAACTCCAAGCCCGTCACTGGAGGCGGGACACCATTGCCGCAGCCCTCTCCCGCAAGAAGGGATTACCTTAAGGAACTTTACAAAGCACTTTGCAGATTCCGCTTTCTGGGGTGAAAGGGAAAGTGGAGAGACGAGTCCTACTGTTGAATCTTCTAAAAGAATCCAAAGGGAAAGGCTGGATGTTGGGGCGGACCTGGGGCTGCTCCCTGGGAGGCTGCAGCCATCTGGGAGACAAAACACCCGCTTAGCAACACGTTCCTAAGGGAGGTCACTGGGTGGCTTTTCTTTTTTTTTCTTTTAAAGAGACAGGTTGCTTCCAGTAGTGGAGTATAAACATACTGGGTGAATAGAGGAGCACAGCCGGCAGAAGAAGGACAAAGAAGAGTCAGCCTGGGCAGCTGATAAGAAACTAAGAAAAGCTTTAGAAGCCATGCCCTCCGTCCTGTCATCAGGGTCACAGGGCATTTCTGGTGAAAGAAGGCGATGCTCAGAGTCAGGCGGTTTAGATTCATTCAAGGTCACACAGTCACAGGGCTGTGTGTCTGGCTTATCTGCAGAAAGGTTTTGTAGCAGTGCTGCCGGGCACCAGTGAGTGTGGCACGGGAGTGTTTTCCAGTTACATGTGGAGGCTGAATGTACTGGGTTAATCTTTGCTTATTCTTGGAATCCCACTGAAATTGCTGAAAGAGGATATAAATAGTATGGCTAAAAAAAGCAAAGGTAATGGGAAAAGAGGCAAAGCAGATGGAAGACTAATGGAATGATAGACCAAGGAAACCCACACTCTAAGCTCTCTAATGTGTGTGTGTAAGTGCACCCATGTGTGTATCTGTGTGTGTATGTGTGAGTGTATCTGTGTGTCTTTGTCTGTGTGTCTGTGTATGGTGGGGAGGGGGCAAGGAAGCATAAGAATGTGGCAATGAGCCCATCCATTCTGCAGGATTCCGGAGAGGATTTGGCTCAGTGGTGTGATGGGTGGAATTGGGTCCCTCCAAAAAAAGATACATTGGAGTCCTAACCCCAGGACCTCAGAACGTGACCTTATTTGGAGAGAGGATCTTGACAGAGGCAATTGATTTAAAAGAGGTCAGTAGGGTGGACTGTGATCCAATCTGTGTTCTTATAAAAAGGGAAAATTTGGGGACAGAGACACATGCACATGGGGAAGATGATGTGAAGATCCAGGGAGAACAGCATTTACAAGCCAAGGAAAGCCTGAAGCCATCAGAAGCTGGCAGAGGGGCCTAGAATAGATTCCACCTCACAGCCCTCAGAGGGAACAAATCCTGCCAATACCTGATTTCCTTCTTATATTATATTATATTTTACTGTATTTTTTAACACCTTATTTCTTACCTCTTGTTTCCATGATTGTAAGACAACACATTTCTCACAACGTATATGGTACTTTATTATGACCTCCCCAGGAAATGAATATAGTCAGATAACAAGGCAAGTGGGGGCTGAAAATGCAAGAAGGTGTGAAAGGCTGTATGTATATGGAGGGGCTAGATCCTCAGGACCCTCCCTTACTCCTGGCAGCCTGAGAAATATGTCCATGCTCCCTACTCTCCCTTTTTGTACCACTTCCCCCCAGAGGAGACTGGAGGTTTAGAGGCTACTTCTCTAGGAAAGTTGAGCCAGAGACACTCTGGTCTCAAGTTCCGAGGTACAGCAGAGGGTGGGTGTGCCTCAGGGCAGAAAAATGGGTAGGAAATGGAGAGGTGTGCAGGGCTCTTTCCTTCTCACAGAACTGAAGGAACCAGACATGCACCTTTGCCTCTCCCTGTCCCTCCTTCACCAGCACCAAACTGGAAAACATGGAAAATTGTTTTCTGAAGAAACAGAATGGTCACAAAGAAAAGAATCCAGATGTTGACATTTTTGGGTTTTCCAATGAAAAACTATCATATTGCCCTTACAAAAAAGCATTACAGAGAAAATGAGGGGACCTCAGGTTAAGATATTCCACATTAAAAAAAAAAAAAAAAGATTTATTTATTTATTTTAGGGAGAGAGTGTGTGAGCGAGAGGAGAAGCAGAGGGAGAGGGAGAGGGGAAGCAGACTCCTTGTTGAGCACAGAGCCCCAAGCAGGGCTTGACATGAGGCTCTATCTCACAACCCTGAGATCATGACCTGAGCTGAAAACAAGAGTCAGATGTCCAACCCATTGAGCCACCCAGGTGCTTTAAGAAATTCCACATTTGTAGTTATAGAAAGAGATAACTGAGAAAATAAGAAGGTAGGAGTTATCGAAGAACTAATACAAGAAAAACTCTCAGAGGTAAAAGAATATGTCTTTAGATTAAAATAGAATATTGGGGTACTTGGGTGGCTCAGTTTGTAGAGCATCTGACTCTTGGTCTCAGGTCTTGATTTCAGGGTCATGCATTCAAGCCCTGTGTTGGGCATGGAACCTATTTGAAAGAAACAAAAAATAAAATAAAATAAAAATAAACTATTTGTTAACTAGGGCTCATACAAGGAGACAACACCAAAAGCAGTCTCAGTTTATGCTTTGCTTGTGGTGGGAAAAATATTCTCCAGAGAACTCACAACCATTGGTTTACACTATGCTGGTTTGTCTTATTTATGCTTCTGGTCCTGTTTAGGAATCCCCTAAGTGACAAATTTTAAAGGTGGTCTCAGGCTACTGCGTCCCTGTGGGGGTGTGGGCAAGAGCACATACAAAACTTTCCTGGAGGATTACACCTTCAAGTAGTTAGTTCAGGACAGCCATAGATAAACCTTGCTGAAGATGAGTTCACAATCCAGAATTAGCCAACACAGCAGGAAATAACCAAGAATCCACAATGAGAGGCATAATTAGATATACAAGAACTAATGATAATCAAATAATCAGATGGATAATATTTGAAAACAATGATCATAAAAGAACTTAAAGGAAGGCTTTGAAAATATGAAAGAAGAGTGAGATAAGATCAGATGAGGCAAATTGAGAAAGAATCAGCTAGAGCATTTAGAAGTGATTAACAAAGTCAGATTTTATTTATTTATTTATTCGAGACAGAGAGAGAGAGAGAGAGAGAGAGAGAGCAGGAGGAGGAGCAGAGCGGGAAGGAGGGGAAAGTATCTCAAGCAGGTTCCACATTGAGCATGGAACCCACCTCAGTGCTTGATCTCACAACCCTGAGATCATGACCTGAGCTGAAACCACATCAGATGCTTAACCAACAGAGCCACCCAGGCACCCTAGTCGTGATTTTTTTTTAAAAGGATGAGTCAGACTCCCTGTGACAGAACTGGAAAGAGAAGTCATGATGTAAAAGAGAGATTTAGAAAGTTGAAGTGTGGAGTGAGAGAGGGGGAAAATGAGTGAATGGAGGACACGGAGGAGCTCTGAGGAGGTGAGCCTCAGGAGAAGAGCAGGGAGGGTGGAGGTGAGTGCTGGATCTGAAGTGAGGGGTCTTAGTCAACTTCCTTAACTCTCCCAGGTTTCAGTTTCCTCATCTGTAAAATGAGGTTAATAGTTGCAACTGCTCTAGAGGGTTATTTTGAGAATCATTAAGGTACTATTTGTCAAGTTCTGGTGTACAGTAAATGCTCTAAGTCTTGTTAAATGCAAAAATAGAAATGCAGGTGGTGTTGTCTTAGCTCAGCCTACTTTAACATAATACTGTTAGCTCTATGCTCTAACATCATACTGTAGGCTGGGAAGCCCAAGATCAAGGTGCCAGTGCATCAGTCTCTGGTGAGAGCTCTGTTCCTGGGTTGTAGATGGGCACCTTCTTGGTGTGTCTTCACACAGCTTTTCCTTGGTGTGTTCAGATGGAGACAGCAAACTCTTCCTCTTTTTTTTCTTTTAAAGATTTTATTATTAATTTGAGAGAGAGAGAGCATGAGAGGATAGAGGTCAGCAGGAGAAGCAGACTCCCTGCCGAGCAGGGAGCCCAATGTGGGACTTGATCCTAGGACTCCAGGATCATGACCTGAGCTGAAGGTGGTTGCTTAACCAATTGAGCCACCCAGGCACCCTCTCTTCCTCTTCTTATAAGACCACTGATCCTATTGGGTTAGGACTCCACTCATCTGACCCCATTTAATCTTAATGACCTCTTCAAATCCCGGTCTCCAAAACAAGTTACATTGAGGGTTAGGGCATCTACATGTGAGTTTTGGTGGGGAGGACACAGTTCAGTCTAAAGCAGATATTTATTGTATGAGATCACCTATTTGAAGAGATCAACTGTCAGAAGAGAGAGGATCTATTCACCACCCTTGTGCTAATTAACCTTCTGATAATGACTTTGCTGATATTTTAACATTTAGCTAAATGAAACCAGTTCCTAAGAATTACATATGTCAAAATGTTCTGAAATTATTAAAAAGCATAATTCAAAAACATTTTTTACAAAATTTCTTATGCAAGAAAAATAAATGAATCTAGCAGATTTGTCTTAAATAAAAATGCAAAAATCTCATTCTTTTAGGTTAAGTGTTCCGAGCTGGTTAGAGTTTTTAATCAAGAACAAGTGTTGAATCATATCATAAGCTTTTATTCCTGCATCTTTTGAGATAATCAAATATGATTTTTCTTCTTTCATCTTTTAATGTGGTGAATTACATTAACAGGCTTTTGAATGCCAAACTTTTCTTGCATTTCTGGGATATACTAAACTTGGTCAAGATAATTAAAAATTAATTCTTGAATTTAGTTACCAATATTTGGATTGTTGTTTTGCCCTTGTGTTTGTCAATGAAATTGTGCAATTGTTTTTTCTCTTTTCTTGTATTGTCCTTGTTTTATTTTAGTATAAAGGATATTTGAATCTCAAAAAAAGCAGACTAATCTCTCTGTCCTTCTGTCTTTCTATCCCTCTGCCTTTCTGTGTTTGTCTTTGTATCTGTTTTTCTCTGTCACACACACATACACACACGATCTATTCTGTAAACTTGTTTATAAAACCATTTGGATCTGGACAGTTTTTTATTGTATTAAAATACATATAGCATAAGATTTGTTGCTTTAGTTATTTGCTCAGTTATTCTCGGACATACTTCACATATAAAGTTGCATTAGCTATAGGTGTGCAACATAATGATTTGGTATTTGTATACATTGCAAAGTGATTGCCACAATAAGTCCAATTAACACCCGCCACCTCACATAGTTACATTTTTTTCTTGCAATGAGAACTTTTAAGATCTACTTTCTTAGTAATTTTCAAATGTATTTTAGCCATTTTTAAGTGTATAATTGAGAGGCATTAGTTATATTCACAGCATTGAACAACCGTTACTACTATCTCTTTCCAAAACTTTTTCTCCACCCCAAAATAGAAACTCTGTACCCATTAAACAATAACTCTGTATTTCTCCCTCTGGTAATCTAATCCAGCTCCTGGCAACCTCTAATCTCTACTCTCTGTCTTTATAAATTTGCCTATGCTAGTTATTTCATACAAATGGAATCCCACAACAATTGTCCTTTTGTGTTTGGCTTAAGTCACTTACTATAATGTTTTCAAGGTTTATCCATGTTGTAGCAGGTGTCAGCACATCATTTCTTTTTGAAGCTGAATAATCCATTGTATAGATATATGACATTGAGTTTATGCTTTTATCTGCTGATGGACACTTGGCTTGTTTCTACCATCCATTTAGTATGGATAGTGTTGCAATGAACAGTCATATACAAATGTCTTTCCAAGTTTGTTTTCAATTCATTCGGGTAGACCCTAATGAGTAGAATTGTTGAGTCACATGGTAATTCTTTGTTACCTTTTTAAAGAACTGCCACTGTCTTCCACAGTGGCTGAGCTGTTTTATGGTCTATCAGTCATGTGCAATTTCTGCACATCCTTGCCAACACTTGTTATTTTCCACTTTTTTGATGACAGTCATTCTAGTAGGTATGAAGTGGTATCATACTGTGGTTTTAATTCACATTTCCTTATGAGTAGTGATATTGAGCTCTGTAATTCATTGAGTTGATTGGTTAGTCATATATCCTCTTTGGAGAATAAAGGATTTGTGGACAGTAGGGGTGGTTGTAGCTCAATTTGTGACCCGTGATTCTATTTCTTTGATGCGTATAAACCCATTCAGGTTTTAAATTTCTTCTCCTTTCAGTTTTAGTATTGTACATTTTTAGGGGATTGTTCTTTTCTTTGTTTTTAAATTAATCAGCATGAGGATTTTCAAAAATATTCTTTATTATTTTTAAGCTCCACCATATAGAGTAGTATATATAACTATATATAGTATATATAATGACATAAAAGATGTAGTTACATCTTTTTTTTATAACTTTAAGTAGTAAAATCCCATGCTCTATGTTGGTTTTGCCTTTGTGGTTGTTTTAAAACAAAACCTCCAAGTTTTTTGATGTTTCTCTCATTGAGAATTGGAGTTTATTTTCCTTCCCTTTGTATCTGAGTAGACTTATAACCTCATTGACAATTAGATATTGTGCAAATGATGCTGTCTTGCTGGTTGATATCTGGGGCTGAGTCACAAAAGATGCTGCGGTTTCTATGTTGTTTGCTAGAACTTTAATGCTCAGAGTCTTGAGTTGCTGTATAAGTGTGACTACTGTGAAGCCAGCACACCATGAGGGAGCCAGGCAACATGGAAAGGCGAGGTGCACACACTCTGTTTGGCAGTTCTGGTCATCGAGTCATCCTGACCAAGGCCCAGACATGTTTATTAGAAGCCTTTGGATGTTTCCAGCTCCTGGATGTTGAGTCACCTCTAGGGGGAGTTCGACTTTTCTCAACTGAGGCATCAGATATTGTGGAGTAGAGACTAGTGAATAAGGTGTGCTGTTCAAATTGCTGACTTTCAGAATCTTATGTGCATAATAAAATGATCTTTTTAAGTTGCTGCATTTTGGGGTCATTTGTTACACAGCAATAGTAACTCAGCAGTCAGATCTTTAGATGGGTGAAGAAATGAATGAATGAACAAATGAAATATTGTCATTATTTATTTACTTTTTTACATAGGACCCTGAAGGATATAAGTTTTACCTGTATACCTAAGAAAAATAGGTAAATATATTCAATGCCTTAAAGGATATGCCACTAAAGTATGGTGCATTGGAATCCTCTTTGGGAGATTAGAACATTAGAATAAACATGAAAAAATCATAGAACTGAGATGAAACTATCATGCTATGTTCTTTTTGGAAGAAAGCTGCCATGGCCCATTATTTAGGTCAGTAAATAGTTAAAATATGGTTTTCACACCCGAATGGGTGAAACACAAGTTCAGTTTTAGACAAATGTGTCATTCACACTCAGTTCTTGGAATTTTATAATATTTTTGATTGTAGCTGATACTTTCTCCATGAAAGAAAAATATGTCACAAGGGAAAACACATCACTAAAATGAAGCTCAGCCTGGAAGGTAAAGAATCACCTCTGAATCATAAATGATATAAAACCATGCTCTTCAACATTTGATCCATATTTTCCAATTGACTGAATTATATACATCTCCCCTGAAATACAACTTGAACTCCAGCAAATTTGAACCTCTTGTTTCTACAGTTAGTGGAGAGAAACACTTATTGATTCAGATATATTGGTTTGTAGTCTATTTTTATTTTATAGATATTAAAGCATTTAATTTTCTTCCTCCAAGGCTATGATTTTCAAGTTGTTTTGAATTGCAGTGACTTTCTCCTCATTTCTTCTTTTCAAAATATTCTCCCTTCCTAAGAGAGTTGTCTGAGCTATTGAGAATAAAATGCTATAAGATTCATTTTATTTAGAGTTTCATGTCATAACTTGAAATAATTGGATACGCTCTTACATATCAGAGAAAACCGCTGCTTTTAATATGAATTGTGAATTCTTCTATTTTTTTCTTGTCAAAAAGGTTATTTCCGCCCAATATTCTCTCTCTCTCCAGCTACTTTCCTTAAAAGTGTCTCACTGCTATGACCTGCTTCACCAGCTTAGGATATAAATATCATCACAATGCTTCCGTTTTCTAATTAGTTGCTCAAAAACGTTCTTGCCTTTATCAGCGGGACATGCAGTGTGTCCCCCTTGAAGTCTCAATTTCACTTAGAATTGTTCATAAATCTTGAAGGGCTTACTCCATTCAAGAGGCAGTCCTGCATCCAAATGCCAGTGGAGGGAGAACAGAGGAGGCTGGTTCATTACTGCACTAAATGACCCCAAGAAGGCAAAAATGTTCTGCCTTCTTGGGGTCATTTAGTGCAGTAATGAACCAGCCTCCTCTGTTCTCCCTTCAATCAGTGGCAACTAGTGTGTAGAGGCCAGGGATGCCACTAAACATTCTTTCAACATACAGGATGGCCCTCCACCCCTCACCATGTCAGTAGCACCCAGACTGAGAAATCCTGGTTTCTCCAGTATGGTTTATAGCAATGCAATCTGCTACTGTTCCTTGCATCTGGAGAGGTTTAAGACCTCACTCACAAGCTATGACTAGGCCAGCAACTACACTCCTTCCCCACTCCCCCCAGTCACCTGAGTTTTTATATGAAATTTGGTCTCCAGTCCACAGTCCCCACACCCCTTTTCCTCATGTTGATTTGCCCTCCAGGGCTTCAAGTATCTCTTCGGACTGTCAACACAATTAGGACCATCCAAGTTCACCAGAGAGGTCTTAGTATTGTTGCAATTCAGCAGGAAAGAATCCAGCATCTATATTCTTTTTGTCTCTGGGAGGTTCCTTAGCCACTTTGCAAATTTGTTCAGTGTTGTCAAGGACGCAAGGGGCATTTAGAAAGGACATCAACCATCATGTCATAGGAAATCCTGTTGTATCCCCATTTCCTAAGGCGATAAGTGTCCTTTGTCTTACATTTGTATAATCAAGAATCATTGCTCAGATGACCCTTCATCAAAACAAGATCTTATCCAAGGAGACCTTCTGGGCTCAATGGACAAGAGAAGTTGCTGACAATATCTTCAATTAAAAATATGCTCTACTTCATTGGGCACTGATCCATCTATTTTTCTCATGTTCTGTGATGCCATAAATTGTAATGTATTTCCTTCAAATGCACAGAAAGCTAATTATGCTTGGGAAACATAGACTGTTTGCTAGGCTCAATTTAAGAATAACCTTTTTACTGACTCCAGGTCAAGAATTTTTTTTTTTTTTTCTGTCTGCAGCCATAGCTGCCTGTACAGACACCTGTGCTTTGTCCCTTGATGCAGAATTCTTGAGGACCTGGTAGGGGGAGGATTTGGGTTCTTATATTGGTACAGATGATACATTGATATAACGAGTACCCAGGAACATCTATACTCACTTCCTCATTTCTGTCAAATTGGAAAGCTATGTTTCTAACATTCTCAAATGGACCAGGGTATAAATAGAATTTTCTTGGACTTGTCTCTGATTTCAATCACTATTGATGCTTTGAGAAATTCATGGCAGATTCCAAATAACTGTCTAGCAAAAGATTTCTGGAGTAAGAGCCATCTGTAAATTGGTAGCTGCCTGTGTTCTCACTATTTAAGAGATGGAATTTGGATCGTAGGGCAAAGGAACGCTTGCCACTAAGCCCCATTCTGCTCTCTTGGGCTTGGACTCTGAGGCATTTTGATGTACTTGAGGAATTTCCCAGGGCAGTAGGGACAGATGGACACTGCCCTATGATGTCTAACAGAGCAGGACAGGGAAGCAATCCAACAGGAGCCTGGCCAACCTCATGAGGGTGGCCTGTGAGCCCCAATTGCTGTCATATTTGATTACAAGCCTTTAGTTACTCTGTTCTAATTCCCCTGTCTTGTGGGGGAGATTTAAAAAATCTCTTACTTGTTCCAACATAGTCTTGTAGTGCTGTGGGGAATTATGGAAAGGTTTTATATCCGTGCTTGGGACAGAGGGGTAGTGAGAGGAAGAAGAATTTTAGGAGCCAGAATGTTGGTATCAGGAGAGATTGCTAAAATCCTCAAAAGGTAAGTAAATTTCAGCACAATAATTGGGAGAGGGAGACGCCTTCTTCATCTTTTGTCGATCTCTAATTCCTCTTCTATAACATGAGGTGGGCAGAGAAAGATGATTTTCAAAGTCCCCTCCACGCTCACACCTGGGTTTGTAAAATCTTAGAACATTTGTTCTTGAGCAGAGTAGTTATCATTGTTGGCCACTAGAGGTCAGTACCTTAAAAAGCAAACTGGCCACATTCCCTTCTGCCGGCAAAGTAAACCTTGAAGCAGAAGCAATATTATTATTTTCTTACTTTGTTTTGGGAAGGAAGAAATATTCCCAAAGAAACAGTTTTCCTTTTGACATATCGACCCTCGGTCTTGAGATCCTTAAACTCCTTTTGCTAAATTCTCACTGCAGCTTTTTCTAGCAATCTCAGTGTGAGAGATGGGATGAACAGAAGATACAGCACTGGTTATTGAAGCATTTGTGGTTTCTGCACAAACCTAAATGCATTGATATCTGTGTGATAGGATGAAAGAGTAATTGAAAATGATTCTTCTGTAGAGCAGGCTCCTCAGCTTGTCCAGTGTCCAAAGGGAAATAGGTTTTCAGATCAGCTCTTCTCTTAGATGTAGGATGGGAAGGCATCATTGTTTTCCTCTCCTTGAGTTTCTGGAACCCTGAGAAATAAGAACTTCTATTCACCTATTCGCTTGAAATTGCCAATGACTTATCTGTATCTTTCAATGGCTCCTTCCCATGGAGGGAGGGAGGAGAGGTAGTTTCTGTGGCGAGAGATGGCAAGAGTCTAGAATCCACTGGCCTTTGCATCACTCTTGGGAGTAGGCTGTGTGCAAATGGCCACTTGCAGGTGTGACCCTTGTGGGGATTTATGAACTTGAAGGTGAGGTGAGGAGACCTTGGTCCTTGCTGAGGCTGAAAGGGAAAGTTTCTCAGCAGCCGGACAAATAGTCCCCAACGTCTAGACCCAGAGACAACCATTGGGAAATTTGTTTCATCCTCATACCCAAATTGTATTCTATGATTTCTATCAGTAGGAAAACCAATATTTTGGTTCATTTGCATCTTCTGAGAGTATCTGTCAGTTGGTTCAGCACTGTCACAGAGGAGTGAGATTGAGCAGAAGCTCAAGTCCTATCAGTGTCCTCACAACATATACTAATGTTGTCTTGTTCGTGACATGGCCGTTGTGGGATTTAAGGAAGAATAGGGCTCAGGGTTGTCCTTGAGGACATAGGACTGGGGAAAGAAGACAAATATAGCCCTCTTCCATTCATCATCACTTTATACATCTGAAAACAAACTGGCATGAGTATAAGAACAAATAATAGAAGTCATTAAAGTTCAACTGAGGAGCAGGTAGGAGAAAGATGATTCTATTTATGTGCCAGGCACTGTTTCCCTGTCCTTGATTGGCATTTATCTGCACTTTGAGAGTTGACAAAGTGCTATAGCATGGGATGTCAGTACCTCTCCCATATTCCTCTCATATTTTCCCCATATTCCTTGGGTCTTAACCAATTCAGGGTGTTCTTGTGGATTTCCGAGTGTCTTACCTGCATCTCTGTGCCTGAGGCCCTTTTCCAGAACCTTGGAAAGCCACTCTTCCGGAACACCAGTGCATGCCCAAAGTGCTGGGGAGTAGCCCTCAACCAACAGCTCTTGGGAGTTGATCTTTAAATGCTTCAGCTTCCTCCCTTTGGGAGTGAGCTCATTTTGGGATGTGTGTTTCATCCCATTTCCCCTAGCTTCCCTTGGGAACAAGTCTCAGGCAGCTACTGTAGCAGTTTCTTAGTAATACACACATTACTGTTCCCTGCTTCCTCATCTCCCTTCTGGTGTTTCCTGCACCTCTCAAATGAGCTACTTACATTCAGATTTTTGCCTCAGGTTCTGTTTTTGGGGGAAACCAGACAAAACAGTCACTTTTCACATACATGATCATATTTGGTCCTTGAAAATACCCTGTGAAGTTATGGACTAGACATCATGATAGCCAACACACCCTTTTGAAGAGAAAACAACAACCCGCCAACCCCCCAACACCCCCTGCTGATGAGCTTCGCCCGGGCAACCACATTTTATGCCAGGTATTTACAATTCTAGCTGACAGAACCAATGGATCCTAACTGAACTAACAGCCAGTACCTAGACTGGCCATTTGGCCAACAGGGACCAGCTAATACTTGAGACCCTCAATCTGGGGCAAACAGGAGAGAATCAGGCAGATTGAACTATTGGAGACGAAACAAAAAAGAAGTCATGAACTAGGATGGTACTACGAGAGGCTAGGAGAGGTTGGGATTGTGAGAAAGCAGCATTCATGAGGTAGAGAATATATATATATATATACATACACACATACACATATATACGTAAACGTATATATATGAAGCCAGTGAATCATATGAGAAGCCCATGGTGCAGAAATAAGTGAAAAGATGAAGAGAAACGGAGTCAAAGTCATTGCTGAAGGTGGGAGTCAGGACCTGCCATGTTCCTCCACTGAGGTTCTTAAGAACAGTTGGAGCCATCCAGCTCCCATATGGTCCGATCAAAGTAGGACTCCTGTGTCTTTTACTCCTGCTCTGAATTTGAAAAAGCTCTACTTCAAAAAAGGTAGTTGCTGTGTTTTCCGTTTAATCAAGGGTGTGAAACTTGGCATGATCTTGCTTTTCAGAGTTGAGTTGGAATTCCAAAGAATTCCACACTTCTATTATAGCCAGAAAGGAAACCCAAGGCTCATTTATTTAATTTTAGGAAGACAAGAAGTTTCATCTTAAGTGTAGATTCTTGTCAGTGCATGATAAATGACGGAGATTTGGTTGAACAAGGTTCTGAGGCTGTCTATGGGCACAGTGGGACGGAATGTAGTGATCAATTAACAATGTGTGCCATGGGCTCAGAGAAAGAAAGGCAGCCTCGTATTTTCTACCAGGGATCTAATGTGGAAATAGACTTACTGGATCTAAATGACTTGTTAAAAGAGTTACACAAGGCTCGTTACTATAATTGCTGGGACTAGATCTTATATCTTCTGACTTTCCACCTAACTTTTCTTACGTCTTTCTGATTCAGTTAAATTTAGTTCTTTGAAGCTCTTTTGGGAAACTAAGAATTCCTTCTCATAAGAAAAGCTGCCTCTTATTATATGAAAAACTATATGCATAGCCTTTCTGAAGGTCACTTGGGTTCACATTATGTCTTTGCAGATGAATTCTGGAGGAGTCAAGTTGCCAGATTCAGCAAATAAAAATACAAGGCTCTCAGTGAAAGGGACTTGGGACATCTTTACACTCAGTAATGATTTGTTGTGCTACCTGAAATTCAAATTTGATTGGACATCCTGAATTTAATCAGAATTTTAGGCCTAAGAGAAGTCAAGTGCGTAAGACTATGTATGTGTGTGCATGTGTCTTGGTATACTGATGAATATATGTTCTGGAGCCTGACAATCTCACCTACCAACTATATAATTATTTTTTCCAATAGTCTGACCCACTGGACAGGTTCAGGCAGCTGCACTTTAATTTCAGTTGTGAATATAGTCAGACCTGGGTGTTTTCAGTAGAAGATCCTTACAACTCCCTTTCATTATTTCAGAGTAATTTCAAGAACAACAGAGATGTACTGTGGTGCCAAGAATGTTATCTGAAGCTGTGGTAGGGATAGATTATAAAGACTTCGCCTTTTCCTGCTGTTCATTTCAGCCAAGGCAGCATCTCATGAGCAATCTGGTAAAAGATAATGTGGGAATATTTAAGTAACCCCTTAGAGTTTATGATTTTTCTACTTCCAGTGCTTTCAGATAATTTCTTGGAATTCTGACTAGATTGGGCAAGGTTTTATTTCAATAAATTCTGCCACCTTCATGATGGCACTGGAGTGAAGCCATGGACGTGGTCTTCTTCATATTGCTGCTCATAAATGTCTTTGCCATACAACAGATGCATCGATTCGGAATGACTTCATACTGTGGCTAATCCATTGGGTTTATAGCTACGGACTAATAAAAACTCAATAAAATGATGTCAATTCAGGACTCATTTGCTTCCCTCTTCAAGTTAGGGTGGGATAATTAAAAAAAATATAAACTAGGATTATTCTGGTTTGTTCTTGCTTTAAAGAATCCTCTGAAATAGATATCCAGGTATGTCACCAGAAAACTCAAGGGATGATGTCGTTTCACACGTAACTTAAAATTTTAGTTTTTTTTTTTTTCCTCTCTCTCTCTCTTCTTAGATTTTTCTCTGCAATCTTTTGGAAGCATAATAGTGTACAACTAACCTGACTATCCAAGAGCTTATATAAAAACATTTTATATAAAATAAGTAAAATATGTTTATTATAAAAATGAAAATAAAGATCAAAAGGGTGGAAATTAAAAAGTCCACATGAATCACTTATTTTCATCCAGCTTTTTCTAGACACATATGCAATCACACCTTAAACGTGGAATAATTATGGAAACACTTTTCAGTTATCTGCTTAGTTCTGTTTGTATTCTAAGAAGATCTTATGGTGTCAATGCATTTTCATTCTCACCACTTTTTATGACACTCCATATATCCTGTTGGATGAATGTATCACAGTTCATTTAACCTATATTCTATTATCACTAGGCTATTTCTTAGTTTTCCATGTTATAAACTTTTCTGCAAGGCTTTCTCTGTAATTAAATCTTAGCACACATCGATAATTGTTTCTTGACATACATTCTCAGAAATTGGAGGCTTTGTGATTTTTGTGTCTTAGAACACAAAAGAAATATTTTAGCCATAGCAAGAGGCAACTGGGATGAGGGCATAGTTTCTCTCTTCTTTTCATGTGCTTTTGAGGATAGGGAACTCTGCAACTACAGGATCCTTTGAAAAGGAAAAAATATCTCCCTTGAAATAGTGACCAGCCAGGTGGTTGATGTCTGTCAAAAGAAAAGATCAGCTAGAAAATGGCTGTTGGCAAACAGGTGGACTGTGAGGACTGAGCAGACTCTGTCGCCATGACCAGATTATACAGAAATGGTTCTCAGCTGGGGACCGTTTTGCCCCTCAGGGAACATCTGGTAGTGTCTGTAGATATCACTGACTGCCATGACCAGAGGAGATGCTATTGCACCTACTGGGCAGAGGCCAGGGATGATACTAGGCCTAGGTGCATAAGACCACCCATGGGACAAAGAAGGATCTGGTTCACGAGGTCAGTATTGTTGAGGCTGAGAAAACTTGTGGTAGAACAAAAAGAAAAGGAATGTCAGTGTATCTCTGGAAACCCTGGCATAGCATTTAAACACTCCTCATTGAAAATTTTATGTGTGTTTTAAATATTTTTCTCCAAAGGACTCTTCAGTTACCCAACATATTTGGCTTGTCTTAGACTTGAGTACCAGCCACACTGAGGGACACAGGAAGTCTGTGCACAGTGTAGTCCTGCTTGCTCCTGGCTTCTATTAGGATTAATCTGGGCAGGGGTGTGTGTGTGTGTGTGTGCATGTGTGTGTGTGTCCTAACTATAGAGACTGTCTTGTGAGGAAGGCAGAGAAGAATTCAGGCTGCCTGATTTGTCTCAGCATGATGATAAACATGGTGATGTAAAAGATTGACTGAGTTCTTGGCAGAACTAAACCAGACCTAAAGACTTGATGCCTGTCCCAGGGCTAGTCTTTGTTTTTAAGGGAGACAGCTTTATCTCCCTAGAGTTTGTAGAGCTGCCTGGTCTAGCCACACTGCATGTTTCAATCGTGCAGCAGCCAGTCCTGATTGTGATGGGCTTAGCTGAAATAGGAGGAAAATGATGTTTATAAGCATCAAAAGAAGAGGATGGAAGAATTGGGCACTTTTCCCACAGTGCAATAATTCATCTGTGAAACACATGCAAAAATTGAGGCTAAAAACAACTTGGCACCGATCAATTCATCACGTTTTTTATTGAGTACAGATTAAGGCTGGCTTTGTGTACAGCCCTTGAATATAAAGATGTATAGGATAGATAGCCAAATGTAGTAACATATGGGCAGTGCAGGAGCACCTAGGTGACTCAGTCACTTAAGCCTCTGATTTGATTTCAGCTCTGGTTATGATTTCAGGGTTTTGGGATCGAGCCCCATGTCAGGCTCTGCACTCAGTGTGGTGTCTGCTTGAGATTCTCTCCCTCCCTCTCTGCCCCTCTCTTCACTTGTGCTGGTTCTCTGTCTTTGTCTCTCAAATAAATAAATAAATAAATAAATAAATGAAATCTTGGGGAGGAAAAGTATATGGGCAGTGCCATTATGCACAAGTATTGAATGAGTATGTAATAAGAGAAGGACCCAACATGATGATTAAGAGTGGACTCTGGTGCTCTTTGTGACCCTGGGTCTTTGTGACCCTATTTAGGTAAATTTTTCTTATCTTTTCTGGCTCTTAGTTTCTTCATCTGTAAAATAGAATAATTGCTGTGAGGACCAAGTGAGCTAATCCACGTAAAGCATTTGAAATAGTGCCAAGTGTTCACTATGGCTATCATAATTCTGTACTAGTTCCCAGATCATAAAGAAAATGTGTGAGGTCATCTATGACTCCTCTTGGGCACAGCAAAGAAGGAATATTAGAGAAAAGGAAGTAATTCCCTAGCTGAGTCTTAAAAGGTGAGCAAGGCAGGCAGACAAGACAGCAATAGCATGATGAGCAAACAAAACAGTGTGTGCAAAGGCTCTGAGGCACATAGGAACAAGGCATCCTAGAACTGTAGGTATCTTGCATTTGCTTGGATTATAGGTTTCTTGTGGTGACTTTCAGCGATGTGACTATGAAATAAGCAGAGGCTGGATCCCAAAGGGCTTAATGTGCCTTGCTAAAGGGTGTTAATATTAGGTAGGATGTCTTTTGCTAATGGTTGAATACCCACCTCAAAAAGACTTGGTAAAAATGGCATGAATAGTAACTGTAACTGAAAAGTCCCAGGGAAGCCTGGCTGTAGGCATGTAGGCATGTAGGTTGTGGCTGGAGGCGGAGGGTCAGTTAGAAAGTTTTTACTCATCTGGGGAACTAACGATGAGTGTATGAATGAAACCTCGACATTGGGGATGGAAAGATGTGATGACTCAGAACTGTATGTGTAAGAGCTGGAAACATTAAGGAATTTATACTGAATAAAATTCAGTGTGAAGGGGAAGAACAACATCAACAATGTCCCTTAGGTTTGGCTTTGGTGACAGGTGGGGTATGGATGTTGTTTGTTGGAAGTGGAGGCTACAGAAGGTGAGAGAGTAGAAGGTATCAGACAACACGTTAGTCAATTTCTGAAATATTTTTATGTCCATGATCTATTTTCACAGACTGGCACAGAAGAAGTATATTCAGAGTTTATAGAACCTTCTTATCACTGCAAACAACATCATTCACAATGACGAATGACCCGGGAATGCCCTTTTGCATGTACAGGTACAAGGAAACAGACATGTCCCAAAAGTGTGTTACACGGGCACACACATGTTTTGTGTTGTTCTCACTTTTTAAAAATTTGTTTTGCCCTTTTATTCTCACCTGATTCTGACTAATGCATTCTTTCTGTGTTTTATCTGTCTTTGCAAGTGACTCTAAATCCTTTCTGGAACAAGATGTTATATAGTTAATAAATCTCTCTTAATACATATTCATTACAAGTCAGCTCTCACAAAGCATGATTGGAATGAGACTTAGAATTCTTTTTTTTAAACCAAAATCAGTCTTCCATTATTTTTTTACACAAATACCCATAAATGTGGATAAATGCCATCTGTCATTTCTTTTTTAAGGAATAAAAGATACCTATGTTTGCTTAAGGAGTTTATCCTTTTATTAGCAAAATAGTCTTTCCTTTCCCACTTTAGGTCTCTGGTCCCCATCACTGGCCCACCAGATATTTCAAAATAAAATTCACCTTTGGGCCTAGAACCAGCTGAAGAAGTGCGAGTTTAAAAAAGCTACTCAAAATAGGCTTTGTAATGAAAGAAACATTTAAAAGGTAAGTAAACAATGTCCACAAAATGAATGCATGAATGGATCGCGATCAGAAAAAAAAATTAAATTACACAATAATTTTGTGGGTCATGATTTTCTACAATAAATCCTTCTTTTCCAGTTTCTCCAGCAAATCCCATGGTCTTCAAAGGGCCCATATTTTCATGTTCCTCAGATGAGCTTCTGCTGTTGGCTGTTTTTTACACTTTGTAACCTGGCCTTCCAGGTCCAGCTGTTATGTCATAGCAGGTGACTATTCCAAACCACCTTTGCTTTCTCTTCTTCTCTACTTTCATTGCTCTTGGCCCTCCAGACCTGTGTCCTGACTCTGGAGAAGAGCAACCAACGGGCAAAACATGGCATGCAGGAGAAGATGTTGGGAAGTAGGTCTGCCAATGGGAGAAACAGGCATTGCCCTTACACATCGCTGCTTGATCACTGCCAGTGTCATCTCTGATCACAGCAGCCCCCAGCTCTGGGACACACAGGGACCCCAAGGTTCCTCATAACTGAGGTCCACATTTGTCAGGTTGACATTTGAGGCTCTTCTGGGTCTGTGTTCTTACTTTCATTCTTTGTCCCCATTCTTACCTCTCTCCCTACCTTGGCCCTTCTATGTTCCAGCTACCTCAGAAAGTGCAAGGGGCAGAGGAGATTTCCCAAGCCCTCTTCTCTCACCCCCCAATTTGAGAGTAAACATGTCCCCCTCAGCATTTCTTCCAGAGCATTTGTCTCTATGTCCAGTTTAGCACTTAGCATGTTTTAGCCTGCTCATTTCCAGAATTCTTGGTATTTTGTGTATGTGTGTATGTGTGTGCATGTCATTTCCTTTCTCATGTCCTTGGAAATTGGGTGGCAGGGGCTGGGCCATGTTCACCTTGGTGTTCCTCCACCATCACAGAATCCTGTGGTGACTCACACAGAGGAAGCATACAAAAAGCTTATCAAATAAATGAGCCAAGAGAGAACACATGGAAGGAGGAGCAGAAGCCACCAAAAAGGAAGAGAGTAAGGGGGCGGCAGATGGGAGAGAATCCTGACTGGGATGGAATGGTGAAGAACTGTGCTGCAGTAGGGAACCAGACACTCACCCCGAGAGACCACGGGACTGTGGGAACTGTGAGGCTTGGAAGGGACAGTTACTTGTTCAGACCTCTGGCTTCTCTTCATCTTCCTCCCGTTCACCCCATCAACACATGATAAATCAGTGAACATATACTTCACTTTACTTGAATTCCATACCTTGGAGATCTATAAGAAATAATGCCTCCTGACAATGTAAAGTAGTGCCCTCATTCTTGCACAAGCTAAGAGGAATAATAATTGTCTTGGGAAACTGTCAGGCTAAAGGATTTAGGAGAATGCTCTCCAGACTGATCTCAGTAACTTGTGTCTCTTCATTTACATTATTCCTCTTGGGCCCCCTCTATCTCTTAGATTTTTACCCCTTCCAATGGCAAATACCAGTGGTGTTATGAGGGTGAGATGGGGTGAATGCAGCTGCTGAATTCATGTTTTCTTTGTATTCCTCCCACCTCCTTAAATACACACAACTTAGAACGCTTAGTGTTTTTCCATGTGTAAAAGTTTCTCTGTCTCCCTTCTCCAGGATAGAGCAGCTCCTATGTGCATCCAGCTTCGAGTCAGTCTGTCAGGGCTCATCTCACTGAATTGTGACAGTATGCTCATCACACACCAGCCTGTATGAAGGTAGAGACTTTGTTTTAACTCACTATTAAATCTGACCCACCACCACTGTGTCTGGGTTACACAGGCCTACTAAAGAGTTGTTGAGCGAATACATACACGAGCGTGAAGGAACAAATAACAAAACAGAGGAAATTAGTGCTTCACTTTAGCTTGCCAGAAATTACTCAGTATCTCTTACCTTTAGTTTTTGACTTTTGAGAATCATTAAAGACTTCGTCTCGGGTGTTATGATTCTCTTAAACAGCAAGCAAATATGCAATTTTATGAAGATTTAATGAGACAGCATCATTGCCAGCTGATTTTATCACTCAGGGAGTTTAATAGAAAATTTCTTAACATTGTCTTTAATTTGTTTAAATATTTATGAACATTGCTTTCGAGAGGATTCTTATCTGGGGTTATTGTTTTATAGAATTCATTTTGGTGTGCTTTCAACCATTTGGTGGTTGATCTTGCTTTAATAGATGCTGCTAGAATTCTCTGTAAGTGCTTTGGAATCTGAGTGGGAGTCTCTTTGGATTTCATTTCTTCTTGCTCCACCTTCCAAGGCCCCGGATTAAATCAAAGTGTCTGCCATAAGGATCTTGGAACATTCAGGACATGAGTCCTAATCACAGCTCATCATCTTCAGATATGGAATCTAGATAATCTGTGTCAACATACAGGAGAAATCCGGAGAACAAGCTGTCTGCCCAACCTGGGTCTGAGAAGAGGCCATTCTGGTCAGTGAAGAAGATCTCCAGCCACACTTCATCTTCTGGCTGCAGATAGATGACTGTGGACCCGGAAGCGACGTCATGGTTCCCTGTGTTGGCATCGAATGTCTTTATCTTGTACTGCCCGTTGTGAACGAGCCCGATTGCCAGATGCTTATTTGCCAATGTGATATCATAAGAAAAGTAATAGATCCCTGGGAAGGCACAGATGAACTTCCCTGTGGCAGGGTTGTAGTGCTCTCCCTCATTGAAGAGGACCTTGTTAAATATAATTGGTAGCCTTTCTTCTGGGTAGCTGGTAGTGATGCCAACAGAAAAGGCAGATTTGAGCACAATGCTTCCGCATCTACAAACTCCAGGCAGCCCTGGGTCCCCTTGCTCTCCTCTGTCCCCCTTTGCTCCAGGAGGCCCAACTGGACCTACTTCTCCTTTTTCTCCCTCTGGTCCCATGGGTCCTTTCTTCCCAGTCTCTCCTTGGTCCCCTTTCTCTCCAGCAAGGCCCAGTGGTCCAGTCTTACCTCTCAAACCTTTAAAAAGAGTTTACAGTTTAATTGATAGCTCCTCCATATATACAGTCACAAACAGCATGCCCCACAAAGTGCCAGAACACCCTAGATGTGTCTCTCCAATCAACTTTCAAGAGTAAACTACTAAATACTAATGCATCTAAAAAAAAAAAATCACTGCTGCATTAAAACGGAAATAGAAAATTTTCATCAGAATTTCAGGTTAGTGTTCCTGAGTACATGAGAAATCACTTAAATGCTATTTTGATGATGAATCATCTGCAATGAAATCAGTCACATACAGTATTTGTCACTACAGGAGAAATTCAGTGAGCATAATGATATTATTCCCCAGAGTGGGGTCATGGGGACAGACAGAACCAGATGAATCCTTCAAGGCTATTTTGTCTTATGCCCCATTCCACTTCTATCGGTATTAATAATACAAGAATTAATGAAGATTAGATTAGCTCATATTTATTCAACATTTACTATGTACCAGGGACAGCACTTTATTCACAGACATTGTCTTCTTTAGGCCTTGCAACAACATTATGGATTAGGAAATTACTATTGCTTCCCTTGCAGGTGGGGAGACTGAGCCACAGAGAAGTTAGTTTGCTCAAGGGAACAGGTAGTAAGTGATGGAGCTGTGACCTGAACTCATGCCTGCCTGACTCTGGAGCTTGAGCATCCCCCTGAGGCAGGTGCTGGAGTGTACATTGTAGAGTGCACCAGCACGTAGTGAGGGCTCAATATGCTACGATAACCAAACAACAGTGAGGGCCACCCCTATGCGGTAGTCCTTTTTTGGAGGAGAAAACTGAATCCCAGAGAGGGGAAGAAACTTGCTTCTGTAGCAAGGTTAAGACTGGAATCCAAGTCCTAGTGTAATGATGCTTCCCCTTCATCAAAGTGCCTCTTACCTTTGGGGCTGGAATCAAGAATCCTAAAGTCTGTTTGGCTTTGCAGCTAAATGGTTGTATCATTTTAGGCAAGTCCCTTAATTTCTCTGGGTCTCCTTATATATAGAAAAGACATAATATCTGTGAAAGGATTTCAACAAATTCAAAATCACCACAGTGAAATATTTTCTGTTTGTCTAAATCTTTATACCTATAGATCAACCACAGGCTAAATGCAGAGAAATTATGATCATTGGTTGAAAGGGATAAGCAACATCTATTCAATTTTTAAACCATATATATAATATATGTAATGTATATTATATATTATTTATATATTATATAAAATATATGTTATACATATGTAATATGTATGTTATACATATATAATATATAATATGTATTATATTATATAAAATATTTAATTAAAATATAAATTAACAAAATATGAAATGTCATTTAATTTTTATGGTCAAATCCATTCCGTAAATAATGCTTGTATAATGATACATCCTCAAAAATATCCAAATTATTGGTAATTTATCATGGCTTTTGTAGTCAGGGAAAATATATTATTGGTATACTGTGTAGTTATCTACATACTCTTTTAACTATGTATTTGTTCTCAGGAACTTTTATTAAGCTAAACCTTTTTATCTTAATAGTGATCTGGTATCATTTATTTGAATATTACATGTATGTCAGTGCTTGAGCTTAATAATTTTTCAGTTATTTGGCAAATGTAGGAAAGAAATATTCTGAATAATGTAAATTTGGGGAGAATTAATGCTATACCCTTAAAACATACAGTATTTTGTTTTAGTAAGTTTGGAAAGAGGTTTTTTAACAATTTATGATGCACAGAAGAATCTAATCATGAATGAAACCCTTTTTTTTGGTGACTGGGATCGGTGTTATTACTGATCATAGAACTGTCCTCAAGTTCTAGGTGGCTTTTGTTGTGAAGTTGAAATTCCACTGGTCCCAGCCAGAGTATAGTCTGTGTTTATTTCTTGAAATAGTCTGACCTCTGCTTCTTTTTGGTAGGAATAAAATATGAATACTATCTTACTGTTGAATTTATTTGTGAATCGAGGACCACAACTTCTAAATTGTTATTTTTATTTTCAATAGGAGCTTAACTTCTGCTGTCTCCCTGAGTGACCTTTGATATATTAATAAAAAAACTTTTTGGCATCAACAACAATTTCAACTATTATGTACTCCAATCCTCCTGCTTCTGTGACTTTGGGCAAGTCACTTCTTGTCTTTCCAATGCTCCATTTGTAATATGAAGAATTGGATTTAAGTCCAATCTCAGTGTTTGGATTTTCTATGGCTATTGAATTAGATAATCAGGGATTAGCTATAATAACTTGAAGTAATTCTTCCTGTTTGCATGAGGGATTTGCACCTGTGCTAAGGACCAATTAATGAATAATGGAAAGAAGGGATACATCACTCTTCCCCTTCCTATTCAGGCATATACTTGGGTAGAGAGGAGAATTAATGGAGTAGTGGTTAGTCTACGCTTAGGTACTGACACTTGGAGAAAGGAATTCTTAGTTCTCTAGGAAATGGGCTTACAAAGATTTCTTCTTCAGTACTATTTCTTTCTCCAATTCATCTATCCATCCATCCATCCATCCATCCACCCATCCATCCATCCATGGATTTATATGTGCATGTATACATACATCTAAACCATGTCATATTTTTTGACTATCCACTACATGCTAGGCACTACACAAGGGGCTGAGTGGGACCTTGACATGAATGACACCTGTCCCACCCTCAAGTTAGCTGTTACTATGTATTATACTGCGATCTGCAAATATGTCCATGAATATCTAAAGCCATTTAATAAAGTAGAATGATCTGTTTCATGAGCTGGTTCTAGTGTTATTTGAAGATATCTATAGAGATGTGCATTCAGATTAAATTAACTTGCAATATTAGGCTATAAGACTAATTGCTATAGACCAGTGAGGGAGGCAGATATTTTTAAAAGAACATTTCTAATTTGGTATAATAAGTTCTGTTTGGATGCATGTGATGGGGATGTTTACCATGAGGATATGAAGAGAAGACATATGTACTATCATTCGAGGGGACAGAAGAATCAAAGGACACATTGTGTCCAGTTTCAGCTGCATTAAAAGCTTGTCCCCAAAGCCCCAGAGCTCCATTTCTATTGTTCATAAATGGGGTGTGTTTTTCTTCATTGAACACACAGACATTCCTAACTTTCTTGGCTCTTACATATCCTTATATGTGTATTTGTGTATATTGGATTTAAGTCATCTCAGGTTGGGGAAGTCATTTTATTTGTGAATCTCAATGTTTTCACTGTAACATTGTAATTGTTGATTGTAATGATTTCTAACAGGGTTATGGCAGATGTTAAGTACTAAATGTAAAATTCCTGACACAGTAAGTTCTTAATAAATGGCTACGATGATGATGATGAATATTGTAATTATATGTTTCTATACTGGCCTCCCACATCCCCATGTTTGTTTGTCAAGGCAAGGACAATGTCATATTCATGTTTGTGTTCTCATTGTCTACAACAGTAGTAGGGGACAAATTTATACTGCCCACCAAGGGATATTTGGCAATGTCTGGGGACATTTGTGTTGTCAGGGGTGGTGAGGTTACCACTGGCATCTAGTGGGATGCTTCTAAGTGTCCTACAATGCTAGGAGAGCCATCCCACAGTAGCTCATTATTTGGCCCCAAATGTCATTAGGGTGGAGGTTGAGAAACACTGGTCTAGAATAATACCAGATAGCAATATGTACACAAGAACCTTGCTGAAGAATAAAGCATGGGTAGATAGATGACTAAGCTGGCCTTGTATATTTAAAATTGTAGCAATTATGAACATTCAGTTTAATCTGAATGCATACCCGTATACCTATTTTTAAATTTTTTTTTTAAATTTTATTTTTTATAAACATATATTTTTATCCCCAGGGGTACAGGACTGTGAATCTCCAGGTTTACACACTTCACAGCACTCACCATAGCACATATCCTCCCCAATGTCCATAACCCCACCCCCCCTCTCCCAACCCCCCTCCCCCCATCAACCCTCAGTTTGTTTTGTGAGATTAAGAGTCACTTATGGTTTGTCTCCCTCCCAATCCCTGATATGAGGGGGAGGAGATGCAACATGGGGGGTTAAGGGGGTAGGAGAACCGTATACCTATTTTAAAATGACATTAGAACTACCTCATGAAACCCATCACTCATTTCTGGTTTATTATATGACTTTGGATATTCAGGAACTTAGCTATGACTCATGTTTGTGGAGCACTGTGTGATATGTAACAACAGCTAACATTTCCTAAGTGCCTACCACACGACTGCTTTTCTACTAAGTGTTTTATATGTATTATTGCACTTAATCATCACAATCATCCCTACTACTCTCAGGTTACAAATGAGGGAACTGAGGCTCAAAGTAGCTATTTGCCTAAGGGTGCTAAGTTAGTAATTGAAGGAGCCAAGATTTGAGCCTAAATCCAACTGACTCCATTGCCTGCTTGTATAAACACTACATTATTGCTTCCAGACATAGTAAACTAAAACGGTTGGTCATATGTAACTCTGATCCTGGTGTTCTTACAGGATTTCAAGGCTATTTATGATCATGACACAATAAGTTGTATTCATAAGTGTTACCGTAGATAAGCTGTTGAACATTTACGTAAAGATTTTTTATCTAATATTGAACAATACCCATACACATTTGGTAGCAATTGGTTTTCCAAGTATTTTCTGCACAGCAAATACAGAAATGAGTTATTATCTGGTAACTTGCATATATATTATGCTATTGTTTCATGTAACATCAGTAAATCAGCTGCAATAACTAGATAGAGACCTGTTTCTTAGAATGGATTAACTTTTCTCTTCCTATCTTTTGTACTAGACTTTACACTCAGAAACTTGTTTTCAAAGATTGATGCCAAATCACTTCCTCTTTAGAGTTAACACAGCTTCTCTAGAATTTCAATTTGGTTTACTCTGAAGGATTGCAGAGTCTGGCAATCTTCCTGGGCTAACTTATTTGTTGGGGGGGGGGGAAGTAAAAATTACTGAAGTAGTAGAGGGCAATGGTGTTGCCATCAAGAGCTGTAAGAATCTACTTTTTTAGCTGTTACAGGATAGGTGGGGAAGAGATGAACCAGAAAGGGTGTGCTATATACTGCTATTGTCATTTACTGCTATTGTCATTTCATCTCTGAAAAGTAAAATCTAGAAGTCCTTCATGTGACTTTGCTCTGGATATTAGCACAGAGCAGGATGGTACCTGTGCTTTTGGTTACTGATTCCTGCTTCTGCTTCGACTGTCCATTTCCCTTCCTTGTCTATCTGTCTGCTATCTATCCATGCCCTTGCACATCCAGACATTGCCTGCTAGCTGTGATCGCCCTGTGGTCTCAGGCATTAGTGTTTGAATCCAGCTCTGCCGGTCACTAGTATTGAACTTCCGTCTTCAGTAATTAATTTAACCATGCTATTGCTCTGTGTTCTCATCTGTAAAATGGGATAACTGAAAAAGTTGTCATTACAATAAAATAAGGTTGCAGGTAAAGAGTTTCAAGCAGTATCCAAAGCATAGAAAGGGCTCAATATTAATTACGATTAAAGAAGGTGAAGTAGAGAAGGGATTTCAGGAGCAATTCTCATTAGAAAAGGCAATAAAGAAAGGAAATAGTTTAAGGTGGCATGCTCATTTATTTATTTATTTATTTAAAAAGATTTAGTGATTTATTTTAGAGAGAGAGAGAGAGCACGTGAGCACCAGTGGGGGGAGGAGCAAAGGGAGAAGAGAGAAAAATCCCAAGCAGACTCCCCACTGAGCGCAGACCAGGGGAGTTTAGGGAACTTCATTGTTCATTACCTGCAGCTCCCTTTTCACCTTTCTCTCCTTTCCTGCCGTCTCTACCATCTCGTCCTGGAAGGCCGATCCGACCATGGGGCCCTGGGGAACCATTTGCTCCAGGCGGTCCTGGAGGTCCAGGTAAGCCAGGGATGCTACAGATATATCTTGGGGAGTAGCTCTCTCCTTTGAACTGATTACCCCGAGGCTGTCCACTGGCACAAATGGCAAAACTTGTAACATAGAGCAAGATAAACATCTTTGGCTCTGGAAAAGAAACACAGGGACATAAATGCACCCACTCAGGTGGAAGTTTTGGCATAAATGAACATGGGAATGGGCATCGGCAACCCCTCACTTCAGTGCTTACCATTCCATGCATGTATAAAACCCAGTTTACTCTCATAATTCCCTTGGAAACTATTAACACATTACTTATAGAGAGTTCTCAGTGCCCCGCAGAAGGATTGGTGGAGATGAAGGATTGATTTAAACAATTTCAAAATAAAGCCACTTATATTTTTTTCCTGTGGGGTCAATGATGGAATTTGAAAAAGAACACTTTCTTTTTGCAAAAATAATGCATTATTTTTAGAAAATTAGAAATATATATGAATAAGATCAAGATTAACATTCTCCCACTAGAGATAATTATAGTTAACATTTTGATACACACATCCTTCTGGTCTGTGTTGTGGAGAAAAGTGATACTATGCCATTCTTGTATTTTTTTCAACTTTTTTCACTTAACAGTATATCAGGAGCATCTTCCTGTCTCAAAAATTATTCATAACATTAAAAAAGATGCATTTTTCTCTACTTTCCTTTATGTACATGATTCTCCATTGTAGATATTTTCTTCCAGTTTTCTGCCAATATAAACCCTATGCTAGACATTGGTATATCTAGTCTTTGCATGCATCCATGATCATTTCTTTAGAATTTACAGGCTTTTTAAAGCAGGAGAAAAGAAGTGTCATTCTCAGGAAAACATGTTTTTCACTTGATAATCATGTGTAAAACCAATTAGTGTTAATTGAAGTACTGTTCATGTCCTGCAAGGGGGGTTCTCAAACTTTAATTTAAAACCTGCAGGATACAATGCCCTGGTGAACCATTAAGTCATTAACACCAAGGCTCATTTAAAGAGCTGAGTGAAATTAAACCATGCATGGTGCCACGTGCTTCTAGGGAAGCAGACAACTGGTCTCTTCAGCTATGATTTAATAGGACTTTGTTTTTCCCTCCACAAATAGGATCCTGAACATGATGTATCATTTGTTAGCATGAAATTTGGCATATAAGCTGAGGGGTGGGCAGTATAGGCTGGGACACCTGATTTTCTAGGCTCAATGGTCCTTAAGATTAGTGGCTTCTTGGATGGACAATGCATACACATGGTTTTGGGGAGGTGTAAATGAATAGTTCCTGGATAGTAGTATCCAATAGTTTTGGATAGTTTTGGGCCTGTGCTTTAATAAGAAGTCTCAACAATGCTTGATGTACATGCCTGGCATATACTTGCCCAAAGCAAATAACGTTAAAATGTGAAAAAAGCAATCGGATGGAGTTTCCTTGTTTTTTGACAGCCACATCAGAAAATTAACCAGGCACATGGTACCAGTTTTATAATACCTGTGGGGAAATAGCAACATCTTGGAATTAGACCTAGAAATTTGTCAGAGCATAGGAATGGGAGACTGAGAAAAACACAGTGTGCACATGTGGTTCAAAATAAATCTGTTTCCTAGAAATCTTGTTAGTGAAAAACTGAGGCAACTTACCCAAATATAGGCTCTCTTTCCTTGACCAAATCTCCATGTTGCCAGTGTCTCTCTCCCCACATGACCCCCCACCCCCAAATCCAGGAGAATATTTTTGCTGTGTACTGTCTGCTGTAATATAACACAAACTCAAAAGTACTGATCCCATTGCTCAACTGGGGTTAAGGCACTTTCTGAGAAGCCCAGAGGATCTCATAAAGATACAAGCCCTTTCAAGGGTGTTCCAGATGAAAGAAAATGAAAGAACTTTCTATGCATACCCCTGCCATAGTTAAAACAAACTATAATGATTAAATTGCTAGCTTTTTCTTGTGAAAAACTGATTAGAGGAGGTTTTGAGAAGGAATTTGAAAGAGAGGAACATGCTCATAGAAGTTACTCATAAAAAGGTGTTTAAAGAGACATGGAGGGGCACCTGGGTGGCTCAGTGGGTTAAAGCCTCTGCCTTCAGCTCAGGTCATGATCCCAGGGTCCTGGGATCGAGCCCTGAGTTGGGCTCTCTGCTTGGTGGGGAGCCTGCTTCCCTTCCTCTCTCTCTGTCTGCCTCTCTGCCTCCTTGTGATCTCTGTCTGTAGAATAAATAAATAAAATCTTAAAAAAAAAGAGAGAGACATGGAATGGGATGCTGTGGCTGAGGTCAGGATTTGGTTCTATGAGGGATTTGAAATTATGTGGAGAGAAGACACTTTGGGCAGTGGCATCTCAGACACTGGTGGAGATGCTGAAAACACAAACATACCCATAGTTGGGTATTAGTTTATCAAGAAGCTTGTGGTAAGCTTCCAGGTTATGGTGGGTAGAAAAAGGAGAAATTTTAAAGATCTGCTTGGAAGGATAGTAGTATTTCCAACCATCAAGAAAAAGCTGCTCTAAGAAGGTAAAAATTAACACAATCTAAAGAGATGCATTCATTGAACACATGGTTTGCCTTTCATTGACAAATGCATTAGGATTTTATTTATTTATTTATTTATTTATTTATATTATAATGTTCAATTAGCCAGCATATAGCACATCATTAATTTTTGATGCAGTGTTCAATGATTCATTAGTTGCATGTAACACCCAGTGCTCATCACTACACATGTCCTCATTAATACCCATCACCTGGTTACCCCATTCCTCAACCCCCTCCCTTCTGTAACCTTCAGTTTGGTTCCTGAGTTCAGAGTCTCTCATGGGTTGTCTCCCTCTTTGATTTCTTCCTACTCAGTTGTCTGTGCTATAGTCTAAATGCTAGAAGCATCCCCAGTTAGAATATAATCTTTTTTAATTTATATAGAAAGAGGTGAGGCAGAGGGGGAGGGAAAATAATCTTAAACAGGCTTGATGCTCAAGGCAGGGCTCCATCTCATGACCCTGAGATCATGACCCAAACTGAAATCAAGAGTTGGACACAACGGACTGAGCCACCCAGGCACTGGCAGATGCCCTCTGTCCTACCCAGTTAGAATTTTTGAAAGGCATTCAAAATGATTACCCATTAACAATCCTCATTGGAACTGATGAAAAACATGATGTGGTGCCTGATGCACGATGACAGCATGGTGGTAAGTGACCGCTCAAGTCTTGGGACTCAATTTACTATGATAACAAAGGAGTGTAGGGTATAATGGAAAACTACAGTGGCATCACCCTGCACTAGTTCTTCATTTTACTTAGAAGTCGAAAACCTCATAGTACATGGTCTTCAAGGCTCTACTGGATTGGGCACCCACCTTCCTTACTTCTCTGAAATCATCTTCCTCTACTCTCCTTCCCACTCTCTAGCTCCAGTCACTATGAATTCCTTGGGTTTCTCAGTGACACCAGGAATGTTCTGCCTTAGGGAGTTCATACTGTTTCTTCTGTCTAGAACTTTCTGCCCAAAGACATCTACATGTCTCACTCTCTTATCTCCCTTTCTTTGTTTTTTTAATTTTTAAAAAGATTTGTATTTATTTATTTGACAGAGAGAGAGATTACAAGTAGGCAGAGAAGCAGGCAGAAAGAGAGGGGGAAGCAAGCTCCCCGCTGAGCAGAGAACCTGATGCAGGGCTCGATTCCAGGACCCCAAGACCATGACCCGAGCGGAAGGCAGAGGCTTAACCCACTGAGCCACCCAGGCACCCCTCTCATCTCCCTTTCTGAGTCTTCTCAAATACCACCCTTTCCCTGAAGCCAATTCTTTTTTTTTTTAATTTAATTTTATTTTTTCAGTGTTCCAAGATTCATTGTTTATGCACCGCATCCAGTGCTCCATGCAATACGTGCCCTCCTTAATACGCACCACCAGGCTCACCCAACCCCCCACTTCCCTCCCCTCCAAAACCCTCAGTTTGTTTCTCAGAGTCCACAGTCTCTCATGGTTTGTTTCCCCCTCCGATTTCCCTCAATTCACTTTTCTTTTCCTTTTCCTAATGTCCTCCGTGTTATTCCTTATGCTTCACAAAGTAAGTGAAACCATATGATAATTGACTCTCTTTGCTTGACTTATTTCAGTCAGAAATCTCTTCCAGTCCCATCCATGTTGATACAAAAGTTGGGTATTCATCCTTTCTCATGGAGGCATAATATTCCATTGTAAATCTTACACTGTATTTAACATTGCAATAGCCTTTCATACATCTTGACCCTCCCTCATTCTGCTCTACTGTTTTCTCTTCTTTGTACTCACCACCTCTAACTCACTAGATTATTATTACCTTTATTATGCTTTAAAAATATTGTTTATCACCAATCTGATAGAATGTAATCTCCATGACGGTCAGGGACTTTGTCTTAGTCATTGACTTCTACAACCATCTAGAATAGAGTTTGGCACAAAAAAAGCCTCAGGTTGTGGGCAAGGAAGGCTATGTTTTGGGGGGCCAGGTGTTAATTTTATGAAAAACAAAATGAAGCAGAGAGAATGGACTGTGAGAATATTACAAGGGAAAGAAAAAAGAGAGACTTAAAGAAATATTCTGGAGATCTGTGGGACCCTTTCACCATGTTTGAAAAATACAAACAAAAGTCTTGAATTTTTTTAATTTTGCATAGTCTAGAGTATTTAGAAATACTTTAAATATTTACTTTTTTTAGTATAGAAAGAACATGAACATTTATAAAAAGTAAATCTCTTCTCCCTCCTCCCAGTCTTACAGACATGTACTTTCCCTCTCTAGAGGCAATCATTGTTGCTAGTTTGTTGTGTGTCCTTCTTCTCCATGTTTTTGGCACACTATATGCAACTTTTTGTATCTAAACTTTTTGTATCTAGACTTTTCAGGTAGCTAAGAGATTTTCTCATATATATATGTATGTGTATATATGTGTGTATATACACACATATATATCTTAAATCTATAAATATATTTATAGATTTAATATGTATATTTAATATTGATATATTTAAAATATATAAATAAATATACTCTTTTTATATATTGCTTGTACATTATCTTTTATTTTTTAAAAGATTTTATTTATTTATTTGCCGGAGAGAGAGAGAATGAGCAAGCATAAAGAGAACAGCAGGCAGAGAGAGAAGAAGGCTCTCTGCTGAGCAAGGAGCCTGATGTGGGTCAGGACCCTGGGACCATGACTCGAGCCAAAGGCAGATGCTTAACTGACTAAGCCACCCAGACATCCCTGTACATAGTTTATGACATTAACAACAAATAGCTTTCCCAGTTTGCCTTTTCATTTTCTTCAATACATTTAAAAATATTTTATCACAAAAACATTCTTGGGGCGCCTTGGGGGTCAGTCAGTTAAGCATCTGCCTTTGTTTAGGTTATGATCCCAGGGTCCTGGGATTAAGCCCCATTGTGGCTCCCTCTCTCTCTTCCTCTGCCCTTCCCTGGCCAGCTTATGCTCTCTCTCTCTCAGATAAATAAATACAATCTTAAAAAAGCCCCCAACATTCTTGAAGTTCAATTTATTATTTTGAAAAGGCCTTCCTCACTTCAAGATAATAAAAAGATTTCTCCCACTTTCAGTTCTTTTGGTGTTTCATTTGTTCACATTTAATATTTGACCTATTAGAATGTTTCTTTCTTTTTCTTTTTCAGTTGTAGGTTTATTTATTTATATTAGAGAGAGAGAGGGAGAGAAAAAGAGGGAGAAGTGGGGAAGGGGCAGAGGGAGAGGGGGAGAGAATCTTAAACAGACTCTGCACTGAGTGTGGAGCCCAACACAGGGTTCTGTCACACCACCCTGACATCATGACCAGAGCTGAAACCAAGAGTTGGGTGCTTAACTGACTGCCACACCAGTGCTTCTAGAATGTTTCTGATAACAAGTGTGAGATAGGGATCCAACTGTATATTTTCAACACTCTATATTGAAAAATCTATCCTTCACCCACTTTCCCACTGGTTTGCAGTGAACTTGGTTATTTTGGCTGGGAAGAACTCTGCAGGTCATGGCTTTATAAACACTACAATATTTTCTATAGCTTTATTGAGATTTAATTTACACACCATAAATCTCCCCAATTTGAAGTATACAACTCAATGTATGCTATAATCCAATTTTAGATCATTTTCAAAGCTACAAAAAAACCCTCATACACATTTGCAGTCACACTCCTTACATAAAATATTTTGAAAGATTGCATTGAATATGCAAATTTATGTAGAATATGTGCTAAAATGTATTTTTTTCAACATCACGCTCCTTTGGAGTGAGAAAATCAAAGCTCTGGAAATATTGTTAATCTTGAACAGATCTGTCCTGGGATGTTAATGCATCTTATTTTTCTGTAGGGATTACAGTAACAGGTTTTTAGTTTTTTAAACTTCTATTTACTTCATGGTAATTTAGATTTCACAGCCTTTATGTTAAAGTGTATTTTGAATCTGTAAAGCATTAATGTAGTATGTAGTGTTTTGTAAGATATTTAGTGATAGAACTCTTTGTTCTGCTAAACTAGCAATAAAAAATACTTGGAGAAATACTGAATAAATCACTGCAAAAATTGAAATTTTAGACAATATGCCCACAGATGAGATTCTTTCTTTTTTAAAAAATAAATTAAACCCATGTATATACAGTCAATTAATATTTTGACAAGGAAGCCCAGAATACTTCTTTCATGGGAAAAAATAGTCTCTTCAATAAAATGATGTTGGGACAATGATATTTACATACAAAAGAATGAAATTGGATCTCTAACTTACATCCCTCAAAAAATCAACTTGAAATGGATTAAAGACTTAAATATAACACCTGAAACCATAAAACCTCTAGAAGAAAACAGGGGAAAATATCCTTGACATTGGTCTTGGCAACAGTATTTTTGGATATGACACCAAATCACAAGCAACAAAAGCAAAAACAAACAAGTGGGACTACACCCAATTAAAAACTTCTGCATAGGAAAAGAAACATTCAACAAAATGAAAAAGCAATGTACAGAATGAGAGAAAAAAACTGAAAACCATGTATCAAGTAGAAGGTTAATATTCAAAATATAAAAGGAACTCATACAACTCAACAGGAAAAACCAAATAATCTGATTAAAAACGGACAAAGGATCTGAATAGACATTTTCCCAAAGAAAACATACAAATGGCCAACAGGTACACGAAAAGATACTCAATATCATTAGTCATCAGTGGAGTACAAATCACAAAAGCACAATGAGATATCACCTTACATCTATCAGAATGGCTATCAGCAAAAAGAAGGGATAACAAGTTTTGCTGAGGATATGGAGAAAAGGGAATCTTTGTGCACTGCTGGTGAGAATGTAAATTGATATAGCCATTATGGAAAACAATATGAAGATTTCTCAAAAAATTAAAAATAAAACTACCACATGATCCAGGAACCCCACTTCTGCATATATATCCAAAGGAAATGAAAACAGGATATCAAAAAGCTGTCTGTACTCCCACATTCATTGCAGCATTATTCATAGTCATGACATGGAAGCAAACTAAATGTCCATTGACAAATGAATAAGGAAAATGTGGCATATATACAATTGAATATTATTCAGCCATAAAAAGAAGGAAATCCTGCCATTTGTGACATCATGGATGAATCTTGAAAGCATTATACTGTGCGAAATAAGTCAGAGAAAGACAAATACTCTATGATCTAACTTATATCTGTAATCCAAAACACTGAACTCACAGAAACAGAGAGTAGAATGGTGGTTGTCAGGGGCTGGAGGGTGGGGGAAATGGGGATATGTTGGTGAAATAATACAAACTCCACCTATAAACTGAACAAGTTTTGGGGACCTAATATGCAGCATGGTGCCTATAATTAACAATACTGTCTCTTTGTATATTTGAAAGAGAATAGATTTTACTGCATGTGATTATGACACACAATAAATGCTTTTACTGCACACAAAAAAGTGGTAATTATGAGAGGTGGTGGATGGTATTAACTAATCTTCCTGTAATAACAATAATAATACATTAATAATAATAAAAAATAATAATAAATTAATTCCTCAAAAATGTAAGCCAGAATTATCATATGATCCAGCAGTTGGACTTGTAAAAGAAGTGAAGACAGGCACTCAGATATTTGTACATCCATGCTCATAGCAACAGTCTTCACAAGAGCCATCAACAGATGAATGGATGAACACGATATTCCATACAATGGAATATTATTCAACCATTAAAAGGAAGGGAATTTTGACCCATTTTACAACATGGAGGAATCTGAGAACTTTATGCTAAGTGAAATAGACCAGTCACAACAGGACAAATACTGTATGATTTTTACCTATAGATGCATCTAGAATAGTCAAGATCATAGAGACAGAAAGTCAAATGGTGGTTGCCAGGGGCTGGGGGTAGGGTGGGGGATTCATGTTTAAGGAATACGAAGTTTTGGTTGGTGAGAATGAGAAAGTTTTGGAGATGCATGGTGGTGTGATGGTTGTAAAACTGTGGGAGCATATTTGCTGCCCCAGAACTAAATGCTTCAAAATGGTGAAGTGTATTTGTTGTCTGTTTCCCTACAATACAAAATACCAAGTGAAAAAAACAATATGAGTTGGGATGCAGGGAACCTACTAGTATTTTTATGACTGTGCTGGGTGTTCTAAAACATCGCTTACTTCATCCTATACCACTTTTGTGCAATAGGTGACATTATCTTCATTTTAAAGATAAGAAAATTGAGACTCCGAGGACTCACATCCACACAGCCATACAACTGGCACAGGCAGGATTTGAACTGAGTTCTTTTTGTCTCCAAACACTTGAGTTTTCTCCTATGTTGTGTGAGGGAAACTGTAATATTACTTCATGATGAAGGGCTGGACTCAATTATTAATTCGACTTGAGAATGTATTCTGCCTGGAAATCATTAGGAAGAAGATAGGTAAGTAAGGGTGGCCAAAACACGACATATCCTTGGCCTGCAGAGGAAGAGATTTCACAACAGCAAGTTTTGTCCTTCTCTAGCTGCATTAGGAGTGGCTCTAGGAGTGAGCAAGACAGGGTGGGGACCGGAGGTGTTCACATTCCAGCTGCTTCTGTTGTGTAGTTCCTCATCTCTGTCTTTGGGGCTCCAGTTTCTCTCCTCAGAACTGCCTCTCCTGTTGGCCATGGAACACCTTCCCTTCTGTCACTATGCAGTGAGCAGCATCTCATATCCATGTTGTGTTATGGCTATCTATTTAAATTGTTTTTTCTCCACCAAAATATTAACTCTGTGCCACCAGCATTTTTAGGACAATGACTGGTGGGCAGCGGAGGGTCAACAAAGGTTGAATGAAGAAAATATTTACTCATCAATATTTCCTTAAAGAACAGCTTATGATTTACAAAGCTTTGCTGCTTTATGTAAAGTGCTATGATGGTACAAAGTAAAAAATGCTGACATTTGACAAACATTTTGTAGTCTACGGAGCAATGTTAAGTCCATATCCTCTTTCCAAAAGACCGTTTTGTGGTAGATTGGACAAGGAACAGATGTCTCAAGAAGGCAGGTAACTTGTCTATGGCCACACAGCCAGCGTCAGACCAGAGATTGGAACCCAGACCTTCAGTTTTATGGAATTTTCTAACAGCTGTCTGTTTAATAAACTCGGAAAGCTACCATAATGAAAGGGGCCACTGCATCTACATTTGCCAAAGTTCTAAAAAAAGAGTAAACACCATACCTTGTTCTGGGTTGGTGGGTTGCTCCAGGATTCTAAATCCACAAGAGACTGAGGATCTTTCATGAGAGCTTCGGCGAAAAACTTGCTTTGGTACCAGACAGAAAAAGAGATCCAAGTTCTCAGAGGTTTCCAAATAGTTGTGCTAAAAATAATTCTTTCCTTTAGTCCCAAAGAGCTAGAGGCCCTGGAAGTCATTCATGGGGTGAGGCTCAATCATGGGCCGGTCAAAATTACGGTTTTGTTTGAGATAAACCTTAAGCTCCTGCTTTCTTTGACTGGTACGTTTAGAGGTGCCTCCATCTCTGTGTGTCGTGGTCTCTTTTTCAGATTTGTTTACTCAAGTTTTTCCCTCTTCATTTGTTTTCCACTGAGTGGAAGTTTCAGGAAAAAAATTACTCACTGACTGGAAATTAGTTGTTAACTTAGAGAAAAGAGTCATTTCCTATTTGAGAATTTTCAAGGTAGGATCTTCAAATTCTAGAGACTGGGTGTTGTCTCATGGAACAAACAAGGAGAGGTGGTAAATATTCTTGGTAAATATGGCGGGAAGAGTGCCCCTCATCCTATGTGCTTTGACATGGAAGAGGGTTATGAACACTGCACTGATCTTTTCTTTGTTCTCTGCTGAATGGGTAAATGATTGGGTATTTTTAGAAGACTGATATGTCTTTGTTACTATAGAGAACTGATCATAACAACTCTAAAGGCAGAATGATTCTCCAAAGCCTGTGACTACTCATCTTCGATGCAATCAATTTCTTTGTTCCCTTGTGATATGTACTTCTCACATCTCCTTAGCAACAGCAATATATAATTCATGATGTCACTTATGGAAATTTGGTGACTGAAAAATCTTGTTTTTATCTTGCTTTCCCCACCATTCTTCCCAAACATTTGAGAATGCTAATTGGAAGAAGTATTTTCAAAGTTATCAAAGTGGACACTGATGATAAATTTGACAAAGAAGATGAATGGGCTCCCCATCCTGCTAATCCTCATTTTGCCCTAGCTATCCACCTTCCTGTCTGGAGGAAATGGTCTTTTGAATTTTTGGCTGTCCAAAATATGGGTACTATCATAAGGCAGTAAAAACCATGCCTTGGGCCCTGAAGTGAGACAATTTTTTGCTAAATTAGAGTAGGGTGCTTTTTTTTTTTTCCAAATGAGTAAATTTGACATGTAGCACTGTGTTAGTGTAAGAGGTACAGTGTGTTACTTGATATACTTATATATTGTAATATGATTGTTGTTGTCATCGTATTACATAGTTATAATACAATAGTATTGTCTGTATTCACTATATTGTGCCTTAGATCTCTAGGACTTATTTACTGCTCGTTACAAGTTAGTACTCTTAAACACCTTCAGTTTTATTCCCCTCCTCCCCTGATACCACCATTTTGTAGAGCATGATCTTAATCAGATGTCCCTGGGTTTGTCTTCTCATCCTCAAAATGAAATTGTATCTTTCATTATTTCTAAGTTCTCTCACAGTTCTAGTATTCTTCATCAAAGTGCTTGTGTTTGATGAGATGGAATTTGTAAAAATGCCACATCTACACATATGGGTAGAGATATGAGACACCTTGAAGGAGATATTTATTGAGAGAAGTCACTCAAGTGACTCTTTTAGTGTTGTGCATATAAGTAGGTACTTGGTAGTAGCTGAATGAAGGTTTTCCCTCCCAGGGATTTTTGGCTGGCGAGGTGTTGAGATTATTTGCTTAAAGCACCCACGGTCTTCTAGAAGGAAGGAACCAAGGGTCCAATTCCTCTCCATGATGCAAATTTAAGGAAATCAGTCTTGGACTATAGGTTTGGTCTGGTCTAAGGCATGTCATCAAGAAATCACAGAATGGAACTGACCAGGAGGTAAGGACTAAAGAATTTTGGGGTGGTGGCTTTGGTACAGTATATGAATGAGGCTGCAAGTTTGTCTGCTTTCAGTCATTCTGTCAGAGCAGATATCCTTGGGGGAATAGTGGTTAAACATAGAATGGTGAATTAAAAGGATTATTACATTGAAACTTAGTAAGAGGGTAATATTGGGGTCAGCAAGAGCATCCTCTACAAAAGCACCTCCTGGAATGTGCATGGCTAGTGTTCAATGGTGTCACCATTTGGTGACAGCTCAATCAATGGGAAAGGTGGACAACCAAAGGTTTTGTTTTGTATGTTTTACCTGGGTTGGAATTAGGAATGACTCCTTTGAACCAAGCAAACCCCTAGAATTCTTAGGTTATTCATGGAGGGGAGGATTGAGGTCTTAAGTAGTCTACATGCTAATAAAAGCAAATGGGATCCTAACAATTCATTGAAAGAAAAGGACCATATTGAACTTCTAGGCAAAGCAGGTAACTGGGGGTAAAATGCTTCCATTAGTTTAATACCAGTAGAACATCACACAACAACACTTTATCATGTGTAAGATTTGACTCTCGGACTTCAAGGAATCTCCCGATTCCCCATACTGAAGTGTTCTAAGAGGCTGAAGTAGAACACCAGTCCTTTCAAGCTTAACGTCAGGATTTGGATGTGTTCTTTGTTATTATAATGTGATAACTTCTTAATGGGCTTTTTTCGTTCACTCTTTGAAATAGCACAATCTCTGTCAAAGAACTTAGAAATTGTTTCTTGACTTCCAAAAGAGACAGATGTATTCTTATATTACTGCCTTAACTTGGCAGAGTATTGATACAAATTATGGGTATTTATATTCACTCTTCTGTGTCATTCACAACTTCCTTAACTTCCCTTTAATGTTTGCTGATAAAGTTTCTTGTATTATTTAGGTACCACACTACTTTTTTCTGTTCTGCAATATTAGATTTTAAAAGTTATTTTTCATCTTAGATAACTCATAATCTGTAACTTCTCAGACATATTCTTCTCCACAAAGAGAACTAGCCTTTGAAATTGTCTCCTAGAGCATTCATAGCTCTGATGGGGCTAAAGCTTGTCAGTGACTATTTCACTCAGCTTTTTTGATGCTTTTTTAGAGACAATGGTGAAAGTGATGGATAAAAGAATATGCTGAAGGGAGTATTAGCTGAGAATAAAAAATCAGATTCTGTTTTTGCCCGACAGTCATGCCAAGGCCAAGGTCGTCCTCTGCCTTTCCAATGCAGAGAAGTCTTTCCTCTCAGCTTGTGCTTTGGTTTTCCTGTAGCCTTAACTCACTTTTCAACTAAAGGCAATTCAATCTAGACAATCCTATCAATGTCCACAGAGCATCTAACAGTGTATTGGTTCAGCTTTCAAAAAAAGCGTTCAGCCTTCTACACTGTTGATGGGAATGCAAGCTAGTGCAGCCACTCTGGAAAACAGTATGGAGGTTCCTCAAAAAGTTGAAAATAGAGCTACCCTATGACCCAGCAATTGCACTATTGTGTATTTACCCTAAAGATACAAATGGTGTGATCCAAGGGAGCTTGTGCACCTGAATGCTTATAACAGCAATGTCCTCAATAGCCAAACTATGGAAAGAGCCTAGATGTCCATCAACAGAAGAATGGATAAATAAGATGTGGTATAGATATACAACAGAATACTACGCAGTCATAAAAAAAAAAAAGAAATCTTGCTATTTGCAATGATGTGGGTGGAACTAGAGGGTATTATGTTAAGTGAAATAAGTCAATCAGAGAAAGACAATTATCATATGATCTCACTGATATGAGGAATTGGAGAAACAAGACAGAAGATCATAGGGGAAGGGAGGGAAAAATGAAACAAGATGAAACCAGAGAGGGAGATAAGCCATAAGAGACTCTTAATCTCAGGAAACAAAGTGAGGGTTGCTGGAGGGGAAGGGGGTGGAAGGTATGGGGTGGCTGGGTTATGGACATTGGGGAGGGTATGTGCTATGGTGAGTGCTGTGAAGTGTGTAAATCTGGCGATTCACAGACCTGTACCCCTGGGGTTAATAATACATTATATCTTTATAAAAAAATTAAAAAATTAAAAAAAAAGGTTAAGGCTCCTTTGCAGTTTTGCTAAGTGGGTTTTTTTTTTTTTTTTTTTTTTTTTTTTGGTGTAAATACTCCCATGATAGGGGTGCATGTATTTTTTTGAATTAGCATTTCTGTTTTCTTTGGGTAGATACCCAGTGGTGGAATTATGGGATCATAAGGTATTTTTAATTTTGGGGGAAACCTCTGTAGTATTTTCCACAGTGACAGCACAAATTTACATTCCTACCAAGAGTACACAACAGTTCCTTTTTCTCTACATCTTTATCAACATTTGTTATTTCTTGTTTTTTTTTTTTTAATTTAAAAAATTTTTATTTTAGCCATTCTGTTAGGTGTAAGGTGATGTCTCATTGTGGTTTTGATTTGTATTTCCTGGATGATGAGTGTTTAAAAAAAAAACAAAAACACTTCCCATCATGGCCAATTTCAAGCCACCAACCTAACCTTAACAAAATGCAAAGTTGGGAAGATATGTGCAGAACTGCCATTTTTCTAGGTACTAGAATTATTAAAAAATGTTCTAACTGATATACAATGAGCACTTATATGTTATGACATTACATAATTACTTCTCTTAATCTTCATTATAACCTCTTGAAATGAATAATTTTATCATTCTTCTTTTAGAGATAAAGACAGTGGGTAGTCTGATCCACAATTGGCCCACCCAACCACTATACCATATACCTCCCCAGGGTGTTGTTAACTTTACAAGATCAGGTTCCTGCATCTAAAGAGCTTTCAGGCAGGTGGAATGTACACCTGAGTCCTCTTCCTCCCTGGAGCACTAGATTTTGTCTGGAATCTAATGTCTTTCTTGCCTCATTGCCTTACTTATTTCATCTCCTCTGGCTTGCAAGTTCCTGCTAACCATGTCTTCCCCATGCCCTTTTCTTCATTTGCTTACATTTTTCATCCTTATCCTTTGCTTTGTCTAGAAAATCTCTTTGATGCTTCAAAAAGTCTCCCTGATTCTCCCCATCAGGTACAGCCTTGTCTTCCCTTGAGCCCTCCTGGCAAATTATTTGGACTTTTCCTATACACTTTAGCTCATGGACTCTCAATTAGGTCTATTGATTCAGCATATCAGCAAATTAGGGCAAAGCATTTGTTTTTTCAAACAGTCTATGAGTAATTCTGATGGACAGTCAGGCTTTGGGAATCTTTGATCTTCTCTTGTTCAAATGATGCCCTGTCTTTTAGTCCTTCTAAACCACAGGGTTCCAGTCATATAAATCTGGTCTTCTCCCTCCTTCCTCTTGTTGTTCTTCTATTCATTACCTCATCACATATTTATTAAGCTGTTACTATATGCTAGCTACAGAATGCTTGGTCTTGGTGTTCAAGGGAGAGTAAATGTACAGCCCTTTTAGAGGAAAAGTCTAGTGGAGAAGACAGACATTCATCAAATAATCACAGAACTCTGTTTAGCAGGTTGTTAATTTGGATTTCCCATCATCTTGGAGTTTCAACTGAGAACTCAAAGCAAGGAATAATGGGCAGTCAATGTCCATACATTCCTTTAAGACTTGCTAAGAACAGCTGGATCTGACACTGAGCTGTGGTCCACTTTCCATCCACATAAAAGAAAACTAGAAGTTAAAAAAAACAAGTAATGGTTGAAGAGAGCCTCCAAAGTAAAAAGCTGTTAGCTGATAAGAGAGTGCTAATGAGCTCTCCCCTTCTTTCCTATGAGGGAAGTAAGGGAAGAGTGATACCCCCTCTCCAGCCAGGTGACAAGGACTTTAAGAGATCACCAATAGTGGGAAAGAGGCCCACAAGAAAGAAGCTGTTTATTTTCCAGTTGGATGTTTAACTAAACTGTGAAGCTAAAAGCCTTGCAGCTTTCACAGGATCAGAGAAATGCAATAAATAGGTTCTGGAGGAGCTTGACCCATCCCTGGAGGTTGATATCTTATGATGTCATAGAAACTAGAGAATTCTAGCTCTATAAAGGCAAAAGGCTGTCAGAGAAGGGAGCCAGCATAGGGATAGCCATCTGAGAGACAAGGGTACATGAATTTCTTAAGAGACAGATGGTACCAAGAATGAAGGTGGAGTTGGGCCATCGAGATGGAAACTTAAGCCAGGTCAGAGTCTTCCTAGAACAAGGTAGCCAGTAAGAAGCCATTGAGTACATTAATGAGTACAGAAGCTGAGGCTGGTGTAGGGCAGTGCAAAGTACCAACCAAGGAGTGAATCACCCATTCAGGGAACGGTGTGGTATGGAGGTCTCTCAGAAAGCTTCTAATGACCCTGGGAATATGTTCAACTAGAGAGAGCTGGCATTTAAAGACAGGGCACACCTGTGTGTGGCAGGAGAGAACCATGAAAATAGCTCATACTGAGCAAAAATAATTTGATCATGTTTTTATAATTTGTTTATGTTCTGATCTGACTCTAGACATGTTCAAAGTGGAAGGAGGGAGAAGAGTTGGAGGAAGAGCAAAAAACCATAGTAGATCCTGAGTTAAATGCATGGAAAGAGAACAGGCTATGTTTTAGATGTGAGATGAAAGTTATTATTTAAATTTGTCTTTTTAATATGTGAAAATAAGTCACAATTAAATAATGAAATTGGGTCATGTAACCAAAAATGACCAGAAAGTTAAGGAATTTGCCTGAGATGTCATGAAAGGACAGAGAAGAAGGATCCAAAATAATTTGACTAGAAGAAGTGATGGGGAAAGAAGGAAGTTGTTTCTTACTTATATCAAGGACAGCTAAGGTCATTCGATAAATTCAATAAATTCTAATGGGTGCTCTAAAGGAAAAGTGAAGAGTGTTTTGGGAGTGTTAGGAGGGTGACTGACATAGCTGAGACTATGGATCAGGAAGGGCTTGCCTAGAGATATGGTATCTGGCCTAAAATGTGAAACAGAAGCTGGCATTAACCAATAAGAGGTTGTGAGAAAACATTTTCAGGCTGAGGGATTGCCACATGCAAATGTCTTGAGGTAGAAGAGGATAATTTTGAGGAAGGCCATTGATAAGGAGCAAAGGAGAGCCTGAGCCTGGAGGGAGGATGGCTCTCCTAGCCATGGAAAGTTCTGATCTTTTTCCTGGGGTGGTAGGAGCCCCTGAAGGACTACAAATAAGATTTTATAAGTCAAGCCGTCAATTCTCCCCCAACCCCGATAGGTTATAACCAGGATAATATACATGGAGGTGATGCTTGTTTGCCACTTTTCCAGCTTTTCAGTGTGGTTTCTAAACCCACTCTGCTTTCATTATAGGAAAGAAGAGAGTTCTTGTGAGAAAACTAGCTTGCATGTTCACTCACTCATTGAATGAAAAAATGTTATTGGCTCTTACTGTGTGCCAGGAATTGTCCCAGGCCCTGGGGATCAGAGTTGAAAGAGGAAGAGAGGATCCTGATGTGCATGGACTCATATTCCAGCAAGAATCTCACACCATCAGGGAAGGAAGGATCCTCAGAGGGCATCAGCCTGATTTTCCCATTTTACAGACCAGAAAACAGATGCAGTGAGAATAAGTGACTTGCCCAAAGGTCACAATTGCATAGGATGTTGGATTTAGTACTCAGGTCCTTATATGATTTCCAAGAGTCACTCCTTTCATAGCATGGCTGCTCAGCAATCCCTCATTCCTAACTTCACATGGAGAAGACACTGCAGTATTTTTTTATATATAGAAATATAATTGAGAATTAACAAATAGCATTATCTTTGACCATAATACTTGATACTCCTCCTTATGTCCAAAATATCACTTCTCATATTTTAAATCAAAAGAAATGTTTTAAAAATTGCAGAACATTTCAAACATACATGAATGTGATGCCTACTGATGCCCCAGGCATCCAGCAGCCAGCTGCAAGTTACCTAAGGGGAATATTGTTTCCTTGGTGCCCTATTCACTTAGGCTCCCTTCCCCCCTAACACTTGCATTTGGTAGCTTTTGAGGCGAATTCCACACATCGTATCATTTATTCTGTAGCTATTTCAGAAAACTTAGGAATTTTTATCATCTTGGATAACAAATAACAGAGCGATTGACACCCTGCAGCTCCCTCGGCCCTTGAGACTTCTTAATCAAAAACAAGAATATTTTAGATAAGTCAAAAATGTCTTAAAAGCACTTTACTCACAGGCTGCCATAGTGTGAACTAAAAGTTCTGAAATGTAATTTTACAGAGCTGTTAAGCTTTTTCAGGGATGTTTTCAGAGTGCAGTGGGAGTTCTCTGACGACCCATTACAGAAATTCCAAGAAGCCAGGCGAGTTCAGTAGGGAAGACCCCACAGAGCTGGTCTTCCACGCCGCCACATATCCAGGATGGGTCCTGCTAGTGCCAGGTGCTGCTGTGTTTGGCTTTCACTAACAAAACCTGTCAAACTGACTTGAGATTATTTAGAAAACACTGGAGAGCCAATGCTGTTTTCAAAATATCAGGTAATCCTGGAGTCTTGAAGGTGAAGGCTAACGGGGTGATCCGAGTTGCCTTGGGAGCTGAAGAGTCCATTGGCACAGAATGGAGCAGGTCAGCCTCAGAGCAGGTGTCCACAAGGCTGGGCACTGCCCCTTCCAATGGTGCTGTTCATTGAGAGAGACGAAGGGAGAACTTGGGCAGTGACAACCGGACTGACAGACCATGAGAGCAAAACCTCTATGTGTCTGCTTCACAATGCCTCTATACCTCCAGGTTGTGCCAACTTTAATTTGTTCACTTGCCTAAGAAATATGGGGCATATGAGAGATGCTGTATCTTTGTGTGTGTGTGTGCATGTTCTTTTTTTCAGACATTGAGCTATGATAGACATAGAATGTCGTATTCATTGCAGGTGCATAGCATAGTGATTCAGTATATGTGTATGGTGTGACATGGTCACACAGTCTAATTAACATCCAATACCATACATAGTTAACAAATATTTTTTTTCTTGCCAGGAGAACTTTTAAGGTTTACTGTCTTGGCAAATTTAGGATGTACAGTGCAGTATTAACTATAGTCCCCATGCTGTACATGGCACGCCCAGGGCTTGTTTATTTTATAACTGGAAGTTGTATGTATTGGCCCCACTCGCCCATGTCACCCACCCTCCCCAACCCCAACCTCAGAAACTACCAATCTACATTCTGTAGGATGTGTCTGAGTTTTGGTTTTGTTTTTAGATTCCACATATAAGTGAGATCATACGACATTTGTCTTTCTCTGCCTGACTTATTTCACTTAGCATAATGCCCATGCATGGGTGGCAAATGGCAGGATTTTATTCCTTTTTTATGGCTGAATAATATTCCATTGTATATACATACCATATTTTCTCTATCCATTCATCCATCGATGGACACTTAAGCTTGTTTCTGAGATGCCGCATCTTTGAATGATGAAAAATAAAAAAATAGTTACCATTTATCAAGTGCTTATTGTGTCAAGGCACTGTCCTAAGCACTTTATATGTATTTCTTGGTTATTCTTTACCATGAGCCCAGGAGGGAGCTTCTAGGACTTCCTCATGGTGCACAAGGGGACTGAGATTAGGGGTAGATTGACAGTGCTGGTGAGGGGCAAAGAGGACTCCAAAATCCTCCTCCTCCCCAAACCAACAGCCTTCAATCAGCCTCCTGGTTTCTTCTACTATAAAGCTTTCACACCCCTTTGTCTGTCTTTGAGACTCTGCCAAAATGTATGTGATGATGGTTCACTCCCTTGCTATAGCAAATTCAGAATAAATAACCTTTTCTTGTTCTCATCTGGTTTGACTTCACTTATTTCCACAATATGGATGCCCACAATCATGTGTTTCATTTTTCAGTTTGTCTAAAGTTCTAGAAGGGAAGAGAGGTACTAGTCATTGGGACCCCAATAAATGTGGAGAAGCCAACCCCTACTTTTAGGGGATTTTCAGTCTCTATGGGGAATCTAGGGTTCTGTACATGAGTAATACCTTATATAGACTCAGGTATGAGAAAGCACCCCTTATAACGTGCTCCTCTGGGGCAAGAACCCTGTCTCATTCACCTATGCTACCCACATGCAGCCAAGGGCTAGAATCTAGACGTGCTTGCTATATAGTGGTAGATTAATGATTTATTCTAGAATAAGAGCAAGAAAGTTAGTCTTCAATGCTGATTGGGTTTTGGAGGCAACTACTGACTAGGATGCTTCAACAGCCACATGAGTAGCTCCCCTACTTCCTTGTCTTTCCCCCAAACTCTTGCAACAGCCTCTGAGCTGCTCTCTGCGGTCTTGTCATCTTCTACTTCAAGTCCGAGCTCTCGTGTGTTACTAAAGTGAACCCAAACAATGGGCACTTGATAAATGAATATTTGCCATGTCCGTGAATAATATCACTTTCCTATTTAAATTCATTCCAATAGTTAAGTCCACTCTGTAATATTGTTTGACCCAAAATATCCATTAGATAGAACTTTGCCACAGGACAAATGCAAGGGAAAATCACAGAAGGCACATATGGGAAGAGGTATTACTTGTTGGTATGTGAAGTGGCTTTTGTTGGAATGGTGAGATCCACCTTGCTCTCGGATTCCCAGAACACCTTGGAAGTAAAAAACAACTGCTTTCCCTTCTAGCTGGCTACAAAGGGCTTCTCTTTCTCTAATGGTCTCTGGGAGGACCTGCCCTCCCAGGACATTAGTTACGGGGCCAGGGCAAGGGACCTATCTGAAGGGTTACAGCTGGCAGCCCAGAGGAGGTTCTTCAAGGGGCTAATAATCAACATCATTTATGGGGACTCCTAATTTGAAGGCAACAAATAATAGCACCTATTTATGAAGCACCTACTATAGGCTAACCATTGTAAATCCTGACCACTGAGTGCAGTAGGTATTATTATCTGCTTATTATAGAAGTGGACAGTCAGGATCCTAAATGAGAGAATTTGCAAAGGTCGTGAAGCTATTAAGTAATAGTTCTGGCATTCAAACTCAGATTTTTCTGACCCCCAGACCAAACCTTCAGTTTAATATGAGGACACTAATACTGCTTCTCTCCTATGATTGTTGTAAAGATTAATTGAAATAATCCACAGAAAATGAGTGCCACATTGTGTAGAGCACAATAGGCACTCAGTAACTATGAAGTGAGTTAATATTGCTGGCATTATTTTTGCTGCTCTGACTATTGCAGCTTTGGCTCCTGTTTTATGATGAGTTTTCTGTCCTGTGTTCTCTGTGCCCACCTGGTTTGCACCTGAAAACCACCCAGGGGCCTATGGTTGCAAGGAGGCCAGAGGTAATATGGCCATTTAGTGATGAAACATTTCTGTGTTTTGAGAATGTCTGTGTGACATTATCTAGGCAGAAAAATGGTGATGCTGGTGATGATGATGATGATCATTATCATAATAATTATTATTATTAATAATAATAATAATAATAGCTTACATTTATTGAAAACTGTTAAGTTCACTTCTTTGTGGGCATTTCAGTTCTATTCCAAGTGTCTAGTGTTTCTAAATATCTACCCGGATAACAGAAGACCCTTGTTCTCTGATTTGCTTCTTGCTGAAAACATTGGAGGCATTCTGGAAGGAGACCCAGGGAAGTGAGCCAGTCTCAGAGTTAAGAGTGACAATAGATCCAACAAAGGCAAAGATTTAGCAGCAGGTGGTACCACTTGCATGCATATCCCCTGCCAGCCAAAACAACATTCTCACTGACTCCATCCCAGTGGAGAAAGAGCTTGAAATCCAACAGTGACTCATAGTGTGCTTGGGAAGAAAGCTGAGTATAGTGGTTTTGGCAAAAAAGGAAGAAAGAAATGGAATGTTACCACAGTCTAAATTAGCAGGACTCTCCACATCTTCTCTCTTCCTACTGACATTTCTTTGTGGCAGCTGGCGGAATAAGACCACCGTCTTTGAAGGCCAAAGTCGTCATCGCCCAGCCATGATCCCTTGGGCAATTTGCATGAACTCTCTAAACCTCACTTTTCTCTTCTATAAATTAAAAATCTAGAACTGCTCAGACCAGGTATGATTGTTAAAATTAATGAAGTAATGCTTCTCATTGACTGGCATTTGTGCTACTCAAGAAATGTTGGTTTCTGTTGGTGAAAGGAGAAGCAATTCTAGGTCAGAGATATTCCTTTTTTTCATTGTTGTTGGGTTTTTTTGTTTGTTTGTTTGTTTTGTCTTTTTGTTTGTTTGTTTTAGCAGTATTTAGAATTTACCTTCTTGCTGGTACTAGGAAATGCTTGAATTTGGTGGTGCTCCTTCTGGGCTCTAGATCAGTGTTTTCAGAATGATCCCATCTATGTGGTTTGAGTAACTCTCTGAAGGAATAACTTCTAAGCAATTTCTTGAACCTTGAAGGATGATATCAGGTATCTGGGAAAATAGGTGCGAGGTGGGGTAGAGTAGGCTGTCTAGACAGAGCTAACAGCTTGAGGAAAAACGTGGCTCTGAAAGAGGATAAGATACCTTGGAAAAAGTAAGACAAAGCTGTTGAGGAGCAGAATAGTGTGAGAAGCATGATGAGAAATCCAGGTAGAGACTGAGGCAGAGGCTGATCACAGGAGTGGAAAGGTCATTGTGGATCCTGGACTTTATGTGAACAGCAATACGAAGCAAGGGGAGAGACAGGACCATACATACAGTTTTAAAAGATCTCTTGGACTGCCATGTGAAGAAGGATTGGAGGAAGGCAAGAATGAAGGACTATGACAGATAACACTGTTGGGCAAAGACAGATAAGAAAACAAACCAGGGCGCCTGGGTGGCTCTGTGGGTTAAGCCGCTGCCTTCGGCTCAGGTCATGATCTCAGGGTCCTGGGATCGAGTCCCGCATCGGGCTCTCTGCTCAGCGGGGAGCCTGCTTCCCTCTCTCTCTCTGCCTGCCTCTCTGTCTACTTGAGATCTCTGTCTGTCAAATAAATAAATAAAATCTTAAAAAAAAAAAGAGAGAAAAGAAAACGAACCAAACACTGGTCATGTTTCTAATGCAACCAGTGACAGGTTTATTTTTTTTATTTTTTTGTTTGACTATATGTGTGCGTGTGTGTGTGATTTCCTTCTAATACGTTTTCTTGTTCACAGTTTACAAAGTTTTCATCAAAATACATGTATTCTTTTTTAACCTCAAAATTTATTGTCTATGCTCTATATGCTCAATATCATTGTCATACAGAATTATTCACATTTTATTTTAAATATGTACTCATTAAAGAAAAACTGTAGAAGAGGAAAAGGTGAAAAAATAAAAGTAACACAAATTATAGTTCTATCTCTCAGATAACCACTGTTACCATTCTGGTTTATTTTTTTCTGTTGCTTTTTGTTCTGTGTTTGTGTGTGCATGCATAGATAATCTGCTCAAAGATTTGTGATATTATCTATCATGGTTACTACTCTTTCTTTCTTTCTTCCTTATTAAAATATATCTGACACACAACATTGTGTAAATTTGAGGAGTAAAACATGTTGATTTGTTACATATATGTATTGTAATACGATAGCCATTGTAGCCATACAATGTCATAGTCAGCTTTTTTAGAATCCACATATAAGTGATATCAAATGGTATTTGTCTTTCTCAGTTGGACATAGCTCCCTTACCATAATGACTTTAAGGACCATCCACATTGTCTCAAATAGTAGTGTTTCCTTCTGTCTCATGGATGAATAATATTCAATTGTATATACCACATCTTTATGCATCCAATGGGTAATGGGCTTGTAGGTGGTTTCCATATCTTGGCTATTGTGAATAATGTTGTAATAAACATGGGAGTACAGCTATCTTTTTTATATCCTGTTTTCTTTTCCTTTGGATATGTACTGAGAACTGGGGTTGCTGGATCATCTGCTTGCTTTTTCTTTAACTTAATATTATATAATAAGCATCTCTCTTCTGTTATTCTTTGGAAACGTTAATGGCCAAATAATATTCATCAAGTAGTTATACTATAATTTATTTAATCTTCTTCCCCCCCAATGATTGGACAATTAAGCTATTTCCATTTTTTTCTGTTATAAATAACATTACATTGAAAACTTTTGTGCATAAGCCTCTATCCCTATTTAGGATTATTTCCTTAGGATAGATTCCCAGAAATGGAATTATTGGGTCAAAAGATTTGGATGTTTTATGTCTCTCTTGATATATGTTGCCAAACTGCTTTCCAAAATGTTGTGTGAATTTACACTACCCTATTCCTGTATGAAAACAAAATCCAGAGGAAAGTAAGCTCCCCAACAGTCAGGCAACCTTAGTCCCTGGAACACAGACAGAGCCACAGAATCTTCAATTTGGAAGTAACGCTAAAAGTTGGCAAAGCTGACCCTTGCTGATGCTTGATCATGGCAACATGCTTTGTGGAGAGGACACTGAAGCTTGTTCCACAGTGGTATTAACAATAGTACCATCTCTGGATTGGGTATCCCCAAATTTTCTATGCAGCCCCAGCCACGGGTTAAGCCCCGGTCATCTGAATTTCACAGAACTAGAGCCATGCTGGGTGCATAGTGGGTGCTCAGCTGACCCTGCCAGATGGCATACAGGTGATGAAACACACTGTCTGGGTTGAAGTCATCTCATTATCTCCCTGGATTGACAGCTCTGGCAAGACACCAGAGTCTTCCTCTGGTGTGGTCAGGTCTCAAGTGTATCAGAAGCCCTCAGTTCCCAGAGGGTTCCTCTTCTATGGAGTCTTTGAAGTATGAGTCTTTCCTAAAAAGCTTCCCAGGGGCCCTTGCTCAAAAATCAGTCATGTGGCCAAGGAGGTAGAATCTATTCCTACGTCTTCTGCATCCAAGGTGCAAGCCCTCTTGGCCCACCATCCAGGACTCCACACTGACTTTGACCTACCAGTGGTCTTTGCCTTGCTCATTGCTGGGCTTCTTTTGCTTTTCCATAGCTCTTCAGGCTGTCTAGAACCTACCACTCTTCCAGATCACCTGAAAGCTGGCTCTGCTAATTCCAGACCATTCATTCACTTCACTGAAATTTATTCCACTCCCTATACCAGCTACTGGCCTTACACTGAGGTATAGAGTTAGACAAGCCTTTTCTAGTCCTTATATACATCTCATTTTTGTGGAGCTCTGTGATATTGCATGTGTTTTTCTCTTCCAACCTGCGAGATCTTTCTCTCTATTTCTTCCTCTGGTTCAAGCCCACACTTATCAAAAAAAAAAAAAAATCTTCATTAATATTCAGCGATGTGCCCAGGCATTGGTCAACACCGTTGAGCAGACTCAATGAGGCGTCTGAATCTTCAGTGGATTAGGGGGCTGAGCAGCTCTCAAGAGCTTCACTGAGTGCCATCCTGGGTTCTGCACTGTGCTGAAGGCTTCACACACATCCACTCACTTCATCTTCTTACAACCAGAGAATGTAGTTACTATTATTACTATTTTCACCTTACACATGGAAAAACTGAGGCAGAAGAAGTATGTATCTTGCTTGACACCATGCAGGCTTAGACTCTTTTTTTTTTTTTTTTAAGAGTTTATTTATTTATTTGACAGAGATCACAAGTAGGCACAGAGGAAGGCAGAGCAGAGGGGGGGAGGGGAAGCAGGCTCCCTGCTGAGCAGAGAGCTGGATGTGGGGCTCCATCCCAGGACCCTGGGATCATGACCTGAGCCGAAGGCAGAGGCCCCAACCCACTGAGCCACTCAGGCTCCCCCAGGCTTAGACTCTTAACCACTATATTTTACTCCCTCTTTTCTGCAAGTAATTACATACCAAGCAAAGCAAGTGCTACAAAGGAAAAAAAGGGAGTTGGTGATAGAGATTAAAAAGGGGGGGGACTACTTTATTTCTAGGGATCATGGAAGACCACTCCAAGAAAGGGACATTTAAAGAGATTCATGAAGATGACTTAGCTGGGTGAAGACAGGAGAGGAGTCCCTCAGGAAAGAAGAGCCTGAAGGTCCTACGGCAGGACAGGGCTTTGGGAATTCTAGCAAATGAAAGAATAGTGGGTTGGGGCTTACATGGCAAGGTGACCAATAGAGGCAGGCAGAGAAATAGATGAGGTCAAATCACTTCAGGGCTTGAAGAGTTTAGATTGTATCTTAAGAGTAATGGGAGGGGCACCTGGGTGATTCAGCTGGTTGAGGTTGACATCCGACTCTTGATTTTGGCTCAGGTCATGATTTCAGGGTTGCGAGATTAAACCCTACATTAGCTCTGCACTCAGCAGGGAGTCTGCTTGCCCTCTCTCTCCTCCACTTTTGTTTTCTCTCACAAATAAATAAATAAAAACTAAAAAAAAAAAAAAAAGTAATGGGAGCCACCAAGCAGGGGAAACCATCATCTTTGTTATTCTTAAAATAATGCTCTGGCTGCTGTGTGGACAGTGGATTGGAGTGTGCTGGGGAAGGGAGATGAGTGATCAGTTGGGAGGCTGATGCAGCCAGTAGGGCAAGAGATGGTCATGGTGGGAGCTGTGGTGGCAGGAGATATAGAGGAATGGAAAGATTTTAAACATGTTTTTGTTTAAGTCTTGATGGATTAGACAGAATGTCCTATGGGAATCTCTCTGACCTCATCAATCCCAGCACCCTCTCTCTGCTCCGTAGCACCTTAGCCCATGATCACACTGGTGATGGTCTTCACTTTGTCTTGTATGCTTTCTCTCTGTACTGGATGCTACCTATTGTTTATTGTTTTGTTTACTATTGCAATCCTACCACTAGAATAGTGCCTGCCACTTGGCAGGTACTTGATCAATGACTTAAAAATGTGTGAAATTTGTCACTTTCTGTGTGCCGGTCCCTGCACAAAGTCACTGTGCATTGTCTTGTGAGCTGCACTCAGCAACCCTAACAGAGGTGGTTAATAGTTCATGCTTATTTTACAGAAGAGGAAACAAAGACATAAAGGGCCAATCACCTTTGTTACAGTTATGTAACTATGAAGGGTTAGAACCATGTTTTGAACCCAGGTTTGTTGGTGGCAAAGACCATGTGCCAGAATACCCATCTACCTTCCTGTCTGCACCATCCACCAGGCTTGCATATGAGGGAAGCAGAACTCTTGCCTGGATCATCACCAAATAAGAAATCCTGGCACAATATGGTAGGCAGCAAGTAGATGTGCATGGAACTCTATCCAGCTTAGACAGTGCATGCATAAAATGGAGTATCATTCAGCTCTGAAAAAGAAAGGAAGTACTGATACATATCACAACATGGAAGAACCTTGAAGACATTATTCTGAGTGAAGGAAGCCAGACACAAATGGTCACATATTGTATGTGTCCATTTGTATGAAATATCCAGAATAGGTAAATCTATAGAGATGGAAAGCGGAGTGGTAGTTGCCAAGAGTTGGAGGTGGGAGTGAAAAATGAGAAGTGACTGCTTAATGGTTATGGGGCCTTTCTTTTGGCATGAAGAAAATGTTTTGGAGCTTGATAGAGGTGGTGGTGTTACATTGTAATACACTAAATGTCACTGAATTGTTTACTTTAAGATGGTAAATTTTATATCATGTTATCATGTAAGTTTTACTTCCACAAACAGTAATGCATGGAAATGAAATGTACTAGCTCCAGGCTAGTGGTTAACTGAGGAGCAAGGAAAGGATCAAAATGGAGCCTCAGCTTAAGTGGTGATTTTTAATTTTTTTTAATAAAGAAATAAACTTTAAAGAAAATTTCTTTATAAAACATCTGAAATTAAAAAAAAAACCCTAGCATTATTTGAGTTATTGCTGGAAATTCTTCCATATAGCAAAGAGGAGCTAAGGCAAAATAGAGTGCCAGAGCTGAATGTGAAGGCAGAGTTGGACAAATTTCAGCCAAATTCTCCATCCACTAAGCCCTCTGACTTAAAGGTAAAAGAAGGGACTCCAAGGTCATGCGACTCAGACACTGAGTGTGTGTGTGTGACCACAATTCCCATCTTTAATGAATGTAATGTCAATGTGAGTTCTAACCAACAGCAAATATCAGCTTCCCATAAACTGGTCTTTCTTCCCTCTTCAAATGGAGAAGGATTTGTCTGAGAAACCAGTGTACCTCAGGTAGAGGCCTAAGTCTTCCCAACTGAGGCTCAATCAAATGTCATGGAAAGATCTGGTGCCTCACCAGAGTAACTGCCCAGGTTTGCAGGGAAGTGGAATTCAGGTACCAACACTTACCAAGAGAACCTTGCCTGGGCTGCAGCACTGTGCACATATGTCAGTATGCCTAACTTCCACACTCGCCTTTTGGGTGGGTTGTGTTTGCTTCCTTGTAGTAGCAGAGGAAATGGAGGCTCAGGTGAGGAACATACCCAAGGTCACAGAGAAAGATAGAGTTGGGAGTCCAACCCAATATGTCTGCTAGAGCCTGTGTTTGCTGCTGTGCCCCAGCATGAGAACAGAGCCTGCACAAAGAGGTTTCTGGATAGGCACTTGTTTAATAAATAAATGAATGGTAGAAAAACAAAATAGTTTTAATGGCCAAGTAGTTTGGTAAAGATTCACAGAATTTAAATCAGCTGGGGATAGGCATGTCCATAATTGTTCAAATACAAAATGGTACAACTGCTAAGGAATGCAAAATGTATATTGAAAAATACATATAAAGAATTTGAAAATTGTGCAATTCTTTGCCTCAACATTTCTACTTTTATGATTTAATTTGAAGAAAATTTTAAAAAATGTAGACAAGGTTAATATACAATGATGTTGATCACAGCTTAACATACTCTTTTTTGGTTATTACAAATTATTTCTTTTACAGTTGTAGATTGGTTAAGTCAATGACACATCAACAAAAGAATCTACATTCTGGGGCACCTGGGTGGCTCAGTGGGTTAAGCCTCTGCCTTTGGCTCAGGTCATGGTCTCAGGGTCCTGGGATCGAGCCCCACATCGGGCTCTCTGCTCAGCAGGGAGCCTGCTTCCCCCTCTCTCTCTCTGCCTGCCTCTCTGTCTACTTGTGATCTCCCTCTCTCTGTCAAATAAATAAATAAAATCTTAAAAAAAAAGTGTAGATTTCCAGTAAAAAAAAAAAAAAGAATCTACATTCTATAAGAACAGTTAATGACAGAGGTAAATGTTTATTATATATTTATTAAGGGGAAAATAGACTGTCAAATAGTGTCTCTAGTCTCTAGAATGTCTCTAGAACATTCATTTTGGCTTTAGGAAATAATAAATGTATCATAAAGATGAGAAGCCTCAATATCAAAGTATTAATGTGGCTCTATTGCTGTGTGGATGTGTTATGGATGATTTATATTTTCGACTTTCATTTCCATTCTGGTTTCCAAATTTCCATGCGGGGCCATAAGCATATTCCTTTTGGTTTTAAAAAGTCATTAAATGCTACATTAAAACAAAACAAACTCACTCTACCCTCCCAATAGATAGTATCATGTGTGGATAGAAGGAAGGTCCTTTTTTCTCAAAGAAATAAAACATTGATAATAAAAGAGATAATTTGTGGATATTTATCTCAGTGTATTTTCTCTTCCTCCCTCTTTTTTTCCTTCTTTCTTTTCCTTCCGTCCTTCCCTTACCTTCCTTCCTCCTTTCGTTCCTCCCTCCCTTTTTCTTTCTCTATCTTTCTTTCCCTCTTTCCCTCTCCTTCCTTCCTTCCTTCCTTCCTTCCTTCCTTCCTTCCTTCCTTCCTTCCTTCCTTCACTTCTTCAATATACAATTTTAGCTCCTTCTCTTCCTGGCACCAAATTTAAACAGTTAAAGTCTCAAATTCTCTTCTTCTACACTTTCTCATTGAGGAATTTGAGAGCAAAGAGTCTTGGATTTTACACATCTGGGAATGGCCAAGATTTTGGATCAGTTTGTGAAGAGATGTATTTGTTCAGTTGAGCAAGTGTGAAGCAAATGCTTTCAGCGTGTCTATTAATCTTAGTGGTCTGAGTGATGTAAGGGTACGTTCACTCATGTTTTATGATGTTTAGTTTCATAAAAATATGTTTGGTTTCAAGGCATTGGCCCCTGTTCTCTGTTGACTGGGAACAAATTTGGAGTATGGAAGGCATCTTGAATTTTTTCCCAAACCTAGTTTGTTTTTTAATCATCAACTGGAACTCTGTGATGGTTATGACTAACACATTTGTGAGTTCATGAAAACATTTACTTTAGTAGAAAAAAACCCAATAGAACAGCACTAGAACCAGAATGCCCTATACCATATTTTGCCAAGAGTCTCCTGCTGGTTGGTTTTAGGGCTAGATTCAGATGGCTGTTATCAAGCTGAGAAGACATGGGGCCAGCTCCATTTAGGTCATGGATTGTAAAAGGTAAAAGAGGAAAAACAAAAGGATTTTCTAGGTGAGTTGAGGAAATGAGCCTGATTTATTACTAGCTAGGTCACAGGCAGCATTCTCCTTGCAAAACACCAGAGTTGAAGTTAATAATGTTCCCAATGGTGCCCTCAAGAGCCATGTTAGAACAGTTTTATCTTTAATCAACCTTCAGAACTTTGAGATGGCACAAGGGAATGCTTATATTATAAGGTTCAGTGAAAAAGTCCCAACGCAGAAATGTGCACATAGGATTTTACAAGGAGAAAAATAAAAATTAAGAAAAAGTACTCTATGTTAAAAAAAGAGAAAAATATAATAAAATCTGTCTCGTTTTTTCATGATCATAGAACTGTTTGTTGTTGTCTACCTTTCTGAAACTTATAATAATCATGCACTATTTTTATAATAAAAGATTCATTCATTCAACATGCTGTACCAATCACCAAGGTTAAAGACTCAAAAATGACGTAGCCACTTATCTGCCACGAAGAAGATTACAGCACTCTTGGGAAAGGAGACAGAGAGGTAAGAAGTGACCAACTGCCATGAGGGAGGGATATGTGAGGTCACAGGGTGAATCAAAAAAGCGATGGTGTTATATTTACATGCAGAGTCAAAATTTAAAAATAATCAAGTGCGTATGACCATAATGAGATTATCCCGTGTGCATGAAAGAATGTCATCTCCTCGAGTGCATGTTGTACTGTCTAGTTATGTGTGTTTCATAGGGTGGGATCCTTACACTGAAACAATCCATTTTGTAGGGGCTGAGGGAGGTGCACACAGGTGTTGGAGTTAGGGCTTTGTAACGTGTCAGTTTGAGAAATGTCATGGGTTAGTTTCTCTGAATCCTTGTCTCCACCTACAGAGGCTGTAACTTCACCGATGCATCTCTTGAACTCTCCCATATTCATATGCAGTCACCTTGCTCTCTTGGATGATGTGTTTCAGATGGGTAATCTTCCTCTTTAATTTCAGCCACTGAAGCATATCCCTTTTAGCAGGAAGTAGAGTGATAAAGAGCTCAACAAATTAGTTAGAAATCACTTTCCAGAAAGAGAACACAGGCTCTGGATTGGGTCTCATGGGGTTTTCTGAAGAGATACTGCATTAACTTGGATGTAGAGTTGTTTGTTTTGGCTGTTGAGAAGACTTTTTGGGGTGTTTGTTACTTTTAAACATCTCAGCCATGTTGTATGTGGTGGAGTTTGTTTACGCTGGTTATCTCTCCGTCAAAGAAGTGTTATTCGTTTGTTACACAAACAGATATTTAGTGTCCACTATGTGCGTGGCCTGTTCTCAGAGTTGGGGAGATAGTGGTCAGCAATGGACAAGATCCTTACCTTCAGGGAGAGATAGGTAACAGACATGTAGACAAACAAGTGGATAGGGAAATTGGTGATAAATGTTGTGCAGGGGGTGGTCGTGGAAGGGTTGTGTGCACACTGCTGGTGTGGTTCATTTTGATCACTTTTGTTAGCAGTTGCCTGGGCAGGATGGTCTACACCTGTGCTTTGGCGTCAGAGACACCTGGGTCCTAATCACAGGCCTGGTGCTAACTCTGTGACTGCAGGAGAGTTACGTAACTCATCTGAGCGTCTCTCCTGTTTTGCAGACAAAGATGCTCCCTGTCAGGGTTGTTATGATCACGAAATGGGTTAAGTGAGGGATGTGGACCATGTTAGCTGCTCAGAAACGGAGGAGCGGGCATACCTTCTTTGAATGCTCTCTCCATCTCTAATGCTGGTTCTGTCGGGATTGCTGGAACTCTAAGCCTGACCGCTTTTCTTTCTTGTGTCATCTCCAAGAAATAACTCTTCAGGTACAATTGTGTCCTTCCGTGTTGTCTTTCAGCTTTATTTACTCCCCAGGTATGGTAAACTGAGTACAGGCCACCCAGAGATGTCCACGTCCTAACCCTTAACACCTGTTACTGTGCAGCCTTGCTTGACAAAGGGCCTTTGCAGACGTGATGAAGTTACAAGTCTTGAGAGAGGGAGATTATCCTGGGTTATCCAGGTCAAGCTCCTGATAAAAAAATCAAGGGTCCTTACTAGAGGGAGGCAAGGGGGTTGGTGTTGGGTAAAATAACGTGAGGACGGAAGCAGAGGGAAGCAGAATCAGAGAAGAGGTGCTATTTGATTGTTCTGAAGGTGGAGGAATGGCCATAAGGCAAAGAATGTAGGCAGCCTATAGAAAAGAAAAATTGTCTCCCCTAAAGCCACCAAGAGGAATGCAGCCCTATGAACCTGTTTTAGACTTCTCACCTCCCAAGCCATAGATTAAGAGCCATGTTGATTTAAGCTACCAAGTTGTTGGTAACTTGTAGCAGTAGGAAACAAAAACAGGTGAAACCAGGGGATCCTGCCTGAGCCCCAGGAAACATGAGAGTAGGGGTTGATCAACATAATGATTTCTAAAGCCAGCATGCCTGTGCTTGAAGCCCAGCTCCACCACCTACTAACTGTGATCCTGAGAAAATTCCAGTCTCTGGCCTCAGTGTGCCTTCCATAAAATGGGATGAAAGCTAACCTACATTTAGGATATATGTTAGAACGCCGGCATGTGGCAAGTGCTCGGGAAAGATAAGTTGTTATTAATATCACAAGTTCTTACTGAATTGAATTACTGTCTTTCTGGAATAATGGAAAAGGAATAAATTGTTGGTATCAAGGTGCTGGGAGAAGCTCACCAGAGAGTTGCTGAATAGTGTCGAAGGATTGTTTTAGTCAGTGTACATGCTCATTTCCAGGGAGGGCTTTTTTCAGAAGGAAGAAGGGCAGTTTCTACCCTGCTCACATGAGGACAATGGGATGTGAGCTGGGTGACCAGCATTGATGCTTCTCAAAGATCTGGGTTGTCTCTTGCTTGTAATTCAAAATTAATCTTGAAGATGTAACAGCCAAATAAAATGTTGCTCTGTGAACTTTTTGCAGTCCTGTTTGTCTCTGGTAGATCACAGGCTGCTTTTTTCTGCTATGCAAAAAGTTATTCCCCTGATAATTCTGAAAACCAAAGAAAGAGCACATTCACATGAAACTCTTATTTTTCTAAGTTTATCTAGTTAGGATAATACTGTTCTCTAATGTAATTTCATATTTGAGAAAGAGAAGACTTGCCGTTTCTGTGACTTTAGCCTAAGGAAATAGTTTTTAATTCAGTGGAACTATCTACATACAAAAGTGTTCATTGCAGCATAATTAAAAACAGCAAAAAAATGGGAATAAATGAGAATGGTAGATGATAGGGGGTCATTAAAGGTATTGTGGCATAGTCACTCGGTGGAATATTGTGCAGCTCATTCAAAGTATGGTCATAATGACTTTGCTATAATAGGGAGAATATTTGCAATATATTGACAGAAAAATTGAGACAAAACAGTGTTTAGGGTGACTATATAATGCTTATGATGATTATAACTCACACGTTAACAGCCTTGCAGAAAATATAACAAAATACCAACATCCATTGTGTTCACATCATGGAGTTGTGAATTTTTTTCTCCTCTCTATTTTCTAAATATTTTGTAATATAGCTATTTGCATATTTAAGTAAAAATTAGGTAAAAAAACATAGAATAAGCCAAAACTTCACAATAGTGTGGAAGAAGTCCAAGAAAATTATAAATGCACAGATTTACAAGTTAAGTGGAAATGCGTACAGAGTTCTGATTTCCTAGATTGGTGCTGATTTCAGGAACCCTAGGGTGAGAAATCTTGGCTGTTAGTACCTAGAAGGGCATGTGAAGACCATTCTAACACATAAGCTTTCTTCCTTTAAGACAGCTGATTTGGGGGAGCCTGGGTGGCTCAGTGGGTTAAGCCTCTGCCTTCAGCTCAGGTCATGATCCCAGGGTCCTTGGATCGAGCCCCGCACCGGGCTCTCTGCTCAGCAGGGAGCTTGACTCCCCCACTCTCTCTGCCTGCCTCTCTGCCTACTTGTGATCTCTGTCTGTCAAATAAATAAATAAAATCTTAAAAAAAAAAAAGACAGCTGATTTGGTTTCACAAAACAAAGAAAAGTTTTGCCCTCCAAAAATGATTCAGTTCTGATTGTACCAGTCACCTCCATTCCAGTTCAGGGGCTCTGGAGAAAAAAAAAAAAAAATCTTTTCTTTACGGAGGGCCTGCTATGTACCAGGCTCTGGGCTGAGTCCTATAGTTCATTGTCTCCTCACAGGTCTGTTAGTTTGGTCCTGTTATATGGATCTGACAGACCGGATGCTCAGAAAAGTGAATGATAAGTTGGTTGGGGCAGAGGCAGGTACAGAGTTGAGGCTTTTGGACTCCGCAGTTCATTGCTGCCGTTAGGACTCTAACTTACAAGGCTGCCCTGAGACCCTCCAGCTGATTCTGTATAATTCCTGTTTTTCAGGGACCCAACAGAGTCTCCCTAGATTCATTGCTCCCTACCATGGCAGTACCTGTGGAGTTAAGTGCAGTTTATTTTTATTTATTTATTTTTGGAAGATTTTATTTATTTTAGAGAGAGAGTGAGAGCGAGAGTGAGAGCGAGAGAGAGAGCACAGAAGGAAAAGCAGACTCCCTGATGAGCTAGGAGATTGACATGGAGCTTGATCCTAGGACCCCGAGATCAGACCTGAGCTGAAGACAGACGCTTAACCAGCTGAGCCACCCAGGCACCCCCAAGTGTACTTTAGTTTTAACATGGCAGTGTGTTTGAAAAATTCATGTAACAAAAGTATATACAATGAAAATAATTCTTTCCAGATCCATCTCTCATTCCTCAGTTTGTCTTGCCTGAGAAAACCACTATAAATATGGAGAGCATTTGCAAATACAGGTCTCGGGGATCCATTCTCAAGTTGTAATGATTTAGAATCTTTGAAGTTTACCCAGGAACCTGGACTTTTAACAAGCCCCCCAGCTAATGTGGATGCAGGGTCTGGGGCTGAGGGCAATTGCTCCAGTGATACTGTTATACCCAATTCCATAAAAAATAGCCAATTCACCCTGTATTCGTCAACAATATTTCAGTTCATACAGCCTCTCAGGAATATAGGTGTTTGATTAAAATGGGTTCAACTTTCCTTGGTTTTATACACATTTATTTTTCAGGTTTTGGAGGCAGGAACATCCAAGGTCAAGATGCTGGCCAGTTCAGTTCCTGGTGACAACCCTCTTTGTGGCTTACAGATGAACACGTCTTGTCAAAACCTCACATGGTGTGGGGAGAGAGCCCCAGTCCCTCTTCCTCTTCTTATAATGACACTAATCCCACCATGAGGGTCCCATGCTTATGACCTCATTTAAACCTAATTACCTCCTAAAGTCCCCCTATAAATACCATCACATTGCGGGTAAAGGCTTCACCAGATGAATTTTGGTGGGGACACAACATGCAGTCCATAACCCTGGGCTTCTAGTCCACTCTGCCATGTCCAGCTGAGAGCTCTTTTCAAGCTACTTTGATTATCAGGATTTAGTTTCTTCATCCTTAAGGAAAGCAGACTGAATCAGTTCAAGGGGATCCAAAGTGCTCCCCTGGGGAAATTAGAACGCTCTTTGGGCCTGAGATAGAGGGAGGTGTTGATGAATGCGTAGGGAGGTTTCAATCTCAGTAGGCCACCCCCCTTCCCTCACCCCCAACTCATCATTCAACAAAAGCTGCTCCATCCTATCATCTATCTAACATCCATCACCTGTCATCTTTTAAAGAATAAACTCCAGACTGCTCAGATTTCGCCAGACATTCCACTAATATTCTTTGTCATTTCTAAGACCCAATCCAGGATATCATGTTGCATTTAATGTCTGATTTGATTTTTGCCTCTGATTAAGATTTTCCTCAAACAAATGGTTCCAGAATGGCAATGGAAAGAAATGCTTGATATCCACTGGAATAACTGGGGGCTAGTTGTCTTCCACTGCTATGTTTGAGGCTGACATGATATATATGTGCTGCCGAAGCGAGCACTGAGGCTGACATTATAAATGAGGATTAGCTGTGACGTACGGAAACAAAGTCTTTGGAGTCAGGCCCAGCTGGTCTAACTTTTGCTCTCTGGAGGATATTGGACAATTCAGTGAGCCTCCCTAGACTTCAGGATTCTCATCTGTAAGATGGGAGAGTATTACCTAATTTACATGTTTTGAAGATAAAGTGAATTTGGCACAAGGTACATCTGTAAGAGGCATTCTGTCTATGGTGGCTGATCTCCAGGTTCATACAGTGTCACCGGCCTTCAAGTCAAAAGACACCTAGGCCTCCTCATGGCTATACCATTGGGGTTGCCATCCAGGCACTTGTCCCCCATGCCCTGCTGAACCTCAAACATTTTCATGTGTCTGCTCTCTCACTCCAAGAAAAAAACCCTCTGATATCTAATGTTTTGATCATACTGTGGAGAAGGGATTTAAAGCATGATTCCTAATTCAGTTGTTCCAACACAGAAAAAGATTACATAATTAATGCATGTTAATCATAGAAAAATTAAGTTATATGGATAAACAAAAGGAAGAAAATAGAAATCAGCTGTAATCATCAGACCACCCAGAAATAACCTTGTTATCATTTTAGGATCTACATCTGGAAAGATACATCTTTTCTTTTTCTCTTCTTTTTTAAGTTGTACTATTCTATGCATTACTTTTTTTTGGAATTCTATTGTCATTTACTCTATATTCACTCCTATTCCCATATAATAAAGTATAATTCTGGAATGTAGTTTCTAAATTATACTATATGGATGTATTAAAATTGTCTTAACTAACTCTCTATTGTTGGATGGTGGTTTCAATTTTAGCTATTGCCAATAGCATTGCAATATGCATCCCTCTAGCAAAATCTTTGTGCACCATTCTCCATTTTGGAATTTTGAAGCTGGCAGTTGTCATACTGTGCCTTCACTCTTTTTTTTTTTTTTTTTAAGATTTTATTTATTTATTTGACAGACAGAGATCACAAGTAGGCAGAGAAGCAGGCAGACGGAGAGGAGGAAGCAGGCTCCCTGCCAAGCAGAGAGCCCGATGCGGGGCTCGATTCCCGGACCCTGAGATCATGACCTGAGCCGAAGGCAGAGGCTTTAACCCACTGAGCCACCCAGGCGCCCCTGCTTTCACTCTTTTACTCTTACTTTCCTGGGGGGGACTGTGTGCTCCTTTGAGGGCAGCAAGCACAGGCTACTGCTTTCATCTTCATGTGACCGTCTGTACATTTCTACTCTTGGGGCCCATTTCCCGGAACGTGCTTCCCCATTGTTTATTCTGCTTGGATTTTTGACGTTTGGATTCTTAACTCTGGTCCATATCCTCATTCAACAGATATTTGTTGAGAACTTTTGATGTGCAAAGCATGGACCAGGAGCTGGTGAAATAGAGCAAATAAGACAAAACGTGGTCTTGCCCGGGAGGAGGGGCCCTGCAAAGTGGTAGGTGGGCAGGGAGTAAGGGAGTACACATAGGGATGATTTCAAATAACAATAAATGATGGGAGTACTAGAAAGCAGGTAGGAAGAGGAGGAGTCTCAGAGAGGGGCTCAGAGGAGTTTTCTCTGGGGAAGCCACCTTTGGGCAGAGATCTGGGAGGTGCAAAGATATGGCCTGCTACTGGGAGGGGGAGAGTGGAACCTTGCAGAGGAGTAGCCACTGCAAGGACATTGCAGCAGGAACCCTTGAGCTGTTCACAGGACAGCAGGAGAGACCCAGAACAAGGTCACAGGAGATGGGCCCCAAGGGGTTGGACAGGGGCTAGACCACACTGGGTCTCAGCCTGTGGGGAGGAGTTCAAAATTTTATTTGAAGTTCAGTTTTCTTGAAGGCAGTGGGAGAAAAACAGGATCTGGTTTTCATTTTAAAAAAATCGTTCCGCTCAAATTTTATCCTAAACCCTAATTATCCAGATGAGAAATGCTCAGCAGGGAGAGGGATAGTGCCTCAACAGATATTGGCCAAGAGAAAGGGACAGGGTTTTCTGAGTTGTAGTTTCCTGAGCCTTCCAGATTTCTTTTTGTGGCAGATACTGTTATTAAAATCGATATCCAGGCGTTGTGGGATTGCTGTGTTGTAACACCTGCAACTAATATAAGATTACATGTCAGCCCTACTTCACTAATCATAATTTAAAAATCAATACCCATTACACCCCTGTGTTTGCTACCAGAATTCTGATTTTGTCAGGTGCCAACATATGCCTCCTTCTGGGCCTCCTTTGTAGTGCAGGTGGCCTTGGGAAGCATGTGACACCATTCTGCCCAGTCAGGTATAAGAAAACTTTGGAGAATTCTGGAAGGGACATGATTGGTGCAGCCCACCTCCTCCTCTGCCTTAAATAGAACAGAGATGATGTCTCAAGCACAGAGCCTTTCAATGACATGCTTGAGGACAAAGATAACATGTTAACGACGCAGGGTGGGAAGAGAGCAGCAGCTTGGGTCTCTGATGGCTTGAATGAGCATCTGAACCATTAACACCAGTAACTCCCTTGACTTCTTGTTATGGGATGAAATAAAACCCTTATTTAGTTAGAGCTGATGTTCCTGAGGTATTCTGTCAACTGCAGCCAACACCTTCCTAACAGATGCATTTATCACCTTGGAAAAGTGGAACTGACTCCAGTAGTAATTCCACAGCATGTTAATAAAAATCATTAAAATTCTGAATAACTTAATAGTATTAAAATTGAAATGATTGCTGAACCTAATTTGGGAAGCCTGTGTGTTGTGGTTTATGATTACCCTAATGTGCATTAGGGTTTGCGATCTCCATGCTATGGATGTGTTATTAAATTGCCACAGGATATAAAAACGCTTTCTACAGTGCTGTGCAGATGTCCTTTACCTGAGAAGGGAACCACGCCAAAGACTTTGGTGAAAAGATGATTGGGCTTTCTTGGTCTCTCAGATTGTTTGGTTCTCACTGAGGATCACACGGTGATCCAGGTCCAGCCAGGCTGGCCCTAACTCTGATGTTTTAAAGTCCCAGGTGCCTAGCTGAGGTCAGAGAACACACTATTTAAGTGATGCTGGTCACTGACTCCTGCAGATGCCTTTGAGTTTGAGGCATTCCCTCTCCTCTGGTGAAATTATTGAGGGCTGGTGGTCTCCCAGTCATAGTCCTTTGAAAATATAATTTCAAAAAAAAATGTAATTTCGAAGTCGCTTGAGAAACATCTACCCTATTCTAGGCATATTATGCATGACTTTAAACAAACAATTTATAATCCTCCTTACCCTTCATCAGGATTTGCAGACCAGACATGATTTTCCTGATGAAAATCAAGACCCAGAAAAGTTAAGTCATTCCCCCCAATTCATACAGCTCAGTAAGTGGACAAAAAAAGAACTTGTCCTTGGATATTTACCTGGATCTAAAACCTGTGATCTTTAGGGATCCTTGGGCCGCATCTAGAGGGATGCTTGCAGCTTCCGTGAACCACACAGAGTTGTAAGCACAGAGGTTCACTTTTCACCATTCGGAAAATATTTAGAGTGGATGGAATGTTGACCCCCCAAATGACATGTTCACCCAAAACCTGCAAATGTGATCTTACTTGGCAAAAACGGTTTTTGTAGATATAAATAGGTTAAGTATTTTGAGGGGAGGAGATTGTCCTGGATTAGGGTGGGGACAAAATGGGAGTGTTGTGTCTGTCAGCCAAGGAGCCCGGAGGTGGGGTAGCCACGGGAAACTAGGACAGCAGAATGAAATGAGTTCTACCTCAGAGTCTCCAGGAGGAACCCCATCAAGCCAAAACCTTGATTTTGGATTCTGGCCTCCAGAACTGTGAGAGAATGAATTTCTGTGGTCCTAAGCACCAGATTTGTGGGTGTTTGTCATGGCAGCTCTAGAAAATGCACACCTCACCAGGGTAAGAGGGTGGGAAGGAGGAGACCAACACTCAGTGTCTGAAATGAAAGACATAGGTTGCATGTGTTGCTTAGGACAGTAAGAAGGAGCTACAAAATCTAAGAATTTCAGAAAAAAGCAAAGAAAAAAGAGCAAAGCAAAAACTTCTCCCTCTCAGAAGCCATTTTGCCAACATTGATGAATATCATCCTGAATTTCTCTCCAGGTACGTATTTAGACAGAAGTCTTGGTAGATACAGCTTTATAAAAATAGGTTCATACGATGCCTGCTATTTTTATAAACATGATTAAACCCAAGACTACTTATATTTACCAGAAGAAAAAGAAAGTAGAATTAAGCTTTCTTTTGCTGCACATAGGTATTTGTTCATAATAAGAGATATTAACTCCTAAAACATATTTCTCAGGTGAAGAGACAATTATGAAAAAAAATATTAAGAGTTTGGCATGATTTCACTTTTTAAAAACTGGATGTTTCAACTCTACATGATAGGTATTTACTTTCTGCTGTGAACGGGAGATTTTATGCGTTTTCTTTTCCTTTCCAGCCTCAGCCTCCTGATTTTTTTGTTAGTTACAGTATTACTTTTAGATTTTCTGGAATTATAACACTTAAATTATGTTCTGTTAACTCATTCCCACTGTTGCTCAGCTTTGGTTCTGTGTTTAAATGGATCTGGTGTTTATGGTTGTCCTTCTATGGTGCTGGGTGTTTAATTTTGATTCATGCCTTAGAATGCTGGATTTGTTCATTAAGTATTTTTCAGAAAGCACTTTGCTGCTGTAGACCTTGAATTCTTGCATATTTAAGAACATTGGTTTCTTGTAATAGTGGTAACATTTGGCTGAGTAGAAAACTCTTGGGCTCCTTTTTGCCCCTATGAACTCGGGTGATGTTTTTATGTTGAGCGCTGGTGGTGGTGGTTGGAATAATCGTGAGATTCTTGTTCTCTAAACGACGTAGACAGGACACGCCCATTTGAATTTCAGTATCTTCACAGAACATGTCCTGATGCTTCTAATTTTGATTTTTCCTGAAATACAGTGTGTTCTTTAAATCTTGAGATACTTAGGGGGATGGGCTAAATGGGTGATGGGTATTAAGGAGGACACTTGTGATGAGCACCAGGTTTTGTAAGTCATGAATCACTAAATTCTACTCCTGAAACCAATATTACACTGTCTGTTAACTAACTCGAATTTAAATAAAAATTTGAAAAAAATAAAAAAAAAACAACCCTTAGAGGTTTTCTTTACCTCAAAAAACTTTTTTTGAATTTCTTTAAGTATTTTCCCCTGTTCCCTTGTGTTTTCTGTTCAAAATACCAGTTTGAGGATGTCAGCCTGCCTCTTTTTTCAATTTGAATTGTCTTGTTTACAATCATTTTGATCCCATTGTTCCTTTCTTTTTCATTTCCTACGATTTCTTAAGTGTGGCCTGCGTTTTCCATGGTATTTATCTATATTCACTTTCTTCTAAGTTGACTTTCATCTCTCTAATTGCTTTATTTTTAGCTTCCATTTTTTCCTGAGCGCTGCCAGTTCACTTTGCAACCAGTTTTCTTCTTATTTCTTTTTGGATCACTTCTATTCCCTCTCCAAACTTTTTTTTTCCTCTGAAAAACTATGTCCTCAATGACTTAATACTGAAGAGAACTAATGTCTTTGTTCTCTGGAAGAGATCATTTAAGCTGTATATATGTTTTTAATCTGTCTTCAGCATTTACTTTTTCTCCTTGCTTTCCCCCCTCTTAGAATACTTATACTGGGGTCCTCGCCACCTGGCTTCTTTCTGGGTATTACTCAAATATGAATAGGTGCATTCAACTGTTGATCAACACTAGTGCAGAGGGGACATGGGGAGGGGTGTGGTTATCCATATTAGTTTGTGGTCTCTGCCCTTCCATTCAACCTGCCCTGGTGAAATGTCTCCCTCAGACTTTGGTCTCCAGGGTGTCAGTGATACTTAGGAAACACGTAAAGTTGTGACTTCCAGAGTTGTCCCTCTCAGTCCAGTTCATCCTTTTTCATACCAACTTGTAGTCCTTAAATTCTTGCATGTTTAAGAACATTGGTTTCTTGTTGTAGTGGTACCATTTGGCTGAGTAGAAAATTCTTGTGCCCCCTTTTTGTCCCTTAAACCTTGGTTGATGTTTTCATGTTGAGTGTTGGTAGTGGTGGTTGAGAGGAATCCTGAGATTCTTGTTCTCTACACGACGCAGACAGGACACATTCCTTTGAACTTCAGTATCTTCACAGTACCAGTCCTGTGGATCTCCCAACTGGAGACTCCCAACCAGAGACTCCTAAACAACAAACATAATGCATCTTCTTGACTCCTCCTTATTTATGTGCCTCTCCCTTCCCCCTGGCTATCAGCAGTGTGAAGGTAGATTTTTGTAGGGATATTCTGACTTATCCTATGTGAGGTACGCAAGACAGATGCCCAGCAGTATTTCCGGTCCTAGCCTCTTTTGAGACATGCTGTTCATTCTCCTCCCCTCAAAGCTAGGCATGGTCAGATGAATTGCTTGCACAGCAAAATGTGAGTAGAAGTAACATGAACTTCCTACCCTCTTTCTTCCCTTTCACTGTTGAACTATGAAGTCTCATGCCATGATAGTGGTCTAGGAAGATGGTAAAGTTGGCTAGGTCTCTGAGCACCCACGCTTTTACCCCATGTTGAGCATGTGGCAATAACTATATTGTAGCATCAATAGTATGTAGCAATAAAAACAATAGAGAATACAGAAGCCTTTGGTGTTTTAAGCCATTGAAATTTGGGATTTGTTTTTTCTCCTGTATAGTCTTTGACCAACACAGGGCAAGAAAAGCCAACAATTTCTGTATGAAATATTAGGGAGCCTGGACACTGAGGTGGTGAGAAGGGCTGGCTGAAAGTTATGCCATCAGAGCAAATCGTTCGTCACCCATCCAGGACACTGGCTAGCTTCATTGGCTTCCTTGTACATTGGAGAGAAAATTTTGTACACTCTGCAAAGTTAAGGCCTCTTGTTGAAGAGGTTTCAGATTTCTTGGGTTCACCAGGAAATGAAGCAATGGAACCCAAGCTTTTTTGTTGGTTTTTTTTTCTCTTTACTTCCTTTCCTACATATTCTTTTGCCTAAACGAATTGCTGTTGACAGCCTCAATTACTACCTCTGGACAAACTCAGTTGATTTCTGATCAGTTACAGTGATCATGTATCTCCCTTAAAGAGCCAAGGGAGCTGCTGCCTTCAGGTCATAGTCTGCAACGGTTTCTCTTTTTCTTTTATTTAATCAAGTTATTTGTTCTCTCTGTAGTTAAAAAATGTGTGTACAATCCTAGATGTTTCCTAAAAATAAAACCTTGCATTTTTGAATTACCACCACGCCAAGAGACAACTGAAGATGTCTTAGGTCCGGTCCGGTCTGTAGTTTGCGTATTAGCTCCATAGTGACATCTCTTCCTCAGAACCAGACCATCCAGCCTTACATACCTGCCTGGTTGTTCTTTAATGGCATGGCCCCAGAGAAATTGCATAAATTTTCTGATCTTATTTTCTTATCTGTAAAAATGCTATAATAGCAGTGGACTTTTTAATCCCACAAGAATACTGGGAAAAGCTGATGAACTAATATGTGGGAAAGCCCCTGGAGCAGTGCCTGGTCCCAAGGGGGCACTCAGTACACATTACTTGAAAGCACTTTGCTAATTTTGCAAGTGGCCCATCAGTGCATTTATTCATGTACTTAACACATGTATAATTACCTACCATTGTGCAAGACATACATAAGGAGATAATGGTGAAATTAAGGTAACAATGGAAATCAGATGTTGTGCATATTCTGAGATTACAGGAGCTAACATCTGAGTGCTTACTATGTTCTCAGGCACTGGGATACATCTGTATGTGCGCTATCTCACTTAATCTGTAGAATCAGCTCTACATATATCACCGTCACTACCCCCACTCTAGAGATAAGAAAACGGAGGCACAGAGGTATGAAGGAACTGGCCCAGGTGACCAAACAGCAGAGTTGGAGTGGACAATGAGGGCAGCATGACCTCAGCTGCACCTGTTTGACCATGATTATCATCATCATCATCATCTCCATCCATCACTCTAGAGATACCCACTGGCACTGGAAGTAGACAGCTTCCTCAGGGTGGAGTCATGGAAGGCCTTAGGAGAAAAGGGTGACTAAGCTCAGCCCTGAGGTTTGAGTAAAGGGTGCCCCCTTGGAGACTTGAGCCTGGGCCTCTCTGGTGAGAGACCAGTACTGGATGGTAAGCACAGATCCAATATGACTGGCTTTGCTGTTAGATTTTGGGAGACAGATTCTAGCTGGGGTTCATTAGAACTCTGGGTAAGCCCAAGTATTTTTAAAATCTTCATCTGGGTGTGGAAGAATTAAATAGCTATCCTCTCTAGGGTCTATAAGCTCTTTTTTACATGGGGTCATACCTCATTCCCATTTACATTACTGCAACCAAATATAGTATCTAACCCATGACTAGCCCTCAGGAAATTGTTGGCTGAGTGAGTGAATCAATGAATGAATAACTAGATTAATGACAGTAGTCAAAGTGGAGAAAAGAGCAATCAAGACCAGATTTGTTGAAGAGCTCATGTGTTGGTTGAGGTTGCGCTGTGCTTGGGAGTGGGAGGTGGGGGTGGTGTGGCTGCCCCACATAGTGGCATCTTCCCAAGTGGTTTGGATGATTTGGGGATTCTTGGAAATAGAACTTGGGAGTTACCAGCATCAAGTAGAGGATTTCCTTGGCTGCGGGTGGGGCTGCCTTGTTGAGCTATTAGGTGTCCTATGACTAATTTAGCATCTAGAGTGAAGCTGATTCCAAAGAATGTTGTTTTCATTTCTCAGAAAGCATGTTTCTAAGAGAAGCCTTAAAGGCTCTTGGAAGCGTTCACAGCCTAGAAGGTGTTGGGATCTTGTGCTGCAGACTGTGAACCCCTTGAAGATAAGAGCCAGAACTAACTACTGTCTTTAAGCCCAGTGTGATTCAGAGAGTGAGCTTAACCAGTGTCTTTTGTCCCTTTCATGATACTCAGGGGCCAGAAGCAGACTGTTGTCAAAGGATGGATGGTCACAAAGGGACTTTTGGAGAAAGGGATGTCTGAGTTCAGCCCAGGACTTTGGTTAGGGGGTTCCCAATCAGTTGAAGCCATCCTGAGCCAGGGCCCAGATTGTTGCAGAGCTGGGGTCCCGGTAACTACAAAGAGTTCAGTATGGAAGCACAGGGTCTGTGAGGGCTCTCCGTGTATCAGAAACTGATGTTGCCCTGCTCTGTGGCCTTCGGCCCACCCCAGAGCCCACCTGTATCTGCAGGGGAAAGTTCCCATTCACAATTACAGCTGTCTCCTGAGTTGCCTGTGGCCCTGCGCCTCCCTGCCTGGGGGATTTCTTTGGAGCTACAGGAGTCTGTGGGTTGCCAGGAAGTGCAGGAGATGGGGAGACCCAGGGGTGATCCTTAACCTGTGAGAGACATGGGTTGGTGGACGATTACCTCAGCCTCCCTATCTTTGATGAGACCACCCTGAAGTGTGTTTTACATAGCTCCCCAGGGTCCCCAGAGGGATAGAGCCTTGGCTGCCCACAGTGTTGATTGATTCGATAACACTCCTCCTTTTTTGCTTTACTATCTCTTTGCTTTATGCATACTTTCTGCTTTGTGCACAAAACCAGTCTACTCCCAAGTCTTTGTCTTAAGGTCCACTTTTGGGGAAACCAAAGTATGATCGTCTGTGTCATGCACATGGTTGGTGCTCAATAAATACTGATCAATTCTGCCCTGGATCAGGATGAACACCAGAAGCTTGCAGAAACGTTAATGGGCACCAGTGCTGATTCACTTGACCTCCTGATGGGACCTCTCCTGCTCTGTGACATGCTATTTATGGTCCTCTGGACCAGTCCCTGTCTGCTCCCTGGCCCTCCCATTTGGAGGTGCTGCTCCCCTCCCATCCACAGCCAGCCCCTCTCTGGTCTCTGGTCTCTAGTCAAACCCCACTGAGGCTGGCTCAGGCTACCTTGGTGGGGATCTGGACATGAGGTCCAGGATGCAGGACAAGTGGCTGAGTCTTCACATCTGGGCACCCTCCAGCTGTAGTCCTTGCCCATTCCTGCTGCCTAGCCAGGCTTGGAATGACATCTGCCCTCGGATCCTCGTGAGAGTCTCAGTGATGCTAAATTTCTTGCTTGGCAGCTCTGCTTGGAAGTCACACCCTGACCAGGGGACACTGTTGCTGATAGCCGCCATTGCTTCTTCCTCCCCCAACTCACCTGAATCAATCTCTTTAAAGATCAACATCTACCCTGGTTTAAACCTAATTTTATGAGGAATGGCGCTTTGAATCTGGAATCATATGAACTGAGGATTAAACCCCACTTCTGCCATTTACTGGTTAGATGACTTTGGATAAGACACTTAGCTTTCTGAGCCTTGGTTTTCTCATCTGTATAAAGGTGATATTAATACCTGTTTCAAAGGGTTGTTAGAGGTAATATACTGAGAATGCTCTGTATTTGCTTAGCACATAAAAGGTTCTAGAATTTCTGCTGTTTCTTCAATGTCATGTAATTAATTATTCGCCCTGCTCTGGATTCCTGGATCTTGGCCCTGCCTTCCTGTTCATATTCCCCCTCAGCTCACAGCTGGTTATGCCTCCTGGCAACAGAGAATGTCTGATTTATGACCCAGGACACTGGCCTCTTTTAAGTGGGTCATTGTTGTAACTGTATTTTCTTAGATTCTGAACTTTTTGACATTAATTCATAACAGAGCCAATTGAATTTACCAGTTATCTTATATTTTGTATTTTTGATGCTCTGGCAGTTATGACCTCACTGTCAGCGAGAAACTGCTCTTCCTAGGGCTGGCCAATTTTTGGAGATGGCAAAGGCTCACCTGGGAGCATAACTTTTTTTTTTTTTTTTGAAGATTTTGTTTAATTTTTTGAGAAAGGGATAGAGATAGTGAGAAAGAGCACGAGCTGCAGGGAGGGGCAAAGGGAGAAGGAGAAACAGGCTTCACTCTGAGCAGGGCTGGATCCCAGGACCCTGGGATCATAAACTGAGCTGAAGGCAGACACTTAACCACTAAACCTAACTCACTGAGCCACACAGGCACCCCAGGAAACATGACTTTTATATGTAAAGTCTAGTCCGGAGCCCAGAGACCCCCGCCCCCCAAAAAATCCTTTATCAAACTCTTCAAGTCTGTATTCCTCCTGCCCTAAATCACCTCAGGGCCAGCTACCTGACAACTGGGGACAGTCCCTATGTCCCAAAGACTGCTGGAATTATTCAAAGGAGCCAATCTTGTGTACCCTGACCTGCCTCACCTTTCTTTTAAAACACAACGATTCTGTACCTTAGAGTTTTCTCCCTCTCCCTCTGTCTTATAACCAAAGCAGGAACTTCCCCACATGGCCCTGAGTGTCACGGTATGCCCCTCCTCTCAGGAAATGTAAGTCATAAAGATCTTTCAGGGCTCAGCCTCTCTGTGTTATCAGCCAGCCACTTCCCTAAGTTAAAATCCCACAGGTACCTCTTGAGATCATTCTGCTCAAATCCTTTTGGGAAACAAATGAAATGCTCAAATTCTTATCAGTGATTCGAATCCCCTTGGGTACAGATTTCTTCCTAAGACACTTCCAGTTCCTTGGGTAAGAAAGTGCCAGAACCATATCTTATGGCTCATGACCTGTAAGATTCCTCATGATCTCATCTGTGAAACCTGAAATGTGAAGAGTAGATGTCAATTCTATTTGGATCCACACATATTTTGTAGTTTTTGAAAATTATAAAACAAATATATTTCTTGCAAAAAAAAATGAACATGATATGGAAGGATATAGAGTTAAATGAGAGAGTTCCTTTCCATAAATCTCCTTTGAATCCTGACCCTCAAAGTCTCCTACTAACCATGTTGTATGCACATCCTTCCACACCTTTTTTACTCTTCACAGACATGTACACATATCGAGATACATTTCTTTAAAAAATGAGATCCAAACAGATCTCTTTTCCACAACATGCTTCTTCACTCAATGATCTCTGGTGAAGGTCCGTCTCTGCCCAGGGTTCTGTGGTATGAGCAGACTATGACTTATGTAGGCCTCCTTCTCTTGATGTACATTTGCACTGTCTTTCATGTGGTGTCAGTTCAACTGCCATTTCTGGAGAGCTCCCTGTTCAGCTACAGTGTCTGGCGAGGCCCTCCACATCTGTCCTTGGGTTTCCCTCTGACCTCAGCTCCTGTCATTACCTCTTGTCTCCCTCTGCCTCAGCCACACTGTCTTATCACACTCTTCCTCAAATATTCCAAACATATTCTGACACCAGGGCCTTTGCAGGGGACTTTCTCTCTGCTGGAATGCTTGTATTTTAGGCTCTCAGAGGCTTGTGCCCTTACCTGCTTCAGGGTTCTGCTCAAACATTACACATCTGAGCCCCTCCTGCCCCCAGTATGAAATAGAACTCCCCCTGTTTTGGCCCTGTGCCCCCATCCCTGCTCTACTTTTTCCCTGAGTGCTGTGCCATCCTCTGAGGTAAGGAGGGGTTACTGTTTTATTGTTTGGAAGGTCCAGGTGTGTGCCAAGTTTCTGTCTTGTTCACTCTGTCCCCCTTATTTAGGACAGACCCTGGCACATGGCCTTCAGCAAGTGCGTGTTCACTGAGAACAGCCCTGCTTGTTGCTGGTGCTCTCACATCATCTAGTTGTCACAAACACCCTATGGAATAGGTAGGTTTGCCTCATTTTAAATGTTGAGGAAATGGGTTCAGAGAGGTGGCCTCTCATGTCCCAGGTCACACAGCAAGGAAGTTACGTGGAGTGGTGGTTTACAGACCTGGAATCCCAGGCACCATGCTACGTGTTCAGGGTCAGGATCTTTAGGTGTCAGGACTGGGAGTTTGCCTCTTCGCTCCCAGGGGATTCTGAGAAAGGCCAGGGCTGGGAATCCTGTGTGTTTTAGCTTGCCTGGAAGGTCCACTCCTGGCCTTTTTCACAGCTCTAGCAGCCCAGGGACCATGGGTTCTGATCCCAGGGAAGGGTCCCGCAGAACGTGTGTGTGAGGGATGAGTGTTGGAGGCTCCTGGCCTTCAGTTAGGGAACTGAGGCTTCCAGACAAGCTCACCATCTGTTTTTGGGCTTTTATTGCAATTGTTATGATTACTTCCTTGTTGGGGCAGGCGGGGTTGGGGTGGGGGGCACCTCCCAGGTTTTGGCATGCACCTACTTTCCTGGTTATTCTCACTCCTACCTTTTCATTTTATTCAAATCCCTCTAGAAAAGCCTGTAGGTGCTCTTTTTATATGGTAATTACTGCTGTTTACTGTTTGATGCTGGAGTAAGGAAATAGTTTTCGGGAGAGCCTAGCAGGACTCCCAGGATATCCTGGCTCTAAATCCTCCTTCCTTATACCCTCTGCCTGCCGGTGCCTGGGAACCTTCTAGAGGTGCTCCACACTGCACTCCGTAGAAGGAGGGCTGCAAGGGGGCGTTCTTGGAGAGACTACGGAGGGATGGAAGGATGTGGATGTCCCGCAGGGCTATGCAGGGTAGCAGGGAGGGCCAAGGCCCCAAGGCTGGGGCTGCTTTCCCGGACAGATGCCAGCATGGTGCTGAAGGAGCAGAGGGCTTGGGGTGAGGCCCAGTTCACAAATGGCTTTGCCACTCTCTCCTACATGTCCTTGGGGCTTCGACAGTGGCTGTATCCACTTTGGGACAGTGATGAGAAGTGAATGAGGGATGTCAGGTGAGTGCTTCTACATAGAAACCCATGAGCACCACGAGGTGGATGGCTGTGCCATCTGGGCTTCCTGGGAGGAAGATGGAGTTGAGTTTCTTGATGTCTGGAGGAACAGAGAGTTTGGCAATTTCCAGAGAAGAGCCATTAAATTTAGCTTGGTGTCTCTGGCACATTCCTCAAATTTTCACTTCCTTTTGCACTAGCCAAAATTTTCTCTACAAAACCATTTAAATTAGTATCACTCAATCCAAGGTTAAAGGAATATTCTAGAATCTCTGGTTAACTGTTGTTAACGTAAATCTAGGTTCAGGATCTGGATACTCATGAATGCTTTGCTGTCCCTCCTTCCTCCCCTCTCCTTCCTTCCCTCCCTGCCTGCTTGTATTTACAAAGTCTTTGCTGCAACAGAAAAAGCGTGACATTCAGTCAATCAGACCTGGGTTAACATCTTATCTTGCCTACTTAATTCTTTCATGTGTTAGTGTTTTAATGTAGAAAAATGAGGTTAAGAATACCTATCAGTGGGTTTTGAGGACCAATAATAATATTCGTAGAACTATATGCCCAGCACTTTACCTATATTAACACATTTAATCCTCGCAATTATCCTATGAAGCTGGTACTCGTATTATGCTGTTTTACAAATGACAAAGCACATGGTGAGAAGTTCAAATAACTTTCCCAAAGTCATGCAATTAGTAGGGAACAAATCTATAACTCTCACTACTATTATTTTTATTTTAAAAGATTTTTTTTATATGAGGGAGGGTGGGGGGAGAGAGCAAAAGGGAGAAGCAGACTCCACACTGAGCATGGAGACTGCAGTGGGGCTTGATCCCAGGATGCTGAGATCATGACCTGAGCCAAAACCAAGGGTCTGATGTTCAACCAACCAAACCAACCAGGAGCACCTCACTACATTATTTTAATTCATCTTTGTACTTGGAATTCTGAACACAAACTTATTAAGACTAACTAGTTAGCTAACTATGCTAACAAACCAGAACAAATCTCTTACCTGTGAGTAACTTCACCCAAATAGTGGTACTTCTTCCTCCTTGTTCTCCATCTTCCTGCTTCTCCTTTCCAGCACAAACCCAGCCTCACCTTGTTGGTTAAGCTATATATCTCATTTGACTTTTAAGAATGGTTGCAGTTGTGAGATGGAGTAAATGTTTTTATTAGCTGCCCTTAGAGAGGAGGAAATAGCCTCGTCGTTTAGGGCAGGGAGCCTGATGGAATTCTCAGTTTTCTTCTGACTTGCACAGGTTTCTGGATCTTGAGTTGCGATGTTCCTGTAGAAGGCCTTGACTCTTGTTGTTTAGCAAACATCCATTCCCTCTGCTGGAATAGCCCCTTGATTTTCCCTTGGAAACCTTTTCTTCTCTCCTCCCCTCAGAACTTGTGGTTCTGGTGAGGTCTGCCCATGCTCCAGCCTCTTCAGAGTTTTATATTACTCTGGTCACAATTATTCATTCAAGGGAGAGATAGTGACTGAAATGAGTTCAGAGAAACTCAGTGGTGGGACTTTTCTGCTGGGATTGCTGAGCTGCAAAGATGTAGTCCTGTAGCTGTTGGTGACCCTACCTGCCATCACAAAGAGAGACCTGACCAGAAGTGAAGTCAATTCAAAGAAAAGCAGAACCAAGAGATGTGGAAAGACAGAGTTCAGGCCATATCCTTAGAGTACTGGGTTCAATAGAACCTGAAGCCAGAAGATCTATCTGAGATTTTAGTTCTCTGTATTAAGAAATCCCCTCCTCATTTCTTACTTTGAAGCATCTTGAGTTGGGTGTTCTATCACTTTTGGTTGAAAGAATGCTAACTGATGGACGCCCCCCCCCCCCCCCCAAAGAGACTGTTCTTGACAAGTAGTGAGGGAGACTGGGTCTAATTATTTTTTTTCCTTTTTCACTGGAATGCTGGGCACTGATTAGGTGCCTATAAAGATTTGTCAACTAATTAATTGCGAATTCAGTGGAAGATGAGATAGTTATTAAGAATTTTAAACTATTACTTAAAAATCCTTGCATACTGGACAGATACTCCCTTTTTTGAGATATCCGGGGAAATTTGGAAAAACTTTTCTTTGGGGTTCTTTCCAACTTGCTTGATTTCCCACTGAGACCAACTGTAGTTCACATGGATTTGCAGTGGAGAAAGTCATATTTTATTTTTAGTACTGTTTACTCAAATTCTTTACTAAGAATTTTTACCACTTAAGCATGAAGATCTGATCTTTCTGAGCTGCAAGGTGGACCATCTTATCCCTCTCCCTTCATGGACTCCTGCTCACTCACAAAAGGAGCCCCAGCCATGGATTTCTAGATTTTAGGGCATATACTGATGTCATGGTCAGTATTATTGGCTAGGCTTCAGTCCCCAGACTTTCATCAAACATTCATCTGGTTTTGGCATGAAGAAATTTTGCAGAGGTGATTAAAATCTATAACCAGTTGACTTTAAGTAAGGGAGGCTTTTCTAGGTAATCTGGTGGGCATGATTTAGTCAGTTAAAAGGTCTTAAGAGCTGAGGCTTCCTGAACAAAGAAGAAATCCCACTTAAGTTCTGCAGCATCTCCTCGTGCCTGGAAGTCCTAGTGTGTCCTTCCTGGAGTCTCCCTACAGATTTTGGAATCTCCAGACAATCTTCACAACTGTAGAGTCCGATTGCTTACCATATGTTGATTAATATATACTATCTTCTACTGGTTCTGGTTCTCTGGTTGAACACTGACATAGACAAATGACAAATTCTCCCTGACGTGGTAGGCAAAATGGATGTACAGGGTTACGTAAGAGTAGAGGTAAGACCATAATCTTTAGTGTTCCAAAGGGGCCCTGTCACATTACAAGACTAAGAACGCTGGTCTTCTGGGTAAAGCCCCAGGTTTTCATAATGATGCGCAGTTCTCCATAACCTGTCGGTTCTGACCATCTTGGCCTCCTTTCTTGCTTCCTACCTTCTCACTTTTTTTAATATTCCAGGATTAGCAATGAACCTGGGCCCCCCAAGAGAGTTCATGAAAACCTCTACAGGAAACAAAGAAAACATCCTAGAGCTTTCTGGGTGCTCCAGACAAGGCTCTTCACTCCTCCATCTTTAAGTATCCATAAACCTGTCATGGTTTGTAATGACCCGAACTCAGTCCTCCTTCCCACTTACAGACTCACCTCTACTTTCTACCTTGAGACATTAGGGGAGTCTTATCAAATCCTTTATCCCAGTTCATATCCTTCCATACTTCCAGGTCATTGCTCATCTTGTGGACTCTCATCACTATAACCCCTTTCCTGACCCATCTCCTCCCCCTTCCTTTCCTAGTGCCTCTTAGAATCCAAGGTCACTCATCAGCAAAGGTCCTTCCTTGTATCTTCACCTTCTATTCTGAATGTCTTTGCGTCTTCTTATTTTGACTACAGCTTGGCGCTGTCCCCTTGAGGACACCTCTGTTCCTGTAGCACACACATGTGGTGGCTGTTTTCTACCCCTCAGTCTTCATTCCATTGGGCCCAGATGTGCAGTAAGAACTTGGTGCTTCTTCTTATCATTTCCAGACTGTTCATCCCCTTGCCTTCTTCAGTCCCTTCAGGATCAAGTATCACTCATGTCATCTGTCCATCCATTGACCCACTGCTCCTCTTGGTTGACATCATCTACTAATTTACTCCACTCCCCTCATATCTTGAAGATTTCAGCTCCTGGCCTCTGTCTGTCACTCTCTCTGATATCACTGTCCTAATTCTAGGTGACTTAGTATCTCCTCAGAAAATCTGTCATATACCCTGTCCCACAGCCCCTTGAAATTTCTTTCTTTCAATGGTCTTGTCTCCAACTCAGCCTCCGCCTCTTACTTACATGAGTATACCTATATTACCTCTAACTACAATATCTTCACAAACTCAGTTTCATTTTCCTGCTGTCCTATCCCTGCTTCTTTTCTGGCATTCCATCCAGTATCCCAAATCCAACAACTATTTGATTTTATTTGGACACTACCATTTTCATTCTATCCTTTATTCAACTCCTCACCTGCTTCTTTACCGTGTTTAGATTCTATGGTAATTACTCTCTGGAAGACCTCATGACTCCTTGGCCTCTCTTTTGCTTTACTGAACCTTATTTAATGAAATTACCACTTTGGCTAGATGCAGTAGAGAAAGCACACAACCAGTTTCACTGCCCTCTATCTCCAAATGTGATTGTTTCCCTCAAAATGGTCTTTGATTAATGTTGCCTATCAATTATACTATATTTTCTTATTTCATTTGCCATCTTACTCTCTTTTAAAACTATTTTAGGGGCACCTGGGTGGCTCAGTGGGTTAAAGCCTCTGCCTTCAGCTCAGGTCATGATCCCAAGGTCCTGGGATTGAGCCCCGCATTGGACTCTCTGCTCGGCGGGGAGTCTGCTCACCCTTCTCTCTCTCTGCCTGCCTCTCTGCCTACTTGTTATCTTTGTCTGTCAAATAAATAAATAAAATCTTTTAATAAAATAAAAAAAACTATTTTATACTTTGTCTTCTATTTTTAAATTTCCATTACCTCTTCCTCTGTGGTTATGCTCAATGAATTACCTTATTTCTCATTTTATTCAGAAAACAGAAGTAACCAGAAGACATACAAGCTTCCACCACTGCATTGATACTCCCTTTTGTGTGACATCATGTGGGTATGCTCTGCCACTCTCTTGTTAGAATGAACTGTTTGTGCCTGTATCCCAGGCCAACCTAACACCTGTGCACTGGATCCTATTCCCTCTTTCTGCTCCCCCTCTTACCTTCTCAATGACATCACTCCAGCAAGCCTCCTCTCAGTCCTGCATGCCCAGCCTGCTCTCTAAATGTCATCTCTTGGGACGCCTGGGTGGCTCAGATGGTTAAGTATCTGCCATCAGCTCAAGTCATGATCTCAGTGTCCTGGGATCAAGTCCTGTGTTGGTTTCCCTGCTCAGTGGGAAGTCTGCTTTTCTCTTCCCACTCCTGCTTTCTCTCTCTCACTCTCTCTTTCAAATAAATAAATAAAATCTTTTAAAAAGTGTCATTTCTTTCTGCCATGTTCTTCCTCATGTAATTGGTAACAGTTTTATCCAATGCTCAGACCAAATACCTTGGAGTTGCCCCTGATGCTCCTCATTCCTATGAACTGTACCTTAGCCACAACTCTTTGTGGTTTTCCTTAAGCATTGTCTCAAGCATCTCACCCTTCATCACCATCTCCATTGCTGCTACCCCTGCTCCTTTTCATATTAGCTCCTGTCTGAGTTATTGCAACTATATCCACCTGGTCTTCTTGTTCCTGCCCTTGGAGAAGGCACTTGGCAAGAAGAGCACTCGTATTCAAACCTGTGATGGGATCCCTTCTCACTCAGACTACAAAGTAAAGGCTTAGAATAAGCCACAGTCCTTCGATGGCTGCCCACGCCCAACCATGTGAACTCATCATCTACCTATCTCTCCTTTGCTCACTTGGCACCAGTCATACTGCCTCTGTGCTGCTCCTCAATATCCGGGGGATATCATGCTAACTCCTTAAGGGTGTTCCTGCCTCAGGGTATTTGGATACACAGTACTTCCTGCCCAGAAAACTTTTCCTCAGATGTATGTACATATTTATACCTATACCTATGTAATCAATACCTATATGTAAATGTATATGTGTAAGCAACGTGTATCTACAAGTGTTCTTGCATGTGTATATGTATACATATATGTATATCTATACCTACATCTACATCTGTATCTATACTTATACCTATAACTACACTATCTATATCGGTCTTCATCTTGCTGTACCACCACTTCATCTTTATACTCAAATTTCACTTTCCCTGTGAGGTCTCTCTGATCACTCTTCCCCAAGTTACAAATCCAACCATTCCATTCTCCCTTCTTTGTCTTCTTCTTCTTTTTTTTTTTTTTTGTTTTTTGGCTCATTACATGTATTATCATATAACATACTATGTTTTTAATTTATTTTGGTATTATCTATCTTCCTCCATGAAATGGAAGCTCCATGGAGGTAGGTATTTTTATTTGTGCTTTTGGTTGTAGAACAGCATCTGGTGTATAGTAGGGACATGTATTTATTGATGAAGTAATTGAATAAAATTTACCAATGATAATAAACAGTATTTGATTGGGATCCATGATTTCTCACATCTAAGTCTTCAATTAGCTTGTTTCTGTATTAGTCTGCTCCCCGCCCCCAAAAAAAGCTGACCCCAAAGAGTCCCATGCACAAGAGACAAGCCCAGCAAAGGAGCATCTTGTTACAACTAGAGCTTTGGTCACAATGGCCAGGTAGGACCCCATAACCCTGGTGAGCTGGGCTGGGATGCAAACATCCTTCCCACATTCCGGGGGATATCACTCTAATTTCCAGGAAAGGCAGGTCCAAGGAAAACAAAGACAATGGACAATTTTTCCTTTGGCTTTCAGGTCTAGTTTTGAACAAAGCAGTCTGGTATTTGAGCTTTCTGGCTGGTGAAATAAAATGCCACAAATAGAAATGTCCTTAATCAAATTAATTACATTTTATTACTATGCTCTGATGGGGTTAGTCTGCCCTCAAGCAGAGCAATGCAATGTAAGACATTTTATGCATGTCCATTTTATTTTGGTCTGTGAATTTTTTACCAACTGCGAGTGCTATTGTTGTTGAAATAATAATAAGTTTGGCAAGCCTGTTGAGAGCTTGGAGTAGGGATGATATCATTCACTCAATAGTCCATTTCTCAAACAGCAGGCTTAGACTTGTCTTAGAACTTAAGTCAGAACCTGTCAGTCACTCTCATGCTCAAAACGCTGCAATAGCTTCCTGCATCCCTTGAGATAAAGCTCAAGGCCCTTGAAAGGCCTTAGATGGGCTTGATTTCCACTCCCTTCTTACCTCATATCCTGCCTTATGCACTTCATTCCAGGCACCTGGCATCCTCCTATTTCTGGGATGAACCAAGGGCCATCAATCATGCCCTCCCTCAACTTGTTACTCCTCAGACCAGAATGATCTTCATCCAGAAGCTGGCATGACTTATTCCTCTTTACCTTCCAGTCTGGCTCGAGTTGACTTCCCGTGACCCTAGCCTTCCCTGACTCACCTTTCTGAAGCAGCATACCTGCATCTCTTTCACCTACTTCCCTCTTCATTGTCCTCATCACTTCATGACAGGTACATCTTTTGTTGTTTTTGTTTGCCTGTCTACTTCTCAATGTCTGGAGGAGGAAGTTGTCTGTTTTGATATTGTCTCTATCCTGAGTGCCTAGAATGGTGTGAGGCACTTTGTGACTACAGAGTCCTGGCTCCTTATGATTAACTATATTGATCTTGCAGGAGACCAGAATTCCTAAAAAACAAGTCAAAGAGACTATTACTTTCTTACATGAGAGGAGAGAAAGAGAGGGAGATTGAGAAAACCAGTGTTAAAGTAATCTCAAATTCATAACCCTTATTCATATAAAAGAAGTCTCCTCTTGGGAACCTTCAAACCTGGCTGAATCTGGATCTGGTCCATCCGCATCCATCCTCCTCCCCATCATGTTGTGGGAGAAGGGTGGTAAGGCAAGCAGAAGGAGAACCTCTGCTCTCCTCAGAGGCCATTACCTGCTGTGGTCTGTCAGCCAGCTGCCCTCAAGTTTGAGCATGAAACCTCCCCAAACTGACCCTTATGATTTCAAATAATCAAAAGAAGACAGGCTAAATCTGAAACATTTGGAAGCTAAGAACCTGATTTGGCCCAAGAAAGCTGATGCTTATTAAAATCTTCAAAGGGCAAACATGGAAACGATCCATGTTTTAGATTATCTTCATCTCATTTGTCATGTCTGGAACCATTTTTACAGCACTGAAATCAAAAGCTCCAAGAGTTCAGTTTTCTTCCTCCACACACCTCTTTGCTGGCAAGGTTCCAGAACATTCTCAGGCTTGTGGGTCACAGGAAGAGAATATGTGTGGTCAGAGGGCTTTTCTGACAGTCTGCACTTGAGCCAAGTTATTTTCAAAAACTGAGATGAGTGTAGAGAGGTCGTTATAGTTCAGAGTTTAAAATAAAAGTTTCAGGAAGGTTCACATGTTTCACTTAAAATGCAAAATATATGGCTGGTGTCATGGTGGCTATTTTTATATGATGTCTTTTGGAGATAAACATTTGCTATAGTTTGCAAGCTATCAAGGGGAAAAGAAGTAAATATTTTTTCTAGTGCTTTCTCTATGATGAGAACTGGGCTATGTATTTGTAGTACACATTTAATCAGCTCACTGTCCTTATCTTAAGCAATGACCCCACTTATAACCTCCCAGAGAAAAACAGAGAGCATGATCAGGATCCCCTCAATTTTTCTATCATCCCTAATTTATCCACATTACCATCTATTGCTTGCTTCCTGCCAGTCTCAATTGACACTGGTGAGAGGCAGAAACCATGTTTGTTCAAAACCAAGCCCAGCCTTGGGGGTTTGTTTTGAGTTAGCTCTTGCCTCTCTTAGATTATCTGGCTCAGATATCCTCTCTCATTCTCTAGTAGCTTCATCTTCTAGCATTGGCTGATTGATCTCAGTCTGTATCAGTGTTGAAGTCTTTTCCATCCTGAAATAACCTTGACTTGGCTCCCTTGACCTACCTCTACCTATCATACTTCTCTGTTCTTCTAAGGAAAGTAGATTGGATGGGTTAAAGGCAATGTGCAGACCAGGAAAGGGTGAAGAAAGCAAATCAACTTTTTCTAAGGGTGCTTTAGAAGATGTTACCTGAAGGCATTCAGTTGGGCCTGGCCATTCTGTCCTTGGGAGTAGATGGAAATAACTATTTCCAAACTCTACTAATTTGAAGGAACAACAGTTTAGAGAGCTTGTCCAGATTTCACTGGTTTCTAGAGTGTTCTAGCTAAGGCCAACTATAAGTTGGATATTGACCATTAAGGAGAGGTATGGGGATGTAGGTGCACAGATATCTGAATGGGGAGGGGGATATATATGGACAGTAGATGATATAAAGCATTTCTATTTCTTGCCCAGTGACTGCTTTTAAGTCTTTATGGAGAGAGTTTTTAATGTCAGATGTTGAAAGAAATGTTTCCAGGGAAATTTTTTAGGAAGATATTTCCAGTAAAGATTTCAATCTCTGGGTACAACCACAACTACTTTAGAGCCAGGTGACTCACCATGGGAAAGTGGCTTTCTCTCCATCTCTTGCCCAGAACTTAGCAACACTCTGGCTACATGAAGATGATCAACTATGGGAAAACAAGAGATTGCATCCATCATTTGAATGTTACCCTTCTCAAGTTGGACCCCATTAAGGTCTGTGATTTTCACAGAGGACTATGATTATTTGGACCATGATTTACATGGTGACTGTTGTACAGGAATTTATGAGCCCATGTTAGTAGAGCATAGAACTCTTGGGGGCAAGGATCTTGGTGAGAGGAGACAGCATGACATCAGACTTCGAGGTGTCCTCATCAGTCTGCCTACACTGGTGAGGCCAGAGGACTGAAATGTAATCTCAAGGAGGGCAGGGATTTTTGTCTGTTTGGATCACTTCTGATCCAATAAGTAAGCATGTATTCAATGAATGTGAAATGAATTTGGCTTCATTCTAGTCAGGAAAAGAGGTGGTCAGGCTGCAGAGACCTGGATATTTAGTCAGAACAGCTAGAAATCAGGTAGAAACCAGGAAGAATTGGCTACATTCACACTGAGGTATGGAAGAGAGAGTGACAGAAGAGCAATGGCCTCTTGTCAAGAAAGATCAAAATAAGGTGAGAAATCAGAGGGGAACCAGTTAAGGTTATGCAATTCATTATGCACTATGATATGGTACAAATTGTACTACAATGGACAGGAAATGCTGAAACATACTTGAATATATCATGTGTTATTTTGAATGGCACATCTAGTACATTATCTCAATGGTCTTCATATCAACCAAGTGGGATGGGAGGGGCAGGAATGTTTGCTAATTTTTCCAGGTAAGGATGGGGAGAATAAAGTTAAATCGCTTTCTAAAGATGACTTTAAAATGTTCACTCATATGTGAACAGGAGCAAATGACTTTGAGTTGTGTTCTATCACTTTTTTCCCACCTGACCATAGTGCAGACGTGATATTTTGGCTGATGGGTTATTTTGACTTGGCAAAGCTGCGAACTCTTTTCAGTTTGTTTCATTTCCTCTTTTTAATTTTGCAGTGGTGACTATAAGGTGATAAGCACTAAATATACACCTTTGACTGGAAAGGTTGGAATGACATGGGGAGATAATTAAAATGGAAAGAAACACAATTTAAGACCTGGCTTTGGAGATTAGGATGAGGATAATGTATTGAAACAGCTGAGAGTTTCTGTGCAGCCTTTACTTCACATCTCAACAACACAGAACAAATTGCACAAATTCTAGGAATCATGTCCCTTGGTAACAAACATGGGTCACTTTTTAAAATGTCACCAAATGGCTCTGTTGACTGTTTTGTAACAAGTCAAAAGCAGATGGCACTTTGAAGTGTATGAAGCAGTTTGGAAAACAAAATCACTTGGACATTTTTGTCTGGTTTGCTAAGATAATGTGATGAAGCCCAAAATGAAAGAATCTTGGCATGCACTGATAGAGCAAGGGTACACACCATTTAGTGGATTTGTTCTCATTTCTTGCAATCAAAGAGCTGATTTTTCAACTTTAGCTCATAAAATTCACATACTTGCTGGATAAAAAGTACAAAGCAAGAGAGAACTATCATTTCTTGAGAGCCTACTATGTGCCAGACTCTTTATATGGTGTATTATTTATAAGTTTACATATCTTATTTAATTCTAAAGTAATTTTATGGGTTGCTATCATTACCCCTATTTAAAAAAAAAAGATTTGTTTATTTATTTTGAGAGAGAGACAGTGAGAGAGAGAGAAAGAGAGAGCAGGGAGAGGGGCAGAGGGAAAGGCTCTCAAGCAGACTCTGTACTGGGCAGGAAGCCCAATGTAGGGCTTGACCTTACAAGTCTGAGATCATGATTTTAGCTGAAATCAAGAGTTGGACACTCAACAGATTGAGCCATCCAGGAGACCCAATTACCCTATTTTATTTTATTATATTTTAAAGATTTTATTAATTTATGAGAGATAGAGTGAGTGAGTAAGAGAGAGAGAGAGAGAAAGAATGAAGGAGCAGTGGGAGGGACGGAGGGAACAGCAGACTCCCCACTGAATAGGGAGCCTGACTAGGGCTCCATCCAGGGACTCCAATCCAGGGACTCTGGGATCATGACTTGAGCAGAAGACAGATGCTTGAAGACTGAGCCACCCAGGCATCCCCCACCTTATTACCCCTCTTTTCAATACAAATAAATGAAGGCCTACAGACATCCCACACCTAATTAGGTATGAACTGGAATTCAGACCTTGATCTGACACCAGATCCATTTCTTCTCCCTACTCTGTGGTACTTTGGGTAGAATGTTGTCCCTCCCTGCCCCTTACCAGTTGTTTTAAAAATATTTTCATGCTCAAAGTATCAAAATAGATGCATCTAGCAAATGTTTATATAATATTTATTATGTATCAAATTCCAAATTAATTGCTTTCAGAAATAGGAATTTGTAAAATATTTTGACAAGTACTATAGGTTTGACTCTCTCAAAACCCACCCCAATCTACTCCCACCCCCTGTCTTTTTCTATATTAAAGACAGAATACACAAACTTCCAGATCTCCTTGTAGCAAGGGTTGCCCAGGTACATGGAAAGTCCTGGAAAAGGACTTTGTTTTCCAAATAAAAAGGCAAAATTTGGCAAGAAGGTTTTTGCCTTCCTGCCTGGAATATCAACCCAAACCTGGAGGGGCAGCACCTGACTCGCCACCATGAGGACAAAAGCCATGTGTTAACAAACAGGAACAAAGCAGGAAGACAGAAGGAGCCTGGTTTCCTGGTGACATCTTTGAAATAGCTAGTTACATCATCCTCAGATCATCTACCTCTAGGCTTCTTGTTGAGTGAGAAAAATAAACCCCTTACATGTGAAAGGAACTAGATTTTTCTGATGCTCACAAGTGTTAACTGATACACATGGTAGGCAGAATTTTGGAAGACATTACTATTTTCTAACTATGTTCCATTCTTTCATGCCAGTTTGGTTCCAATTTATAGCTCTGAAACATTGGAAGTGCAGCCATCAATTAGATAATAGATTCACCCAAATTGTGTTCCTTTGGTTGGGCACAAATGGGTTCCAGAGTTGGGTCCCCTCCCTGTTTGTGGGGAAATGGCCAGAAGAGCCTGTGATCCAAGTGAATGTGGTATTACCAGAAAGTCTGGACATCACTCCAGCCAAAGAACTTGGCATGGAGTCTGGGAAGGAGAGCTGGATGACCAGACTTGCCATGTTACCACCATTTTGTCTTGCATGGATGTAGACTTGGCCTTTGTTTGGAAAAATTAGAAAGGGCCTTAAGAAATCATGTTGGCTCTTTTCACCTTGCAGAAGAACCACACTGAAGTCATACCAGATATGTATGATAACCAATCTGGGTTTAATAGACCTCGAAAGAAGATAATTCCTCAACCTCTTCCCTCAGGAGGCCATTTCAACATTTAAAAAACTTGCAATACATTCTTTTTTTACTTAAATAGAATGTGTATTGCATGTGTGTAGGAGGTTTGGTAAAAAAACCCTTTATCTTTCTCCAGCAGAGTAGTAGAGTGGGTTGTGCAACAGGGAAGTCCTGGATTCAGGTTGTCCTGCCACTTCCTAGTTGGTGCTGAACTTCCTTGTTACTTAACTGCACCAAGCTTCAGCTCCTCATCTGTAGAACAAGCAAATAATAGCCACACAAGTGTTATGATGAGGACGTCATGTACTTAAAATTCTGTGAGTAGTATCTGTCATAAAAGTGCATAAAACAGTAGTACCCTTCCCCTTCTCTTCCCTCAGGACAACAGTTCACCATCATTCTCTGGGTGAGATTGATTTGGAGTCCCAAGGAGCATCACTGAATTACCCCACAACCCTCTCTACTACTGGTTAATTAACTTCAATGTCCTAATCTCATCCTCTTTGCTTATTTTTCAGTCATTGCATTTTAACTTGGGACCTTGTTTTCAAAGTAATTTCTAGAAATGCATTTACAATTTGGAGAGACCACATTTTTATAAATTAAACAGAAAAATACCAGTAATTTATTGGAAAATTGAAAACATTGACCTGTGCATTTTGTCTTGCTGTGTACACAGAATTTTCATTCTAAGTTGTGGATCCATAATTGGGGTTTACATGATGGTGATAAAGGCATAATGGAGTAATGAGACAGTCATCTGGATTGTTACAGCCAAGAATATTCTGGCCACAGATAGTGGGCTGATTGAAAGACAAAGACTCCTCTGGTATAAGTTATCTGCACTGTGACCTTAGCTATGGAGAGATGCTGTCTCAGACCCAAGTGAGGTTTGTTGCACCATTTTAAGAAAGGAAACATTACAGACCATGGATTGTTTTTCAAAGCTGTACACATGACTCTTGGCTAATAGAGAGTTGGATCGGCTGAATTCTGGCAGCTTCGCATGTTGGCTGCACTAACATATGTACAATTTCATACTCAAGCCACACATGAAGTCATTGTGAAGCTGCACAATTCATCCCTAAAAATCTGCATGAGGTTGTTCTTCTCCTCTCCAACAATGTAATCCCTAGGAATTGTGATGATTTGAACTTTTTAAGAAGAATCATTAATTAATCTTCATGCACTTAGGACCTACAGATTTATCTTTGATGAGGAAGAACATTTTGAAAAATGCCCAGAAGATGCAATGAAAGAAATGACTGCAGTAGTTTGGTTCAGAAATTTTTCTGTCCTTCTTTTCATAAAATTTCTCCTGGCATTTGATGCTGAGGTGAGGAAAGAAAATGACAGAACAGACTTTCAGGTCTCAAAAAAGCCCCATGGATTTACAGCTGGTCACTCTACCCCATCACTGTTTTGTATTTTCTCTACAGTGCTTCCCAGTCTCAGCTGTTACAACCTGATTTATGCGTCTACTGTCACCCTCTCTGGAGGTATGAAGGAAGAGACTTGGGCTAGTTCATAGCTATATCTAGAATAATGCATGGCACATAGTAGGTTCTCAGTTAATATTTGTGGATTGAATGGACCAGAGCTAAGGAGAAAAGTAACCCCTGTTAATTGGGCAGCCATTGTGCTAGGTACCATGTTGGATTGTTTATGTCTGTTACATGCATTTGAGAGGTAAGTGATGTACTTGGAGCCTTGTGGTTAGAAAGTGATCGAACCAGAATTCAAAACTCTGGCTATTTCCCTTCAGCTCCTGACATTTGCCACCACTGGAAATTATTTCCAGCATTCAGTGGTTCCTGTTCCACCACGCCCTCTATGACCTCTTTCCAAGGCAGCTGAAGTTCCCAGCACATGTTTTGAGGACACATTTGGCTTGCCTCTATCTGTGCTGTAGTAGTCTGCAGAGAAAGCAATCTCATAATATTTTATTCAGCACAGTAAATGCTCCAAGTTGCCAGTTTCTCTGTGTAAAGTTTATTTAGTAAATTTCTCATATTACACATATAGTTCGCTTTATTCTAATATGGTGATGAATTCTACTGAGCAGTACTGATTTATAATAAAAAGCCAACAAAGGGAAGGATATCTACCCCTCTGCTGGTGCAGTCAAGAGGCTGATGACACAACGTTTGGACGGTCACAGTGCTTGGAAGGAGACACGTGTGGAAAGAGGAAGAAAGCACAGGGTTATAAATATGACAGTAAACAACTCTGAACTGAGGTTGATTCTGACCTCAGTGTAATCCAAAAATTTGAATGAGGAAAATGCCCCATCTCTTTGATTTAACCGAAATTTTTACCTTCTTCAGGTGGATACAGCAATCTTCATTCTTTCCCAAATTACAGAATAGGCTGAGGAAAGTGACTGTTAAAGTTTGATGCACATTCTATCCTCTGGAGAATTACTGATAAAGGGGCCTCGGCACCTGCTTTAATTAATGAGGCACTGGGCCAGGCACAGCTGAGGGCCTCACTGATGCCAAGCATGGTCATCCTCCGCTAGCTCACTCTCCCCTGCAGGGAGGCAGTATGGGCCTGACCGTCGCTCACCCACCCCATCCCACCCCCATCAAGAGTGTGGGGTCTTGAAGAGGCCACAAGCCTGGGAATTCCAAAACCTGCACTTAGCTCCCAGCCCTGTTGATTTCTAAGTGTGTGACCTAGGGCAAATTGGTTCAAGTCTTGAGCTTGTTTCCCTGTCTGAAATCTTCATGGGCAACGGTCAGTTACTTTCATCCAGAAGGCACTATGAGGGTTGAATAAGGATGTACAGGAAAGAACCCAACAGCACGAGGGAAGCTGGTAAAAACTGCCCTTTCTCCAGTCTGATGCAGCCAGATCATTTACTCCCAAATCGTAGCCCTGACAGCCATCACCTGTGTGGCCATGGGCAAGTTACTTAAGTAAACTCAACCTCAGTTTCTCCTGTAAGAGAGACAAAAGAATATTTTGCTTTCCTTAACTCTGAGCCTTCACATGAGTCCCAAGGTTTTTACCTTTATTTCATAGTAAGGAAACCAAGGCACAGGGGCATTAAGTGACCAACACATGGGCCACTCTGGGATGTATCCTCACGTGCTGCTCCCAAGACCACAGGAGACAGGGTGAGCAGAGGGCCAAGTTTATGGTCAATACGCAGTAAATATTTCCCAATGTTTAGATAATTTCCTTTCACATTTCAAGCATGTATCCCTCCATTTTATGATCCACTGCACCGCACATGTCCAACAGCCAGTGCCCAGAATTATTTAATTATTGCCATGAAAACAAAAGCCGTCTTGGGCTGTACAGACTACAGACATGTTAATCCTAGGAGGGGCGCATCATCTCACCTCTTGTTTTTATGGCTTTTAGCACATTAGCTATATAACATGTATTAAGTAAAGGTGAGATGTTAGAGATCTCCTCAGACTAAAAGTTGCTCCAGGCAGGGGGCCAGGGGGTGTCTACATAGGAAATAGGCTGTTATAAATTCCTAGTAGCTAAAGTATCTTTCCACACGGAGCTGCCTGATCCTGTGACATGCTTTATGCTTGTGCTGGCGCTGAGGCACAGAGGAGGTAAGTACCTAACATATTGGGGACAAGACCAGTCTTGTTATCACAGGACATCAAACCATGAACCAAAATTGTTTAAAGGTAAGAAAGGAAGTCAGATATTAACCAGAGTTAAATGCAGTTGTTTTTGTGCTCAGGGGAGCTTTCCAGGGAGTAGAAGAACCAAGATGAGGGTGTGAGCCTTTATTATTCAAACCGGAATCAAGACATATTGCAAGATGCATAGTCTGATGGTGGGGAAGAGTCTGAGATCTCGGGACACCAGTTCCCTGCAATGCTAGCATTCTTGATGAGGAACCCTTGGAAAAGGACTCTCAAGTTCCTGGAGAAGCTGTAGGGTCTCAGGGAACAAAGGTTGATCAAAACAGAGCTATTTATTTTATATTAGCTATATACCTGCAATTACTTTTTCAGTCCTTAAATCACAATCTGATTTAAAATATCTTTAAAAGCAATATACTCCAGTACAATGCGTTATGTATGAAGTTATGTAATCCCATCACGCAATTACTATTAATACAAACCCACATTTTTATCAACACAGCCTAAATGTTTACACTCATGCATTGCAATGAATGCATTCTCCTCCCCACAGCAGTGTAAAATGCCGAGCCCATTTGATTAATAAAATGAACAGTAAAGTAATCAGCACCCCCGACCAAAATTAAATGAGCACAAGACTTACACCACTGCAAGGAAAGCTTCACCGGACAGTATAAACTGTAATGTTTCCCTTTTTCCTCAATTAAAATCCTGCGGTATATCAAAATGAAGAGAACACCTTAAATTTGAATTAAGTAGGCACAAACCCGATGACCACTCTGTGTTTCAGGGTGAAGCCCCACAAGTGTCCATCAGTGTCACACTCCCCTTAACTATGGATCTATAGTCATTAAGGAACAGAGCTGCCAAGTCAAGGGCTCTTTTCAAAACTAACCCTTCCTAAGCAAAGCCGATTCTGACGACTTTCGCTTTCTCTCCTCTGTTCAGCAGAAGTATCCCCCAGAGGAGATGGTTCATTGAGTAAGCCCCAGTCAGTAAACACCCCCAAACCTCACAGATGAACAGAGAGAGAACAGCTCAACACCGATGTGAGCCAAAAGACTCATCTGTGGGAGAAAAAAAGCCTGAAGAAGTTCACTTCGATCGGGAGAGAGGGCTGTTTACTTACATTGCTCGCAAGACCTTCCAACAGCTGGAGTCTTTGAATTCTACTGCGCACAGATGTGGAGCTTTCACTCGAAATCCCCTTCCCTTTGGCAGCGAGGAGCACTCATAACTCTGTGGGGCTTCAGATTGATAAGTAATTTCCTGATTGGTTTCAAAAGCGTTCTCCCAGGCTTCGAGCAGTGGTGGGGAGAGAGGGAGCAGCACGCAGGGCCCATGACGTGCAATGACGCTGTGGCCTGCAGACCTCCTGTGTGATCGAGCTCAAAAAAAGTATCTGTTGACCTCACCAGCAAGAATAAATATCCTCTTCTATCTGTTGGCTGACTCCCTGAATTATATTTGGGAAACAGCACAGAGTCTGGACAATATGTGTTCCAATACTTGTGATTGTTTTCTTACCAGCCACCTTAGAGAACGTTCTCAGAGACCATGTAGTCCAACCCCTTCAGTTTAGAGTGGAAGGAAAGGAAGCCTGGGGTTTATAAGGTTTGACCAGGATGGCATGGGAAGTGAATGGAAGGATTGGAAAACTGGCTGTCATGCCAGGGCTCCTGGCTGTCATGTCAGGGCTCATTCCCCTATAGGGAGATGGAGGAGGACACAAGGGTTTGGCATCTGACTCTTGATCTTTAGAATGAACATCATGGACAAGGTCCTTCATATTTCTGAGCCTCAGTTTCTCACAGGTGCAAAGTGGGAATCAAAACTTCAGTTATCCTTGTGTGGCCTCACAGTATCGGGATCGCTATGGGACAGTCTCGTCAAGGGGAAGTCATTATAGCATGTGGCTTTTGTCAGTAGGTCCCCATCTACATGGTTCTCTTCTTCCTTCAGTTCTCATAGTCCATTCAATGTTATTTTGTGTTCTGGAAGAAGCCATCCTGTGACTTTTTGGGGGGAGGAGCATGCTTCTCAGGGAATGAGATAGGACATGGAGAAAATTTTGACCTTGGAAAACCAAGTCAAGATCAGAAGCAAAAATATAGAGCATGTCTTGACATTTGTCACAGAAAGGACACTGGGACTGGAATCAGAAAATGGAGGCTTGGTTACCACCTCTAATGCTTGCCAGCCAAGGGAACTCCAATGAAGCATTCCAAACCACAGTTTCCTCCCTGGGGACATCCCTGTCCTGCTGTGCTTGCCTCATTTTGCTCTAGTGAGATCAAATGGAGTCTTTATGGAGATAGTGCTTATCAACCTTTGCAGGTTTTGAAATTGTGAAGTAATATTTTCCAGCATCCCGCATAGCATTTCACACATAGAGCACTGTTGATGGTATGGTGCCACCACTTCTTCCCATTTTTGTAATTGGCTTGCACCCCTGAGTGCCAGGGATCCTGGTTCTCGCACTTTTTTTCCTTCTCCCTTTAAAGAGCATATTTTGCTTTTCTTCCCTTGTCATGCTGTCTCTTGGTGCTTGGATCCACTTTTTGGCCACTACTGGTCTTCTTTCTTAGAGTTTAAGTGTCCCATCTCTCATGCAACAATAAGAATGAAAACAAGGAGAAAGTGGTTTTGCTCAACCACACAGAAGATCATCTGTAGTGTTTTGACCCATGTGAGATTGTGTGCATCTCAGAAGTAGTCATAGCCAGACAGTGGATGGATTGAGATCAGCCTCATTTATGAAAATGTTCAAGCCCACCCCCCCGTCTTATTCATTTATTCTATTCCCTTCCTTTGCCTTTTCATAAATTCATTCTTTGAATGTCCTTGCAGTTAAGATTTGTACTCCATCATCTGTAAGAGCAGTTTTCTAACTGGGCTTTACAGGAGCTGGCTTGGACCACCATAACAAACTATCATAGACTGGTAGTTTAAGCAACAGAAATTATTTTTCTCAGTTCTAGAGGTTGAAAGTCTGAGACTGGGGTGGCAGCGTGGTTGGGTTCTGGTGAGAGCCTTTAACCTGACTTGTGGATGGCTGCCCCTCACTGTGTCCCCACATGATGGAGGGAGAGAAAGGGGAGAGGGACATAATCTTTTTAAAAAGATTTATTTATTTATTTGAGGGGGGTGGGCCAGAGGGAGAGAATCTTCAAGCATATTCCCTGCTGAGCATGGAGCTTCGGGCTTGATCCCACAACCTACGAGATCGTGACTTGAGCTGAAACCAAGAATCAGTTGTTTAACCAACAGAGCCATCCAAGCACCCATCTCCCTCTTCTTATAAGGCCACAGTCCATTTGGAGCAGGGCCACATCCCTATAACTTCATTTAACCTCAGTTACCTCCCAAAGACTCTATCTGCAGATATAGTTGCATTGTCCCATAAGTCAGGGCTTCAACCTATGAATTTTGAGGGGACACAGAGCAAACCTGGAGAAAGTGAGCAGATAAAGCTAAACTTATTAAGCACTCACCAGGTCTAAGGCCTTATTCGTTTCTTTTCTCACTGAATCCTCCTGACAACTCTGAGATGCTGGTAGTGACTTTCCCAAGGCCACACAGCTAATAATTATCAGTGTCCGCATGTAAACTGTGATGACCAGTACCATGTTCTTTCCGTGACATAGTCTGCCTCCACCTCCTCCTCTCCTCTGTTGGATTCTGAACCATAAACCTCTATGTTTCCTTCTTGCTCTCTGAGCTCAGGTGCCTCATGTCAGGGTGGTATTGGTGAGAAGGGAGGGAGGGTTGAGGAAGTTTTGTGATTTCCCTCAGGCACCCCTGAGACACCCCTGAGTTCAGGCTGACAGCTGTGGGGCATCTGCCCAGAATGTTCTCGTTCTCTCCCTGATTTCCTCCCAGCCTCCTCTATGTGAATAAATCCCTCTCATAAGCTTGAACTCAACTGGCATTCTTACCTCAGGGACGCTTGCTTTGATCTGCCCCTCACCTGCCCTAGCTCTCTCTTATACTGTCCTATTCTTCTCCTTCATAACTTTTTTTCCTTTTCTAAAACTTTATAAATGTTGCTTTATAGCTACAGTAGTTGTTTCAGTCTTTATATTTCTTTTTTTTTTTAAGATCTTATTTATTTATTTGGCAGAGACAGAGACAGTGAGAGGGAATACAAGCAGGGGGAGTGGGAGATGGAGAAGTTGGCTTCCTGCTGAGCAGGGAGCCTGATGTGGGGCTCAATCCCAGGACCCTGGGATTACAGCTTGAGCTGAAGGCAGATGCTTAACGACTGAGCCACCCAGAAGCCCCTGGTTATATTATTTCTAAGATAATTACATAATATTTGTCTTCCTCACTAGTTTGTAAGTTCACTGCGGGCAAGGGTGTTTGGCTCAGTGAAGTGTCTCTAGCCATTAGATCACTAACATGAGAACCTACAGGGAAGGAAAGGAGGAGTAGGAATTGGTGAATCAGGGAAAATAAATAGTAGAAAAGAGGAGCTACAAGATTCATTTGCAGTAGTGGTATGACTGGCAAACATACGCCTCGGACTGCAGTGTAATGGTAGATTCTTTTTTTTTTTAAATTTTTTAAAATTTTTATTTATTTATTTGACAGAGAGAGAGATCACAAGTAGACAGAGAGGCAGGCAGAGAGAAGGGAGAAGCAGGCCCCCTGCTGAGCAGAGAGCCCGATGTGGGGCTCCATCCCAGGACCCTGAGATCATGACCAGAGCTGAAGGCAGAGGCTTAACCCACTGAACCCCCCAGGCACCTCTAATGGTAGATTCTTATTAGGCCCCCTGTATACTACCAAATTAATTTTCCTCCTTGCAGTTTTGCATGGGGAAGTTAGATTTGGCTCATTAAGAGTGAGGTTCTTGGAGTAAGGAGAGGTAGCTGAGGAATGGATCTTGGATCATACCTGCTAGCCAATCCCTGGACTTCTGCAAGGGCAGCACACAGGGGGGCTTCCTGTTCATGTTCCATTAGCCTTGGTCTCTTTCAGGAAAGAGATAAAGCAAGACCCTAATAAACAGGGTGTGAGGAGGTATGTGGCTTTCCAGAAGGAATTTGTACCAGGAAAGACATTCCCAGCTAAAGAAGCCACATGTGCAAGGACATGGAAAGACAGGTCTTGTACATATAGAACTGCAAAGAACACACTTTTATTGGTGGGTTACAAGGAAATGTGATAACATAAGTGAAATTTTTAGATAAGTATTATGTGTTTTATTATTATCTGTTTCTCAGCTTTGTTTGGTAGGCCAATGAAAGAGTTCGTGTGAAATTGTTTTATAAGCTGGAAAAATATTATAAAATTTTGCTTATTATAAATTCTTTTGGATGAAGATGGCTTGGCAGAGAGACCAAGAAACTATGCTGGGAAACTAAATTATTTATGAATTTTCTATATTTACAAACTGAAAAATTTGACCAATTTCCTTCTTCTAATCCCCTTTTCAGAGACTGGATGATAAATGTATGGTATTTATTAAATATCAGTAAGCTGGGATAATAAGTTTTTAACTCAGCATTATCCCTGGACGTTTTTACTTTCCTTTCTAGGTCAGGGACTAGAAGCCTGAATCTAGATTTCCCCCAAACCTTTGCAGTCAGTTTCTCTGGTTAGAATAAGCCAATGAAAGCACATATAGGCACGTAAAAGGCAGAAGTGAATGAGGTGACATCCCTTAGTGGCAGTTGCGGCCCGAGTGAGGACAGTCAACTGATGCAAGGTTTACAGGAACTTCTGGGTGAGATCCTGGAATCACATACTCTAGTGTGGTTTCCTAGCAATCCTGCACTTCTGGATATTCAGAAAAACAGCATGGTCTTTTATTCAATTGTTGGTTCCATAGCCTCCTTTTCTTAACTTAGAAAGAATTATAGAGTCATAGAAGTTTGCAAAAAAAAAAAAAAAGTTGCATGAAAACCAAATAGAACAAAAACTAGCTTCTCTCAAGAGTGACATCTTTTATCACTGTAATGTATCAAAACTAGAAGCTGGCGTCAGTACGACCGTATTAACTAGATTGTAGAACGTATTCAGGTTTCACTAGTTTTGCATAGATTCATTTGTGTGTTGTATAAGTCAATGCAATTTGATCCTATGTATAGATTGCCTACAGTTCTTTCAATGGTTGTTTCAGGCTTCGAATTTTCATCTTCAATCCCTACCTAGGGTGATTTTTAGTTTCCTAACTGAATCCTCATTGATATAAATGATAATTTCCTCATGTCATTTCATACTTGAAGCCTTACATTCAGGTTTTGATTCTTTTTTTTTTTTTAAGATTTTATTTATTTATTTGACAGAGAGAGAGAGAGAGATCACAAATAGGCAGAGCAGCAGGAAGAGAGAAAGGAAGGGAAGCAGGCTCCCTGCTGAGCAGAGAGCCCTATGTGGGGCTCCATCCCAGGACCCTGAGATCATGACCTGAGCTGAAGGCAGAGGCTTAACCCACTGAGCCCCTCAGGTGCCCCCAGGTTTTGATTCTTGCATTTCATTGTGTTCATTCATTTATTCAGTTGGAATATTGCTCACTGATATTTTTTTCTGTATGCTTTTTTTTTTACCCATTGTCTTTCTCCAAGGCATTGTCACATTACCTACAAAGTATTGTAACATATTTTCAGCTATTTCTTGGGCTTTTAGTTGCTACATTCTTCAAGTCATCTTTATCATAGTGTATCAAAAAGGCAAAACTATTTTAATCATCCCTAAATAGTGGTAAAATGATTTACATGTAGTAAGACAGGAAGCAAAAAGTAAGAGGTACAAGGATTGGATTAAAAGAAAAAAAATTATCATTATTGGCAGATAATACACCTAAACAATGCATGCAAATTTTAAAAGGCTATTAGAAAGAATATACTTTCAATATGGTGTCAGATAGAAAATAAATACCCTAAAAATAGCCTATATACTAAAAATAACAGGAGAACAGAAAGGCAAAAAAAAAAAATTATCTAAAATTCTCGTTGTTGGCTTTTCTTTAGAAGAAGGACATTCCAGCCTCTCCCTAACTCTGGGCTCTGTTTTCTCACTTGGGCTCTTAATCAGCTCAGCTTGTGTGGAAAGACTCATAAAATCTTGGTAAAGCATTGTTTTCCCCCTCTTGATTATTATCTTTGACTCACTAGCCACAAGTGATTAAAGTCTAGGGGGGGAGCCAGTTTAGAAACAAAGATGATGATGCATCCTTTGTCCCTTCCTAGCTAAGACATAATTCCTCCCAATGTGCACCTTCTGAGCTATAGGACTATGTAAGTCTTCTCTCTCTTCGCTAATGGACTAAAAAAGAGAATCTTAGCGACTATTCACCAATTCTTTCAATTAATTAATATTCACAGCCATATAGATTGAAAACTGAAGTCACTTATCCCAAATCTTAAGGTTACCAAAAGATAGAACGAACCTGAGGACCAGAGGTGGTGAATCTCCTATCCTTTACTCATGCCTCCATGGTGTACTGCTTTTCTTGCGAATGATAATTTTCTTCCCACAAAGGTTATTCACAAGCCCTAATGAGCCACATTGGCTGTATCAGCTTAGTCTATCTTATTAAAAAAGTAAATTTGCAGGAAAATGTTAGGTAAATAAATGACACAGGTGGTACTACGTAATGACAGAAATTGTGAAAGTGACGTGAATACTCATATTTGGAGAACCCAAATTTCACAGAAGTCCTGAGTTGATGAGCCTAACTTGTGGGTGGAAACTTGCTATCAGGGAGCATTTATTTGGATTTGTCTCTAAAGTGCAATTAGTTCTTTAGAACTTCAGTGCGTCAATCAGGACAACAAAATTCACATCATTCTCCGAAGTACAATTCCAAAGACAGTTTTCCCCATTGATAGCTCTCTTTGAAGATGAGAAATTGCTTTCTCTCTATTTTTATTTTAAGGTTTTGATTGAGAACACTCAAATACATGCCTGGCTTCAAAGCATAGTTTGTAACCAAGAAGGATTTCCTGGTTTACATTGCTTAATTAATGATAATATTGATTCAAAAGAAGAAAGAGTTTCTAAATCCCAGCAATTTCCAGTAGTAGTAGATGTAATCCCTATGTAAACACTTAAACCGAAATGGCCCTTGGAAGAACTCAATCTCAAGTCTTTACAATCTCCATCTTCCTCATTTCACAATCATCACCATCTTTTCTGTCTTCCCCCATCCTAGTGGTTTCATTCTTCGCTCTCAATATCTCAAGCATGCTGTCTCTGCAAACTCCTGGTAATCATGCGAATACTTCTTGCTTTAATCAGCAATGAAGTTTCCATTTAGTTGGTACATTGTCCAGGATAAATGAATTTACTGTGGCCTGTTTGTTTCAGTCAAACAACACATAACAGCTCCTTTGAAGATTTCAAACAAAATCTAAGTCATATGCAGTCTGAAAGGTAAATATGTCACCAGAAAAGAAAGTAAAAGAGAAAGAGAAAAATAAGAGAGGGAAAGACAAAAGATCAGTCGGAAGGCAAGAAGAAGGAAAGAAAGGGAGGAAAGGAAAAAAGGGAGAAAGGCACAACGAAAGAAAAACCAAGAAAGCAGAGTGGGAAGAAGAGCAAAGTTACAGATCCTATAACTCTAAGTCAAGCAGGCATGATCTTTGCATTTTCCCCATAGGACCAACTCCAGTTTGAGATGTACTATAGCACATCATTCTTCTACAGATGCAGCAACTCATAAACTGACCTAATAAGGCTTCAAATGCAGCTAACAAATTTATACTTACAAGTGTCATGTTTGGGCAGAGTGACCAGCTATCTTGGTTTGCCTGGGACTGAGGGGGTTCCCCAGATGCGGGACTTAAAGTTTTAGAATTGGATAGTCCAGACAAAACAAGATGGTTTGTCTGGGACTGAGTTTTCCAGGGCATGATACTCATAGTGTTAAACCAGGAGAGTCCTGGGCAAATGGAGAAAAGTTGGTCACCATATCTTTAGGTGAAATCTTATCTTTGGGTAAATATTACCTCCTATATCCTTTGAAAATTGTGTAGGAAATGCTTTAGCTAATTTTAGTGCCTCTTCTGCATGCCAGGATCTGTGTTAAGTATTGCACACAATGTAATGGATATCATTTTTTTTTCCTGCTTACCTAGCACTCTGATATTCTTTGGTTAACACTTTCCCTATCTTATGTACTTTTTAACTGTGCCAGCTTGTACAATGCCCTTCACTCTTGCCACCTTCTTTGAAGTGAGAAAGTCAACCAGGCTGGGCCAAGTAGAGTAAGCCATCTGACACATCTGGAAACAGTGACTGGTAAGGGTGAGCATGTAACCCAAGAAAGGCATCCCTTGGGAGAGAGAAGTTCCTTTCGCTTCTACTAAAGACCATCATTGGTCATGCTGTCCACCATGTATGACAAAATCAAAAAAGCATCATCTGAACCCCTGGATTTTGCCATGCATGAAGCTAACTCCATTCCTAAACTGACCAAATACATGAGCTAATGGATTCCTTTTTTCTAAGTTATCTCCAGCAGTGGAGTGTTGCATGTGACAGCACATGCAACAAATGAGTTGTGACTAGTAGACGTCTGCAGACTTGGCTTTCTATGCTGAACTTAGTTCTGTAAGACAGGTATAGGTTGAATCACATGAAATTGGTAATATTCGGCTTCTTTTGACAGCAAATACAGCAATTTTACTTGATTTAACTTAAGCATTATTTTTCCCATTTCACAGATGAGGAAAAAACTCAATGGTGATAAGTAGTGTGCCTAATGTTGCACATTTATTAGACAGGAGAGCTGGGAATCAGATCCAGGTCTGTTTAATTCCAAAGTATACAAATGCATTCCCAGTCGTTCATGCTTCCTGAAAAAAAAAAAAAATCTCTTGAGAACGATCCTTCACTATTTGACAAATGCCTTGAAAAGATACTAGGTTGTGACTCACACCCTACGCATGAACTTACATATATGTGGTGCCAAACACCTGCTTGTGGCTTCCAAAATTCCTGTTTCATTGGCTGTTTCATGAAAAAAAGTCAAATAAACAAGAATGTCAAGTAAGATGGAAAACCCCAAAGTACCCTGGCATGTATTTTTACTTTGGTAGGGATGTAGTTCCAGGTGATCATGTCAGATTTCCAAATGTACTCCAGCTTTGGTTTTACTGACAATCAAGAGATGCGATTTTTTGCCTCACAAAAGAGAGATTATTTACCCATTCTATTCTCCCAACAGAGAGATGGTTTAATTATTTCCCAGTATCCAAACCAAACACATGTATAGTGCAGCTGTGTCGGTGAGATAAGCACTCAGGGTATTTTCTGAATCTTTGGCATCCCATGTGCTTGCTCACTGATGCTGCAGAATGATGCCTGCCCAGAAAACATTTCTTTTCCACGTTGGTGATCTATGTATGCTCTAAAAATCTCAGTGTGATTTGGGGAAGTTTGTGTGTCATGATTTTTTAGTATTTATTTATGTGCGATTATTAGAATTCATTAATTGTAATGAATGTTAGAAAAACAACGTGTCTTGTTATGGTGTGAATACTGTTCTATAGTAAACGTCTTTGGCATTATCTACAGAACTTGTATTTTCTGTGAATTCCCTTCCCCCACTGCAGGCTGTAGTAATCACCTATTATAGCTATAATACCACAGCATAACAAATGACTCCCAGATCTCAGTGGCTTGTAATGACAACAAACATTTATTTATTTTTTTTTCTTACTCAGGGAAGGTTATGAAACTTGCCTAAGATCATACAGCTGGTAAATTATGATGGGAAGATTCATTCATTCAACAGATATCATTGAGTCCCTACTAAGTGCCATGCATCATGAGGAGGCTGATAAGCCACCAAGCCAAAGACTATTTATGTCCTAACTGTTGAAATTGAAAGTGAAAACAGTATCATTATAGCTCTGGAGAGTCAATCAAAAAGAGAGAACATATCAAGCCAGAAAGATTTGACATAATCTAATAGAGTCAGCAGTGCTATGTTTGCCAAAGTTTGGGGGATATGAATGCAGAGGCCAGAACAGTAGCCATAGTTAGATCATAACAAGATTAATTAGACAATGCAAATATAAAGACATTCCAAGTTAAAGCTGGCATTGCATTTCTAATTTCCGTTGAGAGAGAGGACAAAGAGAAGGGAAACATTTGAAACCATTTTTGAATGTCTACTCTGTGCCAGGCATTGTCACATGAGAAAAATACACATAGCGATCTTCTGAGAACAGTGCCTCTCATTTCACACTTTATATTTCTTTGGATATAATTTCTCGTATGTCTAATGTAAGGATAGTGTTATTTCTTTCTTAGCTTTGTTTTAGTTTGTGCCTAACACACTGTGGGCCTCAGTGAATGGTAGCTCTTTTGCAAGACTCTGTCAGTTGCTTCCCAATGTTCATCTTGCCTTTCTTTTGTACTAACAGAAACCCTATTTGTTTGTGGAGGCAAGGTGACCACGTCATGCCCCTTTTCTAGGCTCCCTGTGGCAAGGGAAGCCATGTGACTGCCCAGTTGGGACAAGGATATATAAGCAGAAGTTGATGGAAGAGGTTGTTAGGGAAGCTTCCTGAAGGTGAAAGAAGTTGGTGTCACCTGTTCAGATCTTATTCTTTGTATTTCGCCATTTGCCAAGAATACAATCATAGCATTAATGTAGAGCACACGTCTTGTGATCATGATAAAGACAGCCACATTCCAGGATGCAAGAGCAAAAGGGAACCCGGGTCTCTGATGACATTGAAGCCATCATATTAACCTTTGACTGCATATCTCCAAACTAACTTCACTGTAAATGAGAAACATAAACCTTTATCTGGCCAGGCTGCTGAAGTTGGGTTTCTGTTACATGGGCTCAAGTACATTCCCTAACTGACACAGCTCTACTGCCCATTCCCATCCTATTCTCAGTCTGAAATACTTTCAGATTTGTGTATAATGCTTCATTGTTGCAAAAGATTTGGCTTCTTTCTGAACAAACTTTCTGCAATAGTTCTTTTTTTTTTTTCTTTTAGATGAGGCATTATTTGGCTGCAATGTAACACAATTCTGCCCGAAAGAAAACACCAATTAAACATGTCTTTTTTTCCTTAAACCAACCATCTAGCACACAATCGTTAGAGCCTACAGAAACTTCTCCAGCCTCGCGGCGAGACGGCTGAGCTTCAGCTTGTCAACCACAGAAACATCAGAGAAAACAGGAAAATCAAAAGCTTAAAAAAAAAAAAAGACATCCAGTGGAAGAGGTGCAGCAAAGAATTAATGAAGTTTCTTTTCAGGTTTTTGGTCTTGAATCCTGTTAATCTAACAGGGGAGTTTGGTAGGAAAAAAGCATGGAATGGCAACACAGACAACCCAGATTGAAACCCTTACTGAGTCACAGACCAGATGCATAATTTGGGGCAAGTCTTTTCATTTATGGAGGCTTTAATTTCCCAGCATGTGGAATTACTGCAATAGCAGCCGTAACAGCAACGGTAATAATAATACCTACCTATGGAGTTGAGACGAAGTGGAAGGGAGGTGATGTATGTGAATGGGATTTGTAACCATTAGAATATCACACAAGCGTTCTTTTTTTTTTTTTTTTTTTAAAGATTTATTTATTTATTTATTTGATAGAGATCACAAGCAGGCAGAGAGGCAGGCAGAGAGAGAGGAAGGGAAGCAGGCTCCCTGCCGAGCAGAGAGCTTGAGGTGGGACTCCATCCCGGGACTCCGGGATCATGACCTGAGCTGAAGGCAGAGGCATTAACCCACTGAGGCACCCAGGTGCCCCTCACACAAGCTTTCATTGCCGTAGAGAGGTGAAAAGACACACCTAGTATGAAATCGTGCCAAGTTGTTTAGGTTGCCCTCTGGTATGGACACATGGTCTACAAGTGTGAGGCTGAGATGCTGAAGGATATACAGACTGTAAATTCTCTCTTGAAGGTTAGCAGTGGAGGTCTTTATGGGTATGATTATATGTTTCTTGCAAACATCGATACCAGTCATTAATGGTGAAGGAGAAATGAGGGAAGAAAACTTTTTGAGCATTGTTATGATTCTTTGGTATATATATATATATATATATATATATATATATATATATATATATATAATCTCCTTTAGTTAATTGGAGATGTTAAGTTCCCTCCACAAGTCCTCTGAGGACAGAGCTTTTACATTTTCATGTGTGGTGTTGTCCTGGATGCAAAATGAGAGGGATGGTGTGGCCCAGGCATTGAGATCAGGAACGTGGACTCAGGTAGTGGCTATGTGGTCTGGGGCCAGGATTAGGGGAAGGGTCTTGCATCTAAAGTTAGTTTGTTAGTCACTCACAGAAGAAAGGATGAGAGTCTTCTCAATGCAAGTTTCAGGAGACTTATCTTCCATCTTGATAACCCCAGCTTATCAAGATGGAAAAGAGAAGACTCTTTTAGCCACTGAGGACCTCATTCAGCTCCTCAGACACATACCTGGTAGGTGACAATGAATGCATTTTGCTGTGTGGCTGACACTGTGCTAAACACTTCCAATTATTAAACCACTCACCACCCCAACCCCTGCTGCCAATAACCCCACGAGGTAGGTAATATGAATATCCCCATTTCACAGATGAGAGAAGTGAGGAATGCAGAGGTTAAGTGACTCGGTTAAAGTCATCAGTTGAATTGGATTTGAGACAGCCTGTCCCCAGGGCCCCACGTTCACGATGAGGCTGTTTTGCCCAAGGAGGGGAGAAATAAAGCAGAACATATGTCAAACAGCTGGGTTATAAATCTTGAGGACTCAGCTCCTTAAGAAACTCAAAAGAGTTTCTGTATTTTTTTGATGGAAGAAAGTCTGACCAACTGCTCAGAGATCCCTTCAGTTTTTCAGTGAATTAAAATGTAACCACCTACTCATGTATAGCTGTGTCTCTCCTCGTTCTACTGTGAGACTTAGGGATTTGGGGAGACATCTGGAATTTATTTATGCCATTTGGATTTTGAAACTCAATATTAAATTCTTATAATGAAAGAGACAAAGAAGTCAAAGTAGACCATATTAGAGAAATTTGACTACACAGGGCATATGTTTGCAAACTGGGCTTTAATGTCTAGCTAAGATATTACTCCAAATACCCTCAATCTTCCTTCTCAAAAAGGAAAAACACACTTAAGGAATCATCTTGACTTTCTGTCGATAGGCAATGGAAAGAACTCTATTTCAGGGCTTTTTAGTCTCCCCCAGACAATGTCATAAACAGTCTAAGTGTTTGCCTATGCTGAACTTAAATATGGCAGAAAGATGATTAGACGGATATCACCTTGACTGTCTCAGTTTTTCATCTGGATCATGGGAAGACAGCATGGGCTCCCGAAACAGGTAGCCTGGACTGGATTTGCTCTTCGTTAGTGGTATAATTTTGGATAATCTCCCCAAATCTTTTGAAACCTAGAGGACATCTCAAACAGAAGGTATAAGGTGGAAAAGAGGATACAAATATGGGGCATTTTAGAATGTGTTTGTGTGTGTAGCTTTTTAGGGAAACAACCCTAAGAGGTGAGATCATAAAAGGTCTCATGTCCCAAGCCAGGGTGTTTGGACTCTTTCTTGAAAGCAATGGGAACAATCAGAATTGTTTTAATCTTTTTTTTTTAATAAAGATTTTTATTTATTTATTTATTTATTTGACAGCAAGAGAGAGAGAGATCACAAGTAGGCAGAGAAGCAGGCAGAGAGAGGGGGGGAAGCAGGCTCCCCACTGAGCAGAGAGCCTGATGCGGGCCTCTATCGCAGGACCCTGGGATCATGACCTGAGCCAAAGGCAGAGGCTTAACCCACTGAGCCACCCAGGCGCCCTGTTTTAATCTTTTTAAACACTAAATAGAATTGTTTTTCTTTATTATGAATGTAGTAGATTATTATAGAAAAAGAAGAAGGAAAACACTTAAAATTAAACCTTCAAGGGCTTGTGTTAAACTCTTGGGAATATCTTCCTTTAATTCTTGGGAATGTTTTTCTTTACCTCTGGGAGTGCAGATGGATGTTTTAATAAAAATGTAATCAGACTGTACCTACTCTTCTGTAATCTTCTATTATGATTCTATAAGTAGCTATGTAAGTCAGTTTGGGTTTGTTTACATTGTCACTTTAATGGATACGTAGTCTTTAATGGCTGTACTTAATGCTGTTCTATTCTTGGGATGTTTAGATTACTTCCACATGTTGGAATTGTAAAGAACCCTGTAATGAACATCCTCATAACAAAATCTCAGCATTTACTTAGAATAAATTTTAAGTTGTAGAAGGATATGCTTATTTTAAAGAATGTCGTATATATTGCCAAATTACTCCCCAGTTAAGTTGTTTAAGTTAACTGTGCTATCAGCAGAGTTTGAGGCTACTAATTTTATTCTAGGGCCTAAGTGGGTGATAGCAGTTAATTTCTGAGAGATTAGAGCATGTTCCAAGAAAATGACAAAAATGGTGAAAGTGAGGAAATTATTACAGATGGAGATGTTAAATTGGGAAATAGTTGTCTTGGAAAAGGGACCTGGTAGTGTCTTCAAATATTTGAGAGACCATCATGCGGAAGGAGGGCTGGCCTTGTTCTGTGTAGTTCCCAACGACAGAACTAGGATCAATTCATAAAGTTCCAGAAAAAGAGCCTGATTCAACAGGAAGACGATTTTCTATTATTGAATGCTAAAATATGCAAGTGGCTGATGTCGTATCTGGGAAAGCTGTCTCAGGGATAATTTCATTTGGGGTCTATGTCCTTTGGAAAAAAGATATCCAAATTTACAATGGATTTTTTTTTTTTTGACAACCATTGTCTCCTCTGGGCTCGTTAATACTTGCAGGTCTTAGATGTACACTGAGTTGATATGAATTGACCAGAGCTCGCTATGCTGACTTTACCTGTAAATGTTAGGTCTCATACGTAAGTGTGTGAATGGATTTTGGAAACAGTTTCAGATTCTGTATTTATGAATTTGCCTACTTGCTGGAATTTATTGGTGAATGCAAATCAATCCTCACGGCACTTCCATGGCCATTTGCAGATATGCTCAGAGCAGCAAAAATTTGGGTCCCCTGATGCGTATGTTCCCAGCTGGGATCAAACCAGGCGACACATGATCTTCCTCTTTCAGTTTCTCATACTATAAACAAGTATCCTTTTAGCAAGTCTGTTTAGTGCCATGTTCTGGGCACTTTAATTTTTTTTTTTGTGGGGGGGGATGGTGATTTTGTGTTCAAATGACCCCCAAGCATAACAAGTGTTTTGAGTGCTCTTAAGCCCAAGAGGGCTGTGAGGTGCCTTATGGAGAAATTATGTAAGACAAACTTTATTCAGGCATGAGTTACAGTGCTGTTGGCCATGAGTTCTATGTTAATGAATCGGCAATACACATTAAATAAAGTGCCTTTAAACAGAAACACACGTAGAACAAGGTTATATATTGATGCAGTGATGGAAATGCTGTGACCAGAAGCTGGCAGGATCTTATCCCTGTGTTTTCCACCGGAGCAGAGGTTCAGGATTTGCTAAATCAGTCTTTGGAATTACTCTACATAGACAAGGAGTACCTGTTTTGCAAGAATTGAGTCTATGTGCTTTAAGAGACTGAGAGATTATTTTTGCCCATAGACCATCCCCTGCAATTCTGGTCACCTGCCCTACTCCTAAAGCCCTCACTATCCAGAGGATGGCTGCCTGAGGCCCCTGTAGGCCTTTCCCATGGGCCAGACCATGGTTATTGCAGCTGCCAGGCCCCTGATGCCAAACCCAAGCACATCAGGGTTCCCTCGGCTGCAGAGACCAGCCCGTGTCTAACCACATCACTCTGTCCTCTGAGGTGTCATTTAAATGTCATGTGTCAGAGATAGGCCCATCTTTCTCATAGGTTGTCCCTCTTGACGCAGAGCAGTTTTGAGTGCTGTGAAGACCATTCTGGAGGGTAAGGAGCAGGCATAAAAGACAAAGCTTAACTGAGCCTTAGTAATAACTGTCATTACTTATTGGGCAGTATGGGGGACTGGACACTAGATGGTGGGCTTTGGTAATAGCTGTTGTGCCAGCCTCCCACCCGCCAGACCTCTCAGCAGACCAGCAACTAAAGAGTTAATGCTGGTGCAGTCTGTCACCTGCTGGGGAGCCCCCTGCACTTAGTCTCAGTTCATCTCCACCACTACCCTCTGCATGGGCCTTATTATCCATATTTCTTTGATGAAAAAAGTAAGCTTCAGAGAAGGTGTGGGATTTGTTTAAACCCACACGATTAGCAGGTGGCCCACGTAGGGTTGAACATGGGTGTGCAAGCTGTCAGTCCTTGTTTGAGAACTTGCAGCCGAGTTTGATACAATGTTTTGTTTGGGGCTTAACTGATAATCTGAATTAGCTGCTATTATTTAAAAACTGGAAAATAAATTGAGACTGTTTTGGTGGCTGGTGCCCTCTTAAGATGGAGTGGTAGGGTCTAGCTTCCATGGTCTTCACTGGGGTCCACAGCTTTCATTTTCATCTCCTGCCTGGCCCTGCAGGTATTGAATTATGGCCCTGCTTACTGCTGTGTGGGCTCCTTCCTTCCATTATGAGACTGTCCACCTATATTCTTTCATCTGGTCCTCTTGTTTTTATTACCATTCTGCAGCTGAATGAATTTGCCCAGCGTCATCTGGCTAAGCAAACTGAGATTCGATCTGAGATTTCCAGACCTTTTTTCCACACAGTCTTCTTGAATTTTTATGACATGTAAACAGCAGGGACCTATTACCTGCCCCTAAGGAAGGCCTTGCCAGAATATTCCTAATGCCTTGATCTCTAAAATTTGCTCTAATAAAAGTGAGAATCCAGTGTTGATGTGCATGCGTTCATGAACAGGGGTGGAGTGAGGCAGCAGTATCTCTCTGGGAAATTGTTCTCTAAGTATTAACAAAGTTCAAGTGAGCCCTTCACATTCTGACATTTCTGCTTTGGGGCCCTGATTTAAATTTGTGTCCTACAGCATTGGGAAATTCTTTTTTTTTTCTTTTAAAGATTTTATTTATTTATTTGACAGAGAGAGAGACCACAAGTAGGCAGAGAGGCAGTCAGAGAGAGAGGAGGAAGCGGGCTCCCTGCTGAGCAGAGAGCCCGATGCGGGCCTCGATCCCAGGACCCTGGGACCATGACCTGAGCCCAAGGCAGAGGCTTTAACTCACTGAGCCACCCAGGTGCCCAGCATTGGGAAATTCTTTAGGAGACAAGCACATTTTCCCCCCAGTGACTTTTTTCCTTATCTTGTCTTCCCACTTCCTAAGGTCAACATGAGTGTATGGAGCTCCTTCTTCAGAAGATGATCTAGGCTGGAAGAGTTCCTGGAATTCCCACACTGTCAGGAGGACATTTCCACATCAAAGGCTGTGAAATTTAGCCCATTCAACATGAGACCATTGGGTGGAACATGAATAGCCTAAAGATGCCTGCTTCATCCAGAACAGGACACAGCAGAGCCCAGATGGCCTGTGGAGCCTCCGCACAGCCATGGCCTTCAGACTGTCATGGAACCCTGAGGAAAGTTCTCCATCCAGCCTCCCCACTTTCAGTCCTTATTTCACACAGTGGCCAGATTAATCCTTCTGAAATTCTGTATCTCATTTGTCTCTGTCACTCAAAAGCCTCTGATGGTTCCTCAGTTCCTTGAGGCTAAAGTCAACATTACCTCACCTGCTTTGAGTCTTCACAGTTTGAGCTCTTATCCAAACCTTATCTAACTTTTATCTCATGACTTCCCAGAACTCTGATCAAACAGGGCTGCTTGGCTTTCACTAGGGACTACATATGTGAGTCTTTTCTGTTTTCCACTGGACATGTGGGTCCTCTCCTTCAAGACCTTGTCCAACCTCCTCTCCTTTGAAGTTTGGGACTTCTGAGCCTCATTTTCCCCAGCTGGCAGGTGGGTTTGGATGAGGATTAAGTGCACACAATCAGCCTTCCAGAAAACAGCTGTGGAGGAGGAGGGGCAAGTGGCACTTTGTCACAGAGATCCACAAATACTGGGATGTACCTTGAGTGAAGCTTTGAACACAGAAAAGATCAGCTTCAGATTTCCAAGGATTAGAATTGCCTCAAAACGTCCTCTTTTTGGTTATGCACTATCATTTGAAATTTCATCTATATGCTCTAAACCACAATGATAAAATAGTTAATATATCTGTTTACCGCATAGAATTCTTTAAAAAAAAAAAAAATATATATATATATATATATATATATATGGGCACCTGGGTGGCCCAGTGGGTTAAGTATCTGACTTTGGCTCATGTCATGATCTTGGGGCCTGGGATCGAGCTTGTCCCTTTGTCCCTCCCCCTGTTCTTACTCATGCTCTCTCTCTCTCTCTCTCTTAAATAAATAAGTAAATCTTAATAAAAAAGATGTATCATATATTTATCTCTATATCTATTTATCTATATATATCTGAGACTGGGAAGACAGACTGAGACAAGGCTTGTCTAACAGCAAGGACATCAGGCGCATGTCAGACACACAGCAGACACTCAGCAATGTCCACATTTCCTTTATTCTGATGACTTTTATAATCAGTTAAGGATATCATAGACAAGAATTTTGTCTGAATCACCACAAAATCCCCGGATGGAATCGGTCTGAGACTCAAGCTCTATTTGAGGCATTTGTGTTTTATGGGTATATCTCATGGCTTCTTTCAAATGTTTCTGAGACTAACTTTTGAAGAAAATCTGGAAATAAGAGCCAAAAGAAAAATGCTCAGCCAGTTCTCCCTTTTATGGGCATGTTGGCAGTTTGTCTGTCCAAGCTAAATAGTCTCTGTTATGGTCTTAACCGTTTTGATTTGCAGAGAATCTAAAACTTGTCCTGGAATGAACTTGCTGGCCAGTTTCTTTTAAAATATGATATTAAAATTTTTTTTCATGTGGACATTACATCAGCAATTCTAGGCTTCCTGATTGGAAGGGAAAACAATATTTTGGTCGGTCCCTTATTTGAATGTAAGGAATAATACCTACAGATGGCAGCCCAAATAGAAATCATCTCTTTAACACAGATTCTGCTGCTATTTGGAGCTAATACTATAAATTTTTATTAGATTTCATTCTCCTCTAAGCTAATATTCCAGAAATCAAAGCAGCCCTCTGGACCGTATATACCTGGATGTACAGAAGGAAAGTATTACTTGCAAATAGACACAAATCAGTTTTCAGGGATAATCAGGGGATGTGGAGATTCAGTTTCAGCGAGTGAAGGTGGCCAGATGAGCTGGCATGTGTCAGATGATTTGGCATGCAGAGGTCAGCCAGGACTACGTGTCCATGGAAGAAGGAAGGAATGGGTAGATGGTGGAGAGGAACAGAGTTGAGCGTGGCTGTTTCTCTCTGAACCCTACTGCACCTGAGCTCAGGATGTTGCATTTTCAGATTAGTGTCAGTTGTCAGATCGCAGTTCTGCCTGCTCCTCTACTACGGAGTACCTGTGTCAAAGACGCAAAGACCTTGTACCCACCCCCTCTTGCTCAAGCTCTCTGCAACCCAAAGCAGGAGCTGTAGCCTCTGATACATTTTCCGCTCTCTGATTAATTTCATTCAGAGGCTCCGGTGCTGGGACATGACCTTCCAGGTCATAGTTTTAGTCATTTTGTGGGTTTCAATGGGAGCATGCAGCAACCAAGGATTGAATTTGTGTTTTATCTGGAGGTACAATGGCAGGGTCAAAAGACTGGTGGGCTTTGGTGTCATACAGACCCAGGTTTGAACCCTGGTTTGCCACTTACTGACTTTGGGCAAACCACCCAACCTCTCTGAATCTCACTTCCTCACCTAATCTGTAAAATGGGAGGCAGCCACGCTACAGGACTTTGTGAGGTTTGCCAGAGGTAATCAAGTGACATATTTGACACATAACAGGAAATGTAACAAGTGACAATTAAAATGAAACAAAGGATGAGGTGTAAAATAGGCCATTTGGTCAAGACTCTTTTCCATGCAGTCATCCTGCCCCCTTCCATGGAGTTTCCACCTCTTCTGTCATTTTCTTCATCTTCCAGTTCATACCACTTGTCCTGCTCTCACCTGTCCACTTCACTCAGCCAGCTGCCTCCCATCCCACTACTTCATTCTTCTACACAGTCTCTCCTTTCTCCCTTTCCTCCCCCCTCCCACATTCTCCACCTATTTCTCTCTTCCTCTGCTTTTTCTACCAGTCTCTTCCCTTCCAGCCACCCCCTTCTCCAAAATCCCATCTGTTCCCCCATTTTCTCCTCACCATCTTCTCCCTGCCTCCCCATCAGGCCTAGATTCCATATTTGTGTGTGTGTATCCCTCCATAACTGGAGTGCCTAGCACTGCACCTGGTACAAAACAGAAACCCCAGAAATGTCAGTGTGCCCCTTCCTTACAGGCTTTGAGGCAAGTTCAAAGAGAAGAACAAAACGAAGCATTTTAAGTAGAAATCAAAAATCAAAGCCATGAAATGAAGGGACAAAATGTGTGAACCACAAGGACAAATCTAGTTACCATGAGTGAGCATGAAATTTCACTTCCTGGCAGCCAAGACCAATCTTTTCAGACTTCAAGTGACTCATACATTCTCTAGCATGCTCTAGGTACAGAGCCACAAGAGGGGGGATGACGTCCCTTTCTGCTGCTCTGACCCCGCCCCACCCTGGAACAAGTGTCTTTCCCCACATCTCAGCTCACTTTTCAGTCCTGGCTATGCACCACTACGTTGTGTTAAAATCTCACTCACATCCTATTTAAATGTTGTTTTGTGTGATAAAGCATGCAAATCTTATAATTAAGGCAATTGGTAGTTGAAGTTGTTGCCATGGTGTTGCTAGAAGGAATCTGCAATCCGTGGTTAATCACAAAGCTTACTGAATGCAGGTTCAAGGGACAGCTGGCTGGTTAGGGGAGAAAAGGATCACAAAAAGCAGGGAGGGAGGAGTGGGGAAGAGGAACAGGCAGGGTGGAGGGGTGTAGAAAGAAAAGTTTTGCTGAATCCTTACCGCTTTCACAGATATATGGATTTACTTGAAACATCTGAAAATCTAGCACCGTGAGGTCACATTGCCCTAGGAACTTGGCCCACTAGAGTGGGGGATGCCTGCCTCCTTCAGGGGGAGCATGCTGCCTTAGGTCCCCAGGGTCTCTGTCTCCCACTTTCCACTCATGCATACCTCATCAATCCAAGAGCTTTAGGGTGGTAGCCCTTGACTTCGTGTATTGTTTAGAGCTCGCTAATGTGTTGCTGATAATGCTAAGAAATGGGTACACTTTCTTCGGCAGGAAAAAGTATTAGAACAACAGTGTAGAACCATGTGAGCAAATGGTGAGCATAGATCATTACAAAACAAACATCCAAGGCCTTGGCTGATCAAACAAGCCCCTGGGAGAGCCAGTCTGCATTTTGTCACTCTGCTTTGACAGCATCATGGAAACACTTTCCTCTTGGCTGAAATCCTTCCCTTTGACACGTTTCATTCACATGCAAGCCCATTTACTGAGCATCCGGTGTGTATTCCTTTCTCTTGCTTGTGCTTTTGTTTAATCCCCTACTAGAAGTCCATGTGTTCAGTGAGAAGCAATTCCATAAATAACAAGGAGGCCGAGGGAAAGGTTAGCTGGCTGGCCAAAAATATCAGGCTCCTCACAATAACAAAAATCTGTATCACCTTCTAGGTTGCATACTTTTTCTCACATAATATCTCATTGGCTATTTCCAGTGAGTCCAGTGGAATAGGAATATATTATTCCCATTCTCAATGATGAACACACAGTGGCTTAGAGTTCATATAACTTGCACAGTCAGGAAGGGTTAGGGCTGAAAATGGCACACAGAGACAGCATAGTTAGCTATGAAGAAAAGCAACACTGCACCATGGGTCAAAATAGGCCTTGCTATCAACTAAGTTTAAAAAATAATCCTAGTGTCTTAGTTGGTCTTTTTTTAAAAAAAATATTTCATTTACTTATTTATTTGCTAGAGAGAGAGAGAGAGAAGGAGCACACAAGCAGGAGAAGCAGCAGGCAAAGGGAGAAACAGGCTCCCCGCTGAGCCAGGAACCAGATGCAGGACTCGATCCCAGGACAATGACCCAAGCTGAAGGCAGACGCCCAACTGACTGAGCCATCCAGGCATCCCTTAGTTAGCTTTTTTATGAGATGGGCTTACTAGCAAACTGATGCTAATTTAGCATTGAGGAAAATAGAGTATTTAAATCAGAGAGAATTAACTGGTCTCCCGGCAGTCTGGGCTATAGACAATATGTAGAGTAGTAGCTAGAGGAGCTCTAGAAAGTATCTGATTCTCCCTTAGAATTCACTAATTTCATTCTATATTCTTTCCTGCTACTCCTAGAGTACTAATACTTACTCCTTTCTCAACGCAGGACTGCAAGTAGCCACTCTCCATCCTAGAAAGTTGATACGGGGTTAGCACTAGATGTGAAACTTGTCTGGAATTTGGTGCTCAGGTGTGGATGTCTGTTTCAAGAGGGGCATAAGTATTGTCAGCGAACCCCATGGTATCCAGGGGCAAGTCCTCCTTGTAAGTGTGAGGAGCCCCAGGGAAGTGTGGGAAGGCAGCTTCATCTTCAAGTGGACTATTCCTTGCTACTGCTAAAAGCAGCATAAGGACTAATGGAGAAACATTAAAAAGGGCCATATTCTGGGTATAATTAATAACTTCCTGCTCACTAGTCATGTTTTAATGGAAGGTGCTACCTTATTAAGTATTAAATTTTTGTTATTGGTGACATTGAAACTAAAGGTGAATCTGTAAGTGGGGAATCAATTCTGAAAGTCTGTTCAGGGTGCCCGGGGGCTCAGTCAGTTGAGCATCTGCCTTCAGATCAAGTCATGATCTCAGAGTCCTGGTTTCAAGCCCTGCATTAGCAGGAAGTCTGCTTCATCCTCTCCTTCTGCTCCCACTACCCCCTGCTCATGCTCTCTCTCAAATAAATAAATAAGATCTTTAAAAAGTATCTAAAAGTCTGTTTGGATACCATTCCCTCTTAGCCTCAGGGACAAACAGGGGGATGATTAACAATTTCTGAGATATTTTAAGGGTCTGGCATCAAGTTTTTGTTTTTGTTAAGTTTGTTTTTGTTAAGTTTCCAGATTATATTGGAATCATATAAAGTTGGTATTTTTGGTGGGTTATAAAATGATTGAAAATCAGCAGTTTTATATGATTCATTATAATTCATACAAAGGCAAGAGAATGGACTCGATTCTTTAGACCTATGACACATAAAGAAAAGGGGTGTTTGAGAAACTGTGGAGTTCACTGTGCACAGGTATTGGGTTATGATGGGTTGAATCATGTCCCCCTGAAATTCCATGTTGAGGTATCTCAGAATATGACCATATATGGAGGTAAGGCCATTAAAGCTGTGATAAAGTTACAATGAGGCCCAGAACAGGGACCTTAATCCAATCTGACTAGTACCCTCATAAGAAGAGGACATTTGGACACACAAAGAGTTATTAGGGCTTCTCTGCATAGAGGAAAGACCATATGAGGACATAGCAAGAAGGCAGCCATCTGCAAGCCAAGCAGAGAAGCTTCAGAAGAAAACAAACCTACTGATACCTTAACCTTGGACATACAGCCTCCAGAACTGTGAGAAGATAAATTTCTGTTGTTGAAGCCCCTAGTCTGTGATACTTGGTATACCTGGGTATATGCAAACTCAGGGAGCAAGAGGGAAGAACGCGGACAATGAATGTGGTCCAAAGACAGATTTTTAAAGACACTCCAAGACCATGCCAAGGAATATGGTCTTTATTGTGAAGGACAAGAGGGGATGATAATGATCTGGGAAATTGATAGAAATCTACCCATGATAAAAGGGTTGATAATAACAAAACAAAGAGGCAACCCACGGAATGGGAGAAGATATTCGCAAATGACACTACAGACAAAGGGCTGATATCCAAGATCTATAAAGAACTCCTCCAACTCAACACTCAAAAAACAGATAATCACGTCAAAAAAATGGGCAGAAGACATGAACAGACATTTCTCCAAAGAAGACATACAAATGGCTAACAGACACATGAGAAAATGTTCATCATCATTAGCCATCAAGGAGATTCAAATCAAAACCACGTTGAGATACCACCTTACACCCATTAGAATGGCCAAAATTAACAAGACAGTAAACAGCAAGAGTTGGAGAGGGTGTGGAAAAGGGGAAACCTCTTACACTGTTATGGGAATGCAAGTTGCAAGTGCAGCCACTTTGGAAAACAGTGTGGAGATTCCTTAAGAAATTAAAAATAGAGCTACCCTATGCCCCTGCAATTGCACTACTGGGAATTTACCCCCAGAGACACAGATGTAGTGAAAAGAAGGGTCATCTGTACCCCAATGTTCACAGCAATGGTCACAATTGTCAAACTGTGGAAAGAGCCAAGATGCTTTTCAACAGATGAATGGATAAAGAAGATATGATCCATGTATACAATGGAATATTATGCCTCCATCAGAAAGGATGAGTACCCAGCTTTTGTATCAACATGAACAGGACTGGAGGAGATTATGCTGAGTGAAATAAGTCAAGCAGAGAGAGTCAATTATCATATGGTTTCACTTACTTGTGGAGCGTAAGGAATAACATGGAGGACATTAGGAGAAGGAAAGGAAAAGTGAATTGGGGGAAATCGAGGGGGAGACAGACCATGAGAGACTATGGACTCTGAGAAACAAACTGAGGGTTTTGAAGGGGAGGGGGGTGGGGGGTTAGGTGAGCCTGGTGGTGGGTACTAAGGAGGGCACATATTGCATGGAGCACTATGGGTGTGGTGCATAAACAATGAATCTTATAACAGTGAAAAAATAAAATTAAATTAAAAAGAAGGGTTGATAATAGCAATAAATTCAAAGAATCCCTTGACAAAGGGATTGATGTCAAATGAGAATTCACAGGGAAGTGGGAAAAAATTACTTTGTAAGAAGTCTTTTCTAAAAAAGAAATCATGATGCAAGAAAGACTTTGGAAAAAATTATTTATCAACTTAAGGGAATGAGCTCCTTTGGGGATGTTGACAATTGGCAAGGCTACCAACTAATGCCTTACTGATGGTTCTTAAATATGTTACGGTACATCTGGAAAGATGTGTTTTAAGGGAACTACATAAGCTGTAGTTTTCTGTTACTGGCAGATGAAAAGACTGTAAAATTGCAAATATTTAATGTCCTTTTATAATTAGCCTTTCATTAACTAGGGATAACTCCTTCTCCTTCAAGTAGAGATGGATATATATGAGTTTAAGCCCTTTCTAGCTCCATGACCTTGGGCAAGTCAACTTATCCTGCTCTTGTCTTTCAAACAAGAGTACACCTGCCTCGATGCTGCCTGCAGATGAATGATGACATGGGTTAGTAAAGCTTTCTGTGAGATTATTACTGTATCAAACAGAGTCACACTATGTTCATGGTAAAAAACAAAACAAAACAGAAACCCCCCAAATCCTTTGTTTAAACAAATTTTAGTCAGAAAAGGCAACCATCAAGAGCAGACCTGTAGACTGCCAAACTGAAAATAGGAATCCTTTCTGGGACTCCATGTGGCAGAATGGACAGGGTGTGGATTTTTGAGACAGGCATAACTTGAATTTAAATACCTGCCCTACCTCATCATGCTTATGGGATCGTAGGGAAGCTGCTCACCTCTCCTCATCTGAAAGATGGGGATATGGAGACAGTGTTTGTGAAGTATTGGCATGTGATAGATGTTTGATAAAAAGGCTCTATTATGCTGATCATAATAATACCTCCTCTGGTGACAAACTTTGGAGGAGCCATTTCATTAGTTATTGGGGCACATCTTTCATTAATGATTGTTGAATACCCATTGGGGGAATGACAACCTTCTTTGTGTTCTCCACCCCCAGCTTATTCCAAGAATGTTGCCTTGTCCTTTGTGTGTCCTTGTTTCAAGGTTATGCAGAGCAGGAAACAAAAATTTCTTGAAAGTTACACTTACTGCTTTATTTTCTGAAGGTCCAAGTCCAAGTGTATATGCTGAGAGAGGTGGAGTGGGAGCCTTTGATACGAGACTCCCCCCGCTGACCTGGAGACAGAGTGTCAGGGATGGGTACATCTGTGAGAAGTGGAAACATTGACTCTGTGTGGCCTGGGATTGCTCAGACTCCATGTTCCCATCCTGGACAGTGATTCCCAGTTCCCATGCAGGGTTTGAAAGCAGAATCCACAGACATCTAAGAGACAGGCAATTTATAAGAGTGGGTGTAACTGGCATGAAGACCTCCCTGGTATTGGAGGTCATGGGGAGAGGAGCCAGGTAATAACCGAAACCTGAATTCCTGTTGGCATGGACCCTTAGAATCAGATTCAAATTGAAGGAAAGAGTGACACTTCTTGGAAACCTGCATTTGTAAATTGAGTCAGACCCGCCATATTGGTAAAACATCAAAGAATCTAAAGATGCATGAATTTCTACTCTCTGGAAGCTGATCCTCTTTTTGGGAGCTGGAGGAGGTCATAAGCCACCTACATGAGTCACTACCATTTGGAGCACTACAAGGTCCTGATGTATGAATTGCAGTTAGGGTGACTCTGTCACAAGAGGTAGGCAGCTAAATTCTGCAAAAAGCACACAGCCAGGATGATGGGTAAATGTTTCTCCTGAAGGGATATATTAAAGTATACCCTCCCCCAATCACTGCGTGCCAATATCACTCCTATGTAATTGCCATAAAATTTTGCAAACCCTCAAATTCTTTTGGAACTATGCCTGCTTGATGTGGAGATGCGGTCTGGAAATGTGACTGAATAGGGAGCTATATAGTTAATGATTTCCATAACAGTGCATAGTCATTTATCTTCATGGAGTTTGAGGTGTCAGAAGGCCCTTGGATGTCAACAAGCTCCTCCTATCCCTTCCATCCCCCACCCTCTCCCATTTTATAGGGTTGAATTTGGATTTAGCAAGGCCTTAAGATTATTATTCTGACAGACCACTGTGATGGTCAGGGCTTTGGGGTAGAAGGTTTAGGGGGCTGGGCCCAAAGAGCATCTCCACTCTTTAACTGCTGTGTGAACACCTGGTGCTGTTATCTCTTGTCTGGACAAACATCTACTTCTTAACTGGAGATTTAGTCTCGTCCCTTCTGGACACTGATTAATCATCTTAAATCACCATTCTCATAAACTTTCTTGTTTACAAACTTACAAGATTATTCCATTAAAAAAATAATCTAAACTTTGTGGTTTGGCATTCAAGGCTTTCTATGATCTGATTCCAACCAAGTCTGGTTCTTTTCTTTTCTTTCATTTTTTTTTTCTTCTTCCCTTTTTTTTTTTTTTTTTTTAAATCAACCAAGTCTTTTGAGCTCATTTCCCTCAGCCCTATATGCATGTACTTTGTTCTGCTGAGGGAGATTTGTGGCTACTCTGCACGCTGTCCTCTTTCATGCTTTTACTAATGTTCTTGCTGCCTGGAATGAATACCCCTCCCACCAATCCTTATCTATTTTTCAAGGCTAAATTACATATTCCCTCCTCTCAGGAGCCTTCCCTGGGTGAGGAATATAGAGCATTAGATGGACTTGGGTTTGAGAGTATACTCTGCCCCTTACTTCCTAGAATACCTCAGGCAGGTTATTGAATTTCTCTAGGGCTCAGTTTTCTCATCTGTGAGATGGGCAAGTCAAGACCGATTGTGTAGCCTTATGAAATATACATGGGTTAGTCATACTGTGAAGGGCTTGGCATAGTTCCTTGTACATAGTAAACATCAAAGAATGTTATATATTACTCTGATTACTCCAAAGAACTGCAAGCTCCTTTTCTGTGAATTCTCATTCACTTTGAGGTCTCTTATATTCTTCCTTATAAATCTAGTTTTGCCTTTTAGGTACTGAATCTCATGTGTTGTTCCCCCCTGGGATTGATAACTCCTTAAACGTGGGATCATGTTTTAGTTAGTTTGTGTCCTGTACATTGCCCTCTATGCAGCAGACCCTCAAAACACAGGCAAAGACTGACCTTTTGGGTGTGAAATTTGGGTGTGACAACAATTTGCTTTGTTGTCACTTTCCCCTGTAAAAGTTAACAATAGTTTCTCTTTTTTAAGTCAATTTTCTTAGATATGAAAATCCCAGTTGTGGGGCTTTTGTTTCCTTGAAACATGGAAGACAATGCGTGAAGAGGCTGGTAGAGATTGATAAATTTCAACTAATTCTTGGGAAATGCAAGTGTGGAAGCCCATGTGGACTCAACTAACTGGGCCAAGTCAGCCTCGCTGTTGTCCAGCATGCATTCTATATTCCATAGTTTGTGTGATACTCCAGGAAGGGGGTGGGGATGGCTTTACCTTCTGATAAGTTTGGAACACAGATGCTAATGACCTGCTCATGGAGAGACAGAGGATATAGTAAGAAACTAAAATCTGTGAGAAGTCCTACATTAAAAAAAAAAAAAAAGCTAGTAAGAGTAGCTAACATTCATTGAGCTCTTTCATGACAGATACTTTGACAGTAGACCCTTTACATGAATTCTTTCATTTAATCCTCAAATGCTTTATCCCCTTTAAGAATAGATATAATTATTATCCTCACTTAACAAATGAAGAAACTTGAATGGTCCAAGTTCTCACAGCAGTTAAAGAGTTGGACCTGGGATTGGAATCAGATATTTATAACCCCAGAACCTGAGTTCTGGTCTACTGTGGTACACAGCTTTTCACATTCCCCAATTTGCCTGACCAGGAAATCCTTTTGGTTAACCTCTTACTAATAACTCATGAGTCTTATTCCTTGGGATGCACTTTGGGAACAGAGCCTTGCCTTCCCAAGCTCCTTGGTTCATGGGAGAAGCCATGACCTTTCCACCTCTGCACCTTTGCTCACTGACCTCTGTCTGCATGCTCCTGCCCCCCTTGCCTCTCTCATGATATTTTACTCTTCCTCCAAGGTCCAGTTCAAATGCAACTCTACGAGGAGCTTTTTTGGATATCAGCAGGTTGATGGGCAAAGCCCCTCTGTGTTCTCCACTGTTGTTAACATTTGGTCTCTCTGTCAAGGGCCATTTCCTAAGAGCCTTGGTAAAGTTTCCGGCACAGAGTGGATGCTCAGTTAGAGTTTGGTGAAATACAATCTTCCTAGCTGCTCAAGGGGGTCACTTACCTAGCCTGGGGCTCGTCAGGTCATGGGTCATGGACTTGCCAATGTGACTCTAACTGGCAACCTGGGCTGACGCTGGCTCCAACCCTTGTCAGGTTCAGACAACATTACTCCCTAATGCCCTGGCAGTTCGTTAGTTAACATTGCCCTCCCTTTGCGCCTTGCAGATGTGGCCTCTCCCCAGCCTCTATGAGGTGAGGAGCACTATTAGGTCACATCAGGCCTCTCATCAGTGTTCTTTTGGGGACAAACCTGACTTGTCCTTTCCAGGGTGTTGTCCAGGTTTCATTACAAAGCCCCCCAGTGGCTGTGCCTCAGATGAGTCAGCTGGCTTGGGGCTTCATTAGCAACTCTAATTGCCTTTTTGTTTTTGTCCTCTTTGGGGCCTTCTCAGGCCCAGAGGTGGGGCCTGGCGGGCCTGGCTTCCAGAAATGCCGCCAGCCTCCACAAGAGCCCGTGATGGGAAGTCCGCGCCCCGCTCCCCAGCAGCCACGTCATGCCACACTGCGCATTTCTGGGCCGCACCCTTCCCCAGGGTGTACTCAGGCGCCATGCAACCGCTGGCCACCCCAGCTCCCCAGCTGCCTGTGATGAAGTCATGGGGTGGGGTCCTGGAGACCCCCCTCCAAATAGGGTGGGGGCTTCCCAAACTGGCCTGGGAATGGTGGAGAGGAGGAGATGGTAATAATCTTGTCCGTCCAATCCACTACTCCCTCTCTTGAGCTTGCATGGCCGGTGTGGAGAGAAGTGGAGGGAGGAAGAGAGAGCAGGGAAGACAAGGGGAGGAGAAGGACGGCGGAGTGGCAGGCATGGATCCCTCACTTCCTCCACCAACAACTGGGTATGGAGAAAGGAACTAGCAGTTTCTCTCGACCACCTTGCAATGAGCTAATCGAGCTGACTTCTCTCTTCTCTGTTAACATCTTCCTTCTGATCTTAATCTCTTTTTTTTTTCCCACAGAGACCAAAAAATGTAGGAGAAGCCACCATAATCCATCTTATATAATTAGAATTTGATACAGAGGAAAAAATATCCCAGAGACAGAGCAACAGCTGTTCTGGCAAGGCAGGTAGAGCCCTTCCCAACGCAAGCATGCCTCCCCAGGCAGAGCCTCCCATCTCACCCAGGCCCAATGGGCATTTTGCTCTTGCTTCTGAACCAGTGGGCTTTGCAGACTGGGGTTGCCTAGATGTCCCAGACCACTCAAGCTTGGTTAAACCCGTGCGGCTTTGTCGCCTCCGCCTGTGAGCATATATGTGTGTGCGGAGGAATGAACGCTCTGTTAAAATCACAGTCTGCCAGAAGAATTTACTGATAGATCTCTGTGGATGGCTAGTTATTTGCACCTGGAATTCTGCCTCGGAAAGATGGGAAATCTGATAACAGAGACTTTCCCAGGGAAATGAGAACAATACACCACACATTTATGTACCCCTCCACCTAAAACCACAGCATACTTCCCATATGACCAATGCCCTAGAAAACCAAGGAATATTCGAGCTTTTCTGCTCCCTACCTGTATCAGAGGCACAACAAAGAGGGCAGAGACACCCTACTCAGACTCTAGCATGGTCAGTCAACTGCAGCTGGAATGAACAAACTTGGGGTTGAACTTTTTTCTCCGAGGACATCATATCCATAATATCCTCACTGTGTTGTTACAAAGGAAAAGCCAAATGATTTAGTTAACTTTAAAAAACGTATTCTGCAAAACAAGTTTGTAAGAACTTGTAACCACGTAGTTACAAGTAACCACACTTAAGAGAATTTTCGGAGTGATGTTAAAATCTTCCATGGCAAAGATTTCTAAGTTAATACAAAGGTCATAGCTCCGGAAGTTGAGTTTCATATATCGGGATAAGAAAACATAGATACTCTGACCCACGCAATAAATGAGCCCGTTCACATTAGTGAATGTGAGACGCATCGGTTTGGAGATTCTGAGGAATCTCATGCACGTATTTTCTAAGAGAAATCCCATTTTTCAAGGAGTCAAAGCTTTCATAGAGGTTTGCATCAAGCAGAATAGAAAGCAGGAGAAGGCATGACTGCTAAGGATTTCCAACCTTTGATTCATAATTTGTTGACTTATTTTTACAAGTTCCCCATTTCTTTACAAGCAGCTTTGTTAAGTTCTCCCAGTAAATATTTTTGACGAAGGCCAAACAGGAGGGAAAAAGAGAAAAAGTGCAATGAAAAGAGTGGCTTACCTTTTCTGGGTATTGCTGATGTCAAACTTTCCCCCCAGACATGAGGCTTTCTTGCTTTGTTTGTCCCATGAATTTAGAAACCATTAAAAATTTTAAAGAAGAAATATGTGCGTCTTATTCAAAGCTGCTTCGAAACAATACAAAAAATAACTCGATGAAAAATAAAGTGCTCTTCTGAGCATGAGAATGTATTTGAAGCTTGGAGCTCATGCTGTTGCACGAAGTTTTGCAACTGTCTCTCAGTTTAAACAACCTCCCGCTCCTCCCCACCACTTGCCAACGTCTATAATTTAAAGCAACTGCAATCCTTCCAATAATACTCACATTTCAAAGAGCTTAATATATACGCTCGTTAGGAAAGAGTAGGAGCCAGTGACGTTCTTCTGCAAACCCCGGACTGAGGCAAATGGGAAGCAAAGGTTTCAGGTATCTGAGCAATTCTCTTTCTCTCTTTTATCCGTAGCTCTTCTCACTGTGTGACTTCAGTTGCTTCTTTGCCTTTTCAAGTGATGCTTTGAGACCAAATGGCATCACTTCACTGGGAGGAAAAAAAAAAAAAAAAAAAGAAAAGGAAAAGAAAGGGAAAAAAAAACCACAGAAAATACAGAAAAGTTTCTGTCTCAACTTACAGAACAGTAATACTAGTGAAATTGTTTAAACATCACTTTTGCTAACACAATTATTTCCATGCAATTCTTTCCTAATTCATCTGTTTGAAAATGTAAAATTAGTATATACTTTAGTTTCATAAAAGGGGAAAATACCTGAAGTGATGTCATGTAAATTGGACTTATTTTAACCTGCATTCTGTATGTGAATCATAATCTGTAGGAGGGATACTCACTTTGCAGAGTGTCCATGTCACTGGCTTAGTCTCTGACATAGAGACTTAAGCAATGATTTTACTCATTCAACCACGCTTCTCCACCTGCCCCCCCCCACACACAATTTATGAATTCCAATTACAGCCAACTTAAATGGTGATTTTAAAAATATTTATAGTAGATCTTAAAGCAGGTCTTCCTCAGTACCTGATAGATAATAAGTACTCAGTAAATACCTGCTCAGATCATCCACCAGTTTCGATGATTTGAGTTTGTATTGGGGAAGGCTAATATGTCAAAGCTTGTACAGAGAGCAAACAGGACAACATATACTCTTGCCAGATTTAATGAATGGTTATGGTATAATAAAACTTCCTAAGTTAATATAGAAAACATTAGTTAAAAAAATAAGGAATTTGGTGGAGAATAGAGATGTCAACACAGGCATGATCTATCTATTCCATGTGCTTACTATGTAAATTTATGCAAACAATTATAGGACCAAAACCTCATTCATTATATTAAAACTATAGATTATCTTCTGCTGTGTTTTTTGAGTCACCTAAAGTAACTATTATGCTATGGACAGGGGACAATATCTCTAACTGAAATAGTGCAAAGAGGGAAAGGGTCTAAAATTGCAGGGAAGCAGTTGGATTCAGATTTTCTTTGTTATGAAAGCAGAGAAAAAGAGTCTATTTGCTCTGGCTTCTACTGAGGAGACATCTACAGGCTCTACTACATGTATTGTCCCAGACCAGCATCCATGATTTTCCAGTTATGTGACCTTGAATTCCTTTGTTTAAGCATTTGCTTCCTTAATTGTGAAAGATTACATACAAATATGTTAAACAACCTATTTGTATATATACACAAAATGTTGCATTTACCCAACAAACGTTTATTAAACACCTCATTTACGTTATTTAGCAGGACCTGTTGTGTGTCACTGTGATATACCGCAACAGTTAACATTGCTTCCCCTGACCAGTACCAAAATTAGTAAAGGATGTGGGGTGCCGCTCTGACAAAAACCCACACTCAGTACCATTGGCCAAGTAGTTAGGAGCTGAGTGGCAAGGAGATGGATACTAGAGGCTGGAAAGGTGATGTGCCCTGTTTTGCCCCAGCACCACAATTGCTGAAATGTGGTGACATCTACGATAACTTGCAAAGCCATCTGTGCCACATCACCCTGTAGCTCCAGGACTGGAGGCTGGGTGTGGGGTGGCGGGGTGCATGGCAGGGAAACATCCATTGTGTGTGCTGGCTGCTGTTGACTGGATTTTGCAAGGTGTTTCAAGAAGGAGATGAGCCTGTGAAATAAATGGTTAAATTATAAACAGATATAAAAGGGAATAGAGAGATGGTACTTAAATTTGATGGCTTTTAGGAACCTACCAGTCTTTTGAAGGTCTTACATTGCTAAAGTTAGTATAAGCCTGTACTAGAAATATCTTTGAAGACTGAAAACAACCTCTCCCACCAGCAGGTGAACTGTGGACTGCATGGAGGGCTGGCTCCCCAACACATGCTTCAGAGTTAGCAAGCGGAGACTCTTAGAAGGAAGAACTGATGGCCATAGAGAAGGACAATGAAGTTCTCCCCAGAGTACAGGGCCAGGCCCATATCCAGAATGCTTTCCATTAAATTTTTGTTGTATTTGTATCATCACTGTAACTCCATTTGCTTTGTGTGTGTGTGTGTGTGTGTGTGTGTGTGTGTGAGAGAGAGAGAGAGAGAGAGAGAGAAAGGGAGAGCATGAGAGAGGGAAGAAACTTGACTTTTGGAGTGACAGTGATCACTTTCCTCTTGTTTACAGATCACTGGATCAAGAAATGGGACATCCAGACTTATGACAAGAGCTTCACATAACTCATAAGTCTGCTCTTTGATCTCAATGCAGTCACCAGATGGAATTTGAGGTTGTTTCCTTTGAAGAGGGGTGTATCCTGTGTTTGTGTTCTTTTCCTTATACATAACAAAAGAGAGAAGCAAATGAATATTTGGGGACCAGAAGAGTAAATTATGGCAGGTGTGTTTAGGATTTCAGGTCGTCTACAGATTCCTCACTATTTCCCCGCCTCCCTCCCTGTTTGTTGACCACGTGACTGATTTCAACCAATGGGAGGTGAGTAGGAGTAACGTAGGGTTAATTAACGAGAGTTAATTAAACACCTCACTATGTTACTTAGCAGGACTTACTGTGAGTCACCACAGCAGCTGGTGTACCTACTCCACATTTTTTCTCTTTCCTCTATCCTCATGACAGGAAGCAAAAGAGGAGGGGAGTTCCATAGTGGAAAGCACCACAAACCCTGAGGCATCCCGTCGAAGATGCTGCATAGCAGAACTGTCTGACCTCATCAGACATTACTGAATTGTATACGAACCTATGCTGTGTTCCGCCACTGAGTTTGGGGGTTTGTGGGAGTTGGCTAGTGTCAACAACTCTAATACATTAGATAGTTGCCTTGAAAGATTTATGGAAGATTAAAAGAGATGATACATGCAAAGAATGCAGAAGAGGGCCTGATACAATAAAAAGTACTGAACAAATGATGGGTATTTTTATATTAAAAATAAATCACCACTTTCTTGCTCTTGCAAAACCAATCTAGCTAAATGTCTACTGTGAACACTATAAATTTAAGGTTTATAAATGGTGCACTATTGGGCTAAGCAAATTGGAAACCGTGGAAAGATTAGTGTGACAGAATTAGATGCTGAAAGCAAAATTTATTCCCCACCTTTAAAAATATTTGCATTTATTAAGAAAATTGTCCAATGAGTTGCTGTCAGCTTTCACAAGCAACCTTCAAAGCAGAGGATAAAGGAAGTTATAAACTCCCAAGTTACAAGTTAAATACACTCGTTAGCATTTGACTAGTGCAAACTCCACTTACCCAAACATTTATTTTACTGTGTGTACAGAACAAGGCTGTCATCCTGACATTGACTGTTCCAGGCTGCTCCTCAGTTGAAATGTGCTAAACAGCATATTAGTGCTAATCGAGAGCTAATATTTCCAAAAGCTGCCCTCTACTCAGGCCATTTGTGCTGGCTTTGAACTGCTCTACATGGGGACACAGGAGGCCCTATTTCATACATTTTTGTTTCTCACGCAAGTATTTTGGGCTCTCCTACTAGAAATAACACTTCATTCTGCAAACTCTTTTAAAAGGGTCAGGCCCTTTTATCTTCTACCATTTTAAAGCAGTGGTGATAAAAATGAGGAACATTTGTTGAGCATCAATTATGTGCTAAGCACTGTTTCATGTGTTCTATAAGTGTATGAACTCATATAATTCTTTCAATAATCTTGTGAGGTAGATACTAACATTATTTTCAGTTTATAGATGGGGAGCCTAAATAAAGTACAGAGAGGTTAAGTGACTAGTTCAAGGTCATGTAGCCAGTAAGTAACAAAGCTAAGATTAAAAAAAAATTATTTATTTGAGAGAGACTGTGATCAGGGGGAGGGGCAGAGAGAGAGGGAGAGGGTATCTCAAGCAGACCCCATGCTGAGCATGGACCACCCCCCCTAAAGGAGGGGTTCCATCCCAGGATCTTGAAATCATGACCTGAGCCAAAATCATGAGCCTGACACTTAACTGACTGAGCCACCTAGGCGCCCCACAAAGCTGGGATTTGAATGTTGGTTGTCTGGTTTTAGTACCTGAACTCTTCAATGCTGATTAAAACACAATCTCCATGCCAAATGAAGAGAATATGCTTACACCGTATATTTTCCTTAGCATCTATTACATTAGAGATGAATACAGACTTCTTCTGAAAGACATGCTAAACTCTTAGAGGCAGCAGGTTGTTATTCTTGGAGAGCATGCAGTTCCTTATCTGAATGTAATTATAAAGTTTGAACATTTTTCATATATTAAGGTTTGTGCTCTTATGGTTGACTTTATTTCTTCTCCTTTCCATGCATGCAGCAGCCAAGTTTCCAATTATATCCTAAAACCCAGGTGGCTTCATCTGGATTTTATAATAAAGCCTTTGCTGAGTTCTATCAAACATGTGAAGACATCGAGGAAGAGGCCAAAGGAAAAATGAATCTTGCTGGAAAATTTCATCTGCCTCTTGGAAGATGTTACTGATATTTGGAGATTGGAGAGTAAATGAAATATTCTTTATTGAGAATGGTAGGAAATAATCCGGCCCTAACTATGAGGTGAAGCCACTAGGGGGTGTTGACATGCTCCAGAGGATCAGATGGTACACAGGTGCCTACTGTGTGCTTGTTCCTATTAGCTCTGAGAGATGGAGATGGGGCAGAGCCATTTCTTTGAATCTCTCAGGCACTCACATTCATGGTTTCCAGTCTTGGTGAGAAAATCTGAAAACCTGTTTTAACTTTCTTGGTGATGTAAGGTTGCAGATTAACTTATTGCAAATAGTCAAAACTGGAAAAGGAGACTATCTTTAAATCATAGAAGTGCAGACTTGGAAGATTTGAGAGGTTCTAATTCACTATCTCTTTGTTCATGAGCCTCCTGTATAGCTTTGGCAGAATGCCAGTCCACTTCTGTTTGACAGCTCCCAGGGAGAAAGGCCATAACTTCACTAGGTTATTCTCTGAGTAACAGTAAATATTCCTGTTCCATTTTCCACACATACAAGCTGTTACAATTTCCAACACTTGGCCTCTTCCCTCCCCACAGGTCCATCTTCCTTATCCCAAGTTTGATGATTCTGGCTCTTTCAACTGTTCTTCATGCAACATGATTTCAATTAGATTGCCATCTTGGTTGGTTGCCCTTCAGTGAACCAATATCCAATTAAATGCTAAATGGCTCATGAGCACTGTAGTAGGCTTATCAAGAAATCAACAGTCTGAGTTATAGTCTGAACTCTGCTACTGGCCTTGAAAACTCATTTTCCACTCTGTCTCTGTATGTTTGTCCCTCCTATGTCACAGCACTTTAAAGTGCCTCACTTGGACTTTGACTCTTTTTGCTCTGCAGGATCTTTCTTTCATGAGTTGGTCACCCAGTATTTGGAACCTAGAGAACTAATATGACCTCTCCCATAACACCACTTTTCTCATGCCTGCTGGCTTTCACTTCCTGGGGATAATACATTCCCTTCAGGTTTAATATCTTGAAGGCAAAACTATTAGCCCTCAAACTTACTCTTCCTGAGTTGCCTAATTCTGTCATTAATACCACAATCCTCTCAGGTTCTCAGGATTTTAAATACTGCTTTTACTCCCTTTTCTACTTCCCCAAAATATTCCACCATAAAATCCTGATTGTCCTTTTTTTATTATGTCTCTAAAATCTTGTATCTTGACATATTTGTATTATTATAATTTATTTATCCCAGTGTTTCCCTGGAGTATTGTCTGTGGAATCATATTCTGGAATGTTCCATGGGAAGGGATAGGATAGTAAAATAAGTTTGGATGATACTAGTTATATATAGGAATCTTTTCACCTGCCATAACAAAATATCATAAACTGGGCATTTCAAATAGTAGAAATGTATTTTCTCATGTTTCTGGAGGCTGGAGCTCTGAGATCAGAGTGCCAGCAGGTGTCAGTTCTGGTGAGAGCACTCTTTCTGTCTTGTAGAGGGCACCTTCTCACTGTGTTCCCACATGGCAGGGAGAGAGAGTTCTGGTGTGTCCCCCCCCACTATTTTTTTTTTTTAAACAGGACAATAATCTCATCATAAGGGCCCTACCCTTGTGGCATCTAAAATTAAATATCTCCCAAAGGCCCCATCTCCAAATGCTATCACATCAAGTGTTAGGATTTCAACATATGAATTTTGGGGAAACACAATTCAGTCCATAACACTCTGCCCCTGGTCCCCCAAAATTCATGTTTTTCTTGTATTCAGAATGCATTCATTCTGTCTCAATAGTCCCAAAAGTCTTGACTTGTTCTAGTATCAACTCTAACGTCCAAATTCTCATTTAAATATCAGCTAAGTCCATCAAAAGATGAATGGATAAAGAAGATGTGGTATATATACACAACAGAATACTATACAGCCATCAAAAAAAGAAATCTTGCAATTTGCAATGATGTGGAGGGAACTAGAGGGTATTATGCTCAGCGAAATAAGTCAATCAGAGAAAGACAATTATCATATGATCTCACTGATATGAGGAATTTGAGAAACAAGACAGAGGATCATAGGGGAAGCGAGGGAAAAATGAAATAAGATGAAACCAGAGAGGGAGACAAACCATAAGAGACTCTTAATCTCAGGAAACAAATTGAGGGTTGCTGGAGGGGAAAGGGGTGGAAGGGATTGGGTGGCTAGGTGATGGACATTGGGGAGGGTATGTGCTATGGTGAGTGCTGTGAATTGTGTAAGACTGATGATTCACAGAGCTGTATACCTGAAACAAATAATACATTATATGTCAATAAAAAAATAAATATGAGCTAAGTCAGATATGGCTGAAACTGTAGGTAGAATTCATCCTGAGGCAGACTTCTCTCCAGCTGTGAATCTGTGAAACCAGGTGAGTGTGTGCTTCCAAAGGAGGTATAGGATAGACAATCTCATTCTAAAAGGGAGAAATAGGAAAGAAGAAGGGATAATAGGCATCAAGCAAGCCCAAAACTTAGCAAGGCAATTTGTATTATATCTTAAGTTGTGTGAACAATCCTCTTTGGTTTGATGCTCTGCCCTCCTGCCTGGGGTGATAGCATCACCCCCACAGTTTAGCAGAGTGCCCACACCCATGAGGTTATACTGAGTGGTGGTCTCACTCTTTGAAACTGAGGTGGAGGCAGTCTTGCTCCTGGGTCTGTGCATTCTGGGTCTGTAGCGGGAGTGGTAGCCCTGATGATTTCTGAATTGCTTTGTGGTTTCCTCCTTCCCTTTTCTGGAAGTATAGTACATGTTTATAAGCAAAGAGCAATACAGTTCCATCCTATAAAATCCAAAAAAAATTGACAGCCTTTCTTCATTCTTTCCCACCTTTTTTCCTCCTTTGCTTCAAAGTGGCAATGTCTCTGCGGATAAAATCTCATTTATATTCTGGCTTCTGTTGAGACATCTGATTAAGTTCATGAGCTCTACACTTGATCTCTTTATCAAATTGTTGTTCAGCTACAACCTTAGTGTGTTCTTCAGAACAAGATTTCTCATTTTTACAATATGGATCAGCTGAGAATTTTCTAAATCCTCAAGTTCTGGTTCCTTTTTTGCTTAACAGTTCTTTCTTCAATTAATATATGCCTTTTGGCATTTCACTGTAAGAAGTCAGAAAAAAGCAAGCCAAACATCCAGTTTCATTGTTCACACTTTCTACCTCCCACAAAACACTAGAATACAGTTCAACCACGTTTTCTGCTGATTCTAAGATTTTTAACAAGGATTCCTTTCCTTTAGTTCCCAATTACATGTTCCTCATCTGTCTGAGACCTTGTAGGATTGCCATTAATGTCCATATTTCTCGTATACCCCAAAACTCTTCCAGTCTTTATCTATGACTCAATGCCTAAGTTGCTTCCTTGTGTTCAAGTATTTGCTACAGCAGCACTCTGCTTCTCAGTACCAAAAGCTGTTCTAGTCTGCTTGGGCTGCCATAACAAAATACTGTAAATTGGTGGCTTAAACACCAACACTTATTTTCTTACAGTTCTGGAGACTGGAAGTCTGAAATCAGGGTGCCAGTGTGGTCAGGTTCTAATGAGGGTTCTCTTCCTGGTGTTTTAGATGGCTGCCTTCTCATGGTTCTCACATGGGGTCAGAAGTGAGAGTATTTCTTCCTTTTCTTATAGGGGCACAAAGCCTGTCATGAGACCCTCACCTTCATGACCTCATCTAAACCAACTTATTTCTCAAAGCCCCCACCTTCAGATACTATCACATTGTAAGATAGGGCTTCAATGGATGAATTCTGGAGTAACACAATTCAGTTCAGAGCAATCTCATTTAGGATATATGATTTACCTATTTCTAGGTTAAAATCAACAACTTCATGACTTAAAATAGCAACCATTAACCCACATTGAGATACCACTTTACACCAGTTAGAATGGCCAAAATTAGCAAGACAGCAAACAACAAGTATTGGAGAGGATGTGGAGAAAGGGGAACTCTCTTACACTGTTGTGGGAATGCAACAGTTTGGAAAACAGTTTGGAGATTCCTTAAGAAATTAAGAATAGAGCTACCCTATGACTCTGCAATTGCACTACTGGGTATTTACCCCAAAGGTACAGAAGTAGTGAAAAGAAGGGCCACCTGTACCCCAATGTTCATAGTAGAAATAGCCACAGTTGTCAGACTGTGGAAAGAACCCAAGATATCCTTCAATGGACTAATGGATAAAGAAGATATGGTCCATTTTTACTATGGAGTATTATGCCTCTATCAGAAAGGATGAATACCCAACTTTTGTATCAACATGGATGTGACTGGAAGAGATTATGCTGAGTGAAATAGGTTGATCAGAGAAAGTCAATTATTATATGGTTTCACTTACTTGTGGAGCACAAAGGAATAAAATGGAGGACATTGGGAGATGGAGAGGAGACATGAGATGGGGGAAATTGGAGGGGGAGACAAACCATGGGAGACTGTGGACTCTGAGAAACAAACAGGGTTTTGGAGGGGAGGTGGGTTGGGTGGTTGGGTGAGCCTGGTGGTGGGTATTATGGAGGGCACATATTGCATGGAGCACTGGGTGTGGTGCATAAACAATGAATTTCAGAACACAGAAAAGAAATAAAATAAAATAAAATGGGACACCCCCCCCAGCAACCATTTATTATTCTTCATGAATCTGTGGGTTGACTGAGAAGTTCCACTGATCTTGGTGGTGCTTCGCTAAGCATTTCTTCTAGTCTAGGTGGGTGTTTTGGTTTGTTGGCTGTTGGCTGTTCTAAGATGGGTTTGGCTAGGGCAACTGACTCAGCTTCATGTATCTTATTCTCTAGAAGGATAGTATGGACATGTATCCAGGCAATTGTATGAGTCCAAGAGAAGAAGTGAAAATATGCAGATATTTTTTCAAGTTTGTGCTTGTATCAAGTTTGCTATTGACCCATTGGCCAAAGCACATCTCAAGCTTGAACCTGGGAGTCAGTGTGAGAGAGTCTATGAAAGACACAGACACAAGATGATGTGAAAAAACTGTACTATGAGTGCAATCAATCTCACACTAAGGAGTAAAATATTCCAAGTTTTCCAAAAAACACTTGATTCAAAGAATTCTTTGACATTATGATACAAATATTGGGCAGAGTAAATTCAAGAAGAGGCTGTTCTAAGTTCCCGACACTTGTGGGGATAGGGAGAACATGTTTATCTCCCTGCTCACATTTCCTCTTCAGCCCACGGGAAAGAGAGAGGTGATACTACTGCCTTCCCTTTCCACAATCTTCTTTTCCTTGTTTAGCTTCCCTCTAATGAAGATGGTGTTATAACATGCTGGGTCCAAGGTTGAAATTTATTGGCCACAGTTCACTAGTGGGTGGAGACACAGCCTTGACACCTTAGGGCTTTTCTGTCTGGGTTCTTTCCTGATTCTGTGGTAGACCAGAGAATAATCTGTGTCCTCAGTGCTAGGCAGAGACAGTTCTCTTGTCTACCCCTACATTTCCTGTGCTCAGGTGACATGTATAATTTTCAATATCATTGAAAATTGTAATATTCAATAGTACAGCAAGTCATTACCCTGCAAGGTGGGTCCACCACTGTTTCAATCTGTCTTAGGCTTTTGATCCACATAGTTGATTTAAGTGGGTTCAGTGTTAGTGTGGATGTGGGGATGGGAACTGTGGAGTAGCAAAGCTCACTTTGAATTGAAATTACAAACCTCACCCTTTGATGACAAACATCAAAAAAGGTGAGAAAGTCAATTATCATATGGTTTCACTTATTTGTGGAACATAAGGAATAATATGGAGGACATTAGGAGAAGGAAAGGAAAAGTCAGTTGGGGGAAACTGGAGGAGGAGGTGAAGGATGAGAGACTGGACTCTGAGAAACAAACTGATGGAGGGGGGTTGGGGATTAGGTGAGCCTGGTGGTGGGTATTAAGGAGGGCACATACTGTATGAAGCACTGGGTGTGGTGCATAAACAATGAATCTTGGAACACTGGAAAAATAAAATAAAATTAAAAAAAAATCACCTTTTCTTCTTCCTGACCAGCAGGTGGTATAAATGGGCACTTGCAAAGCTTGTAAGTATTACTTTATTCCCCATTTGGCTGATCATTCTTATATGCATAGTTTTCTTGGCACAGCAAAGCCCTGCCTACAAGGACATTCAAAGTTTCCAAGCTATAATCATTTATCTCACTTATAGGGTATTTATTGCTTTCTGCTTTATGTTACAGTTCTTTATGTGAGTTCCCACCCTTTCCCTATTAAAGTATAAGTTTCTCCAAGGTTGAGATTATATCTTAACCTTCTTTGTAATTTTCTATTATCCATGGTGCCACATAAGATATCTTGTATTTATGTACATGCTAAAAATTTGCCAAATGAAGCCCCATAAGGGTAAAACCACATGAAAGGTTATGTTGTGAAAATGTGTTCAGAGTTATGTAGCAAACTTAAGATATGCATGCATGCTTCTATCCATTTTTAACCTGTCATGAAGTGCTATCAGATATAATGCTTGGGACTGGACATTATCATATTGTGAACCATATTGTGAACAGGAAACAGACAGACTATGTAGAATTGAAATCATTACATTCTGATTGTAGTTTACTACCAGAATGAAAGAGGAAAATGGGAAATGAATCAAGAAAGAATTTTTTTCTTGGATTTGGTTTCAGGGATGGACAGAATCTCTGGCTCAACTTTTATTTTGTCTTCATGGATAAACTTGTACCTGAGTGTGCAGTACAATCCTTTCAATTTACAAAAGGTCAAAATAAAATGTTAAAAGATAAATCTTCACATTTATTTTGGAATTGGCTAGAATTTGAAATAATATATTTTCATTTATAATGGTTGCTCTTAATTTACAGTGTGCTTTTAGGATGTAAGTTTTGTTCTTCAAACCAAAACACTAGACTAAAACAACAACAACAACTAATAGTTTAATAAGATGATGCACATAGTAGTGTATACTTTTGAATGTTTCCAAAGCTTATAATAATTATAGCATGAATAATGGGGTCTCACCAGGTAACTTCTGCTGTTGGTACCTGACTTGCAAACACAACTATAACCTCAAATATATTGGTGAGATATACAGATGTACTGGAGGTTTTGTGAGTAGTTAGAGAAGACTGCATCACACACCCAACAGCAAAGCTGAATGTTGAAATTCTAATCCCAGTATGATGATATTTGGAGATGGGGCTTTTAGGAAGTAGTCAGGTTTAGATGTCAGGAAGGTAGGACCCACATGATGGGTTTAGTACCCTCATAAGAAGAGGCACCAGGGAGCTTGCTTCTTCTCTCTCTCTTTCCACTATGTGAGGACCCAGAGAGAAGGTGGTCACCTGCAAGCAGAGAAGGGAAGCTTCATTGGGGAACCAAATTGACCAACAACTGTCTCAGACTTAGTCTCCAGAACCGCGAAAAATAAATTCCTATAAATAAAGTCATCCAATCCGTGGTATTTTGTTATGGCAGCCTGAGCAAATTAATACAAGGGTGCTATTGTTAGTTATACTAGGACACTGGGTATAATCCAGCGCTGTCCTATACACGCTAGAATATATGGTAACTCTACTCATTAGCCTTTTCTCTTATACCTGCATCCAGGTCTTCTGTCTTCCTATCTGAAAATGTGTCTTAAGAAAAGTGTCACCAGGGAAGTGGGAAGTAAGAACATAGTGAGGTAATGCTACATACCCCCTACTGTGGCTAAAATGTAAAAGACGAAGGGGCACTTGGGTGGTTCAGTCGGTTGAGTGTTTAAGTCTTGATTTATGTTCAGGTCATGATCTCAGGGTTGTGGGACTGAACCCCGCATAGAACCTGCTTAAGTTTCTCTCTCTTCCTCTCTCTCTGCCCCTCCTTGGCCCCTGCTTGCCTGCTCTCTTTCTCTCGCTCTCTAAAAAAATAAAAAGAAATAAGTAAATAGAAGACCAACAGTGCCAAGAGTGGAAAAATATGTGGAACAACTGGAACTTTTGTATGATGCTGGTGGCAAGTAGAACAGTACAAACACTCTTGAGAACTGGTTGACATATTTATTTAGAGTTAGCTGCCCTTATCATGAAATCCAACAATTTCATTTGTAGGCAATTTACCCAAGAGAAATCAAAGAATATTTGCAAGAAGTGAATACAAAAATATTCTTAGCAGCATAGTTCATAATAGTCCCAAGCTGGAAACAAAATATCCATCTGTGATTGGAACAAAAATTCAAAGTATATCCATGTGATAGAACACTACTCAGCAGTACAACTTAGAAGCAACCCAAATGTTATCAGTTGAGGAACAAATAAACCAATTGTGGTAAATTAATACAGTGGAATACTACTCAGAAAAAAAAAATGGAGGGCTGCAACATAGATGAGCCTCAAAAAACATTGCTGAATCAAAGAAACCAGATGGAAAAGAGAATACATCATTAGCCTGGATCTTGATGTGGATGATATGGAGATGGAGAGCTATGAAGTCTCATGGAACACTGTCCTGAGAGGTGGGATACTGTCTTGGGAGGTATGAATCCATTTATAAGAAATTCTAGAGCAGGCAAACCAATCTATAGGGACAAAGCAGATCAGTGGTTGCCTAGATCTGGGGTGGGAGTGGGGACTGAAAGCAAAGGGGCTTCAGGGAAGGACTCCAGAAAAAACTGGGGGAGTACTGAGAACATTCTAGATCTTAACTGTGGCTATGGTTACAATGGTACACAGTTGTCACAAGTCCTTGAACCTTCCTCCTAAAATGGTTGCATTATATATATTTTATATGTGAATTATACCTAAATAAAGTTGATAAAAAGAAAAAACATTGAAAATATTTCTTGCAATTATCTTGAGAATTCTGACTCTTCCTTTTAGTTTGCATATCCTGTTCAGAAATGCGAATGCTGCAGTAGTAAGGCAAACATTATGACTATTGATGTTCAAATACAACTTGTGTTATCTTCAGTTCATAGTACCAGAGATATATTTCTGATAAACATTAGAAAATCTTGAAAAGTACTATGATTTGATAATTGTTTTGAATTATCACCTATTAGTTGGCCTTATTTTTATATATGTATTTTCATTTTTTTTTAATCTAGGCATAATGTTCTAAATTAAAAATTCTAAATCTTCTGTCACCTCCAGCCACTCTATTCTTCGGACTATTTTCCAGACCCATCTCTACACTCTTTTCATTAAGCCTTCAATAGTCCTGGATATAAATGCCACATAATAATAGAAGTCCAGCTTGGCAGTAACTGGGCACCAACTTAAGTGAAGATCGGTCATTAAATTATCCCAACTATAAGCAGTGAACACAACTCAAGGGATAAAGACTGGCATCTGGTGGCCAGCTGTTCATACTCTTAAAAAAAACAAAAAACAAACAAACAAAAAAACAGACCAAAACAGACCTTAAAAGCCTTCCAGATGAAATAAAGTATGCAGGTGGCATCATTTAACTTGATGACACAACTCATCATGCTTCAGAAACCGGGTCCCCAAGAATTTTCCATTTGAGTTGTTAAAATGTCAAAGGAGAAAGTGGCTGATGGGCACTGAAGAATCCGGTTCAGTGTTTTCAGCAGGACTTGAGTCACATAGTTGGAAGAGATCTACATCCTTATTGAACCCAGCTGGCTGCCAGGCCCGAGGTGGGACTGTATAGAAAGTTGTCAACAACAGAGTTCCTCCAGGCCACCTTTTCTTGGCCCACACCATTGCCACCAGCTTTTCTGGCTTTTGCTCAATGACTTGGATCCAGCTCTCCATCCTGCCCTAGGGCCACCAAGGCTGGGATGATTTCTCATAAAAGGTTTCCAGGTATTTGGCTTTTCCTTTCATGAGCTCCCTTTACACCTCACTGCTGTCTCCAGGACTGCATCCTTGAAAAGGAGGATCATAGAGTTATTTTACTATTGAGATTAAAACAAACAAACAAACAAACAAAAAACTATCCAAGGTTTTTTAAGAACTGAGGCTCAGAGCTAGTGTGTGTATTCCCAATGATTGCTGCTGATGTCAGGTTGAGAACCCATGCTCTGGATCTCAAACTTCCATCCAAGGCAAATGTTCTCTACCTTACACAGAGATTCGGAAGAATCTCAGAAACCCAGGGCTGTGGTTTGAAGGATTTCAAAGGAAAGGGCCCTGATCCAAAAATATCTCCTCAAAAATGCTATTTGGATTTTTTCTCTTTGAATTGACTCCCGTAAATTGCAAGTCCCTCTGGAAGGATTTCCAGAGTCTCCTACACCAGGTTAGACCTCATCTCTATCACTTTGAGCCATTAGCTGCCAGGGAACCCCATCTGCTAAACTGTTGACATCCCATTCCAGTGAAGAAGGTGATCATAGTCAGTCCTGTTCACAAATGGACAAGTCTGTCACACAGTACCAAGTCACTCACAAAATACTGAAGTAATTCATTGTTCTTTCAGTTGCTTGTGCTTCAGCAAAAATGAGCTTCACACCAAAGTTACTTTTCTAATAATCTATGAAAACTCGTTTTTCTAAGTGTGTGTGGGTATTATTTGGATGAGGAGAGAGGGAGGAAACATGCTTGACTTTTTAAGCATGAGTTCAGGTTCCAGGTCATGGGTGGGGTTGTGGGAGGAAAGGGCTGGAGGTTGAATCAATATCCAATGGCCAATGATTTGATTAATTATGCCTGTGTAATGAAGCCTCCATAAAACTCAAAGCATGGAGTTTGCAGGGCTTCCTACTTGATGAACGTAAGTGTGCTCACTTGGAGAAGACATAGAAGCTCTGTGCCACTTCTCACATAATTTGCCTGTGCATCTCTTTCATCTGGCTCTTTCTGAATTACATCCTTTCATAATAAACTGATAACCTAGTTAGTAAAATATTTCTCTGAGGTCTGTGAGCTGCTATAGTAAATTAATGGAACCCAAGGCGCAGGAGCCTCTGATCTACAGCTTGTTAGTCAGAAGCACAGGGACAACCTGGGCTTGTGATTGGTGTCTGGGGGGTGCGGCGGTCCTGTGAGGCTGAGCCCTTAACCAGTGGGATCTGACACTCTCTGTAGGTAAGTGTATCAGAATTCAGTTGAATTTGTGGGACAGCTGGTCAGCGTTCACTGAGATTTGGAGAGTTGCTTTGTGGTGTTGGAAAACACAGGAATCACCTTAATCCCTGGAAACTATGCAGGTGATGAGATACTACTCTGGTGATTGTGTTTTATGATATGACAGCATAATTGACCTTAAGAGAGGGAGATTATCTAGGTGCTTCTCCTAGGAGATTATCTCTAGGAGATTATCTGGGTGAATATCTAGATTATCTAGGTATTATCTAGATAATATCTCTATTATCTAGATAATATCTCTATTATCTAGATAATAGAGATATTATCTAGATGAGCCCTTAAAAGCAGAGCATTTCCTCTGGTTTACTGGCCGCAATACAGGATGTTAGAGAGATTCCAAGGGTGAGGAGGATTCAATATGCTGTCACTGCTTTGAATTTTGTGGAGGCCACGTGAGAAGTAATGTGAATGCAGGTGGCTTCTAGAAGCAGAGCGGGCCCTGGGTCATAGCCAGCAGGAAAGTGAGGAATCAGTCCTACTACTGCTGCCAGAAAATGGCTTCTGCTAACAGTCTGAATGAGCTTGAAGCAGTTCTTCCTTGGGACCCTCAGGTAAGTGTGGCATGGCCAATACCTTGATGTGGGACTTATTAGACTCTGAATATAAAATCCAGCTGACCCCCTACCCCACCCCACCCCAACTTCTGACCTACAAAACTGTGAGCTATTAAATGGGTGTTGTTTTCAGTCACTAATAACATGCATGCGTGTGTGTGTTTGCATATGTGTGCATATTCTTTGGTTCTGTTTTTTTAGAGTACCATGACAGGTACACAGGGGTTAAGAGAAATAATGGCACATTGGAGATGTTAATAAATGTTTGTTATTATTTCTAATTTGTGTCTCCCTACATTGCAGTAAAATCGATGGAGTAATGTGTGGCAGGAAGGGTTCACTGAGGATTCCTATATTTCATCTCCTTTATTTGGTCACATCTGTTGGTGATGTGCTTAATTCTTTTTCCTATTCCAAGGGCGGGTGCTGGTAGAGACTCAGCAGGTTTCAATAATTACAGACTATGGAGATGATTATCATTGACATAAGCAGCCAAACTGGGGATCCAGTTATAATCATTCTGTGAAGGGAACCTGAAAGCAATTGCTGGGAGTGGATGGGCAGGAAGGAAGTACTTCTCCTGAAATCATACCAGGACCGTAATGATGATGGTGTTAGTATTTCCATTTTGAAGTCGTGTCTCTGATTACCCACATCTGTCTTCCAATGGGCTTGTCTACAGCTTTTGCAAGCTGAAGAAACCAAGAGTTGGTTGGCAGTTCTGGATATGGATGGAAGAGTCAACTCATGTAGGAGGAAACTGGAAGCGCATGGATTGAAAAATAGCAATGTTGTGTGTTTGTATATGTTTTGCAGCATGAGAAGAGATTTTGTTTCTATCACCTCATCTAACTTCTCCAAGTAGAGTACTGCTACTCCTGTTTAGATGTGAAGGCAGGGAGATGCTAAGACTTGAGGTATCTCTGTGTAAACTTTCTCAGCAAGCCAAATGCAGAGCCTGGGTCTGTCTGGTTTTGAGAACTATTCCTCTTCCTCTGCAATATCCATCTTGCTATGCTATCAGTACATTCCAGCAGGTTGCAAAAATCACTGGCATCCAGTGATAATAGAAACTCTTCTTTGATCTTCCTTCCTGTGGTGAGTGGAGAAACCTAATGATTAGAGAGAAACTCTTGGGGCATGGGGCCTTTCAATATCGGAACCTTGTAATGTGACTCAGGGCGGGAAGGAGGGGGTGGAATTGGCAGGGAGGATGGGACCAGCAAATGCACAATAAGGCTAAGGTTATTAGTGCTCAAGAAATGAGGTCAGTTATGTTAGGAGTGAGATTATGAATTTTTAATGTAGACCAGACAAGAATTTTCAGAATGAAATTGATTCTCTTGGTGGTGAGGTACTTTTAATTTTATATATCCCAGAAAGACTCATACTCAAATACTTTCAGAGGGCCAGGGAAGTAGGACAAGTGAGTGAGCAGGCTGTGTACACGATAGTGGAGTGTCCAAGCTTCTTTGGTGAACTAGGGAGTCTGGTCAAACAAGACATCTGTAGCTGAGTTCTTTTTTTTTTTTTTTTTTTAAGATTTTATTTACTTATTTGACAGCTAGAGATCACAAATAGGCAAAGAGGCAAGCAGAGAAAAAGGAGGAAGCAGGCTCCCTGCTGAGCAGAGAGCCCGATGCGGGGCTCCATCCCAGGACCCTGGGATCATGACCTAAGCTGAAGGCAGAGGCTTTAACCTACTGAGCCACCCAGGTGCCCCGTGTAGTTGAGTTCTTGAGGACACTAGTTTCCTATCCCTATTTCTAGGGCCAAATAGTCACATCCTCCCCCATCATAAAGCAAGAGATCATGTTGGCTTTTCCAGAGGACTGGAAGACCACCAGCTGGAGCTGAGCTTTTCCCTCTAAGTGGGAAAGGTAGACATGCCTATGTCATTGAGTGGATACCCATTGCTGAAGAATTTTGCCCAACACAAGAATGAATCTAAGAGGACTGAGGCCTGAGCAGTGAGAGCTCGTCAAAGAATGAAGTGACTTAATCAGCCCAATGGCTCAACTCTTGTTTTATTGCCCCCTCCACATTCCCTTCCCCTGCAACCCCATTCAGTGCCCACAACCCTGATCTCCAACTCTGTACAGCTTTAGCACAATTTTGTAAAGTTTTTGAAGTTTAAACCATTACTGGTGTCAGTGTCCACTTGCATCTGGGAAAGGTGGTAGAGGCAGTGTTCTGAGTAGATGTCTAACATTCTCCTTCTCTAGTTGCTTGGCTAGTGTTCCCCAAAATTCATGTCTACCCAGAACCTCAAAATATGGCCTTTCTGCCCCCCCGCCAAAATAGGGTCTTTGCAAATGTACTTAAGTCAAGGATCTTTAGATGAGGAGATCATACTGGATCCAGGTAGACCCTAATTTTCAAAGACAAATGTCCTTATATAAGGCACACAGAGAAGAGACATACAGGAGTAGAGGAGGCCAGTGATGAAGGAGGCAGAGATTGGAGTGATGGTGCCAAGGGCCAGGGAACACTTGGAGCCACCAGAAGCTGGAAGAGGCAAGGAAAGGATTTTCCCCAAGAACTCTTAGAGGGTACATGGCCCTGGGGACAACTTGATCTCAGATTTCTCACCTCCAGAACTATGAGAGAATAAATGTCTACTGTTTTAAGCCATGGCAGTCCTAAAAAGAGCACATTTCTGCCATGGTCATGATAGGCAGGAATCCCAGTCTCTCTGTGGATGCCTGGGTAGTGGGAAACATCAGCTGCTGGGAGACAAACCAGCTGGAAGAACAGTGAGACAAATCCCCTTCCAAACAATCTGGGTTCAAATAAGAAACCCATTGCTCTTTAGCTGTGTGACCTTGGCAAGTTACTTAATACCACTGTGCTTCAGCTTCCACATCCTCAAAGGAGGACATTGGTAGGCTCCACCTCACAGAATCGGTCAGGAGAGACCAGAGCATGCTGTTATAACCAATGACCCCTATTTTTCAGTGGTTTATAATATCAGAGATTTTTATTTCTCTGATTCTCCCTCTTTTTTTCTTTTTAAGATTTTATTTATTTATTTGACAGAGAGAGAGATCACAAGTAGGCAGAGGGGCAGGCAGAGAGAGAGGAGGAAGCAGACTTCCTGCTGAGCAGAGAGCCCAATGTGGGGCACAATCCCAGGACCCTGGGATCATGACCTGAGCCGAAGGCAGAGGCTTTAAACCACTGAGCCACCTAGGCACCTCTGATTCTCCCTCTTTATGGTGGGTTGGTTGGGGCTTTGCTGTTCTGTCAGCAGCTCATTATTACAAGTACCTACTTTTTTTTTTTTTCTATGAAGTTGAAAAAAAAAAAGTTTTGGGCCCAACCTCTAACTATTATCATCCATGTGACCTGGAGAAACAGTTGATCTCTCTGAGCCTCAATTCTTTCATCATAAAAATTGAGATTGTGTTTTTGGATTGAAGCAAGGGTAAAATGTATTAGAAACAGTTTCTTAATGAAACATTTGGCATCTGAATGTTGTAGGTAACCATGGCAGATGGAAAAGAGGTCTCTGGAGCGTCTGGCAATCTAGATCAGCCCAGCAGACACACACATCACTTTTGCTTCCAACTTACTGGTCAGAACCAGTCACATGACCTTGCCCATCCACAGAAGTTCAGCAGGTGCTGGGAGAGAGGAGAGCCAGAAGTATTTGGTGAGCATAATTAGTGGCCAATCTATGAGGCTCTTGTGAGGATAAAATGAGTTAATACTTGTAACCCCCTTAGAGCTGTGCCTCACACAGAGTAAGTGTTCAATGATATTTATTAAATATCATTGTCTCTCCTTCCCAGAGGATACTCCCATGGGACAGAATAGACAGGAGTTGGGCTGGTTGTGTTAAGAAACAGCAAAAGAGTCCATTCCAGCATTGTTTCTGTGCCTGTGGTTCTGATTTGGGGCTGTGAGGCTAAATACCATGGGATGTTTGCCACGTTCTTTCTTTTTCTAGCCCTAAAGTCCTCTCCCAGTATAATGAGAGAGTTAGGAAGCATGGTGTCTTGGGCTTCTCAAATGAGAAGTAGTTCAGGGTCCATGTAGTGGATGAGGTTCTCAGGTTTCTGGGAGAGGAGATTGGATTTTGAAGGATTTGCAAAGAAAGGAATAGAAAAAAAAAATCAGGCCAGAGCTATCTTCAAACGGGTAGGGGCTTACTTGAATGGCTAGCTATTCACATTTTCAAGGTTTGTAGTGGAGTGTGCATACAGAAAAGGCTGAACCCCAAATTCCTAAGCAGACTATGGACCATGACATCATAGGGTGGGCCTCCTGTGTTACCAGACCTGGCTGGCTCTCCAAGGTAACTTATTCTTTGAACATTTTTTTGTTTTCACTGACTAACCTCTTTGGTTTCAATTGTATTGTTCACTTGATTTGAATACTTGGGTTCCCAACTTCCCCCCGCCCTAAGAATAACTTCTCTTGACTTATCTGAAGTCACATGCGTGTTGATAAGAAGTGATGGTTGTGTGTGTAAGTGCTGATCCGAAGGGAGAGGCCTCAAGTTCATTAAAAAAAAAAAAGATTGTATTTATTCATTTGAGAGAGAGAGAGAAAACAAAACATGAGCAGGCAGGGAATGGGGCAGAGGGAGAGGTAGAAGCAGACTCCCCACTGAGCAGGGAGCCTGACACAGGGCTTGATCCCAAGATCCCAAGATCATGACCAGGAGCCAAAAGTGGACATTAAATCAACTGAGTCACCCAGGCACCCCTCAAACTGCCAGAAGAGATTCTTTTCATTAATCAAGGGACTACTATATGGCAGGTACTGTTCTAGTAGCTGGGGATTTGGCAGCGATCACAATAGCCCCTCAGGTCTTAGTCTTCTGGGTAGTGGTGGAAAGGGAGCTTGGGAGACACCAGCCTGTATGTGGACATCAGTGAATTCATGTGTCATTCTATTTACACGGCTGGAGAGAATGTCTCTTAATCTCAAACTTAAATGGAATCTTGGGATTCTTCGGTAGGCTCATTGTGATATAGCTACGACAAATCAGGGGCCACTTAGAATTTTTAAATGAGAATGATTAGTCATTTCTTTCTCTTTTCACTCATTTGGCAAAAAGTTAATCAACCACTCACCTTGTGGCAGGCTGTGTCCTAGACACCACACACAGTGATGCATAAAATACACAAGGTTCTGCTCTCTCAGAATGGATGCTGCAAAGGACAGATGCAGACTGTAAAGGAGAAATGAGCAAACACCATATTCTACCAATTCTTAGATGTACATTCTTAACACTGCAATAGTAAGAACAGAACTAGAGAATGTATGCATACTTACATATGTGCATACCAACATCATAGGCTTGTATGCATTTAACAATCTGATCCACAGGCAAACAAGACCTTGCTTTACAGTATTTATGGATTTTCATGGTGTCAATACTCCGACTGCAGCCAGTTTTAAATTACCAGTGTGGTGTTACTGAACATGGCGTTGATAACAGGTACAATAACACAACTATCAGGCACACAGACAATAGTAAAATGTAGTAAAATAATGAGGATGTTATGAGTTATGTATTTATTACATTTATTTTTAATGTAATTAATTTTAAGCTTATATAATTTAATTTAATTTTTTTTAGATTTTATTTTTTTATTTGAGAGAGAGAGTGAGAGAGATCATGAGAGGGGAGAGGTCAGAGGGGGAAGCAGAATCCCTGTGCTGGGAGCCCGATGTAGGACTTGATCCCAGGACCCCAGGATCATGACCTGAGCTGAAGGCAATTGCTTAACTAACTGGGCCCCTCAGGTGCCCCTATAATTTAATTTTAGTAACAGTTGTATTAACAATGGGCTCACAGCGAGCCTATCAATTGAAAAATCAGATATCTATCTCTAGCATGCCATGGACACATACACATGTATACACACACATAACACATGTGTGTGCACATTCATACATGCTTTGGGAATCATGAGTGTGCACTGGCTGGAACTCTAATGCCAATCTGGTGGTTGTTCTTGCCATCCCCCATTCCATATTTAAATTTCCCTTCTTCCTTAGTGAGAACCCTGGGTCCCAACAACATCAATGGCACATTACTTATTTGTTCAGTCTTATTACAATCATCTTAATGTAGTTTTATTTTTATTTTTAGAGAGAAAGAGAGAGCACATGAATGAGGTGGGGGCACACAGGGAAGGAGAGAGAGAATCTTAAGCAGATGGCACGCTTAGAGGCAAGCCTGATGCAGGGCTCAGTCTCACGACCCTGAGATCATGACCCGAGCCTAGAAATCAAGAGTTGGTTGCTTAACTGACTGAGCCATTCATGCACCCCTCTTAAAATAGTTTTAAAATTGCTTCACCCACACCATTGGGGAAAACACACCCACTAAGCAGAATTCAGGTGTCCCCCAGTCTCCAGGCTCACTCGAGACTAAGGGTGCACAGTGACATACTGGGTCATCCTTACTCAGATTAGTTATCCACCCTCTGTTGGTATAGTTTTTGCATTTGTTTTAAATATTTTTGGGTTTGTTTACTTAGTGTGTATTGTGTTCTATGTTTTCTTTCCTCCATCCCATCTTTACTGATTTAGAATTATTTTTTAAAGACATAGAAATAAATTTGCTTCTGAAGATCAAATATATGTCAGAGCTATTCTTGGAGAAGTGCTGTTCATTCCTGGACTCCCTCCACCTTGTTCTCCCTCCCTCAACTTCAGCTTTCTCTTCTCAATCCTACCTGTGGCTCTTTCTGCAAAGATAGGCAGATACACATTTGTTTCTTACTTCATCTTCTATTTTACACAAAAGAGACTTTGTGACATTGCTTTCATCATTTAACATTATTTCCTGGAGATCACTGCACATCCATTCCTAGAGCTTCCCATCTTTTTTTCAGGTTCATATTACTCCATTGTGTGTATATGTTATAGTTTATTTATCTCACATCTGTATTTGAGCGCTTAAGTAGTTTCCAATATTTTTAATCACAAATAAAACAATAAGTCCATGTGCATATGTATTTTCATGCTGTTGGAAGTGTATGTTTGGGGTGAATTTCCAGGTGTGGTGTTGCTGGGTTGATGGATCTCTGCTTGGGTTGCTTGTTAGGTATTGCCAAATTCCCTTTTGGAACTGTGTCATTTTGATCTCCTCTAGCATTGAATAAGGGTATCTGTTCTCCCCATCATCTATCCTGTTTCTATTCTTAAAGTGAAATATTAAAAAAAAATAAAGACTGGATTTGAAATCTGGGAGTGTTGGATTTGAGCCAAACCCTTGATTTTTATCACCTGTATGAGTTTCCAAAATCTTCATATGCAAGCCTCAGTTTCTTTATCTAAGAAGTCAAAAAGGTGTTTGCATGACTGAGGCAAGGATGCAACTCTTTCAATCCTGAGAAGTGGACAAACATTGCTTGCTTATACTGTGCTTTAATTTGCTTTGCAGTAATCTTGATTAAGATAAGTTTCAAAAACAAGAATTCTGGCAACTCAAGATTCCAAGTAGACAGAAATCTCCTTGTGGTTTTACTGAATGTAGACTGTAGAGCTGCCAGATAAAATCTAAGACACAGTTAAATTTGAGTTTCAATAAACAATGGATAATTTTTTAGCATATGTGTGCCTCAAATATTGCATAGAGCATACTTACACTAAAAATCTATACTTTTTTTTTTTTAGCCTGATATTCAACTGGGCATTCTGTATTTTCATTTGTTAAATCCAGTGACCCTAGGATGGGGACAGGAGAAAGAAGGAAGAATTTAAGGAAAATGTCATATCTTTGGTCCAAGATGGCAAAAAATAAAAATCCAATGTCCATTGGCAGTTGACTAGATAAACAAAATGTGATATATACATGCAATGGAATATTATTCAACTTTAAAAAGGAATGATTTGGAAACATGCTACAACATGGATGACTTTTGAAGATACCACTCTAAGTGAAAGAAGCCAGACACAAAAAGGTAAATATGGTATGATTCCACTTACGTGTGGTGCTTGGAATAGTCAATTTCATGGAGACTGAAAGCAGAGTAATGGTTGTGAGGAGCTGGGGAGTGAGGGATGGAGAAGTGGTGTTGAATGTGTATGCAGTTTCATTCTGGGATGATAGGAGTCCTGGAGGTGGATGGCAGCATTTACCTTATTGCTAATGTCACTGGACTGCACACTTAGAAATGACTAAAATAGTAAATTTTATGTTAGATCTATTTTACTCTAATAAAAGAAGTTCAGAGGTGAGTTACTTCCCTTCTCTGGTTCTCAGTTTTCTCATCCACAAAATGGGGCACTAGACCCACTAGGAAAGGTTGGAATGGAGTGTCCTGACTTTTTTCAGAGTCACCCATGGCCTTGTTGAAACTAGAAACTCCTCCCTCAGCCCACTCTTGCACATGGGCTTCTAATATTGTAGGATTCTGATATGATCAGGGAACCTGTTATTTTATGAGCATCTCAGGTGCAGTCTAAGCAGCAGAGAGTCTCATTCACCAGAAGAATCTAGACACTTTACCAAGGACTTCAGGAGCTGAAATAATTAATGGATCTCACTGCATTCCTGTATTCACACCGAGTTTCTTCCTTTGGAGGAAATATTTTTCGATGTTTTTGAAAAAAGGTCAAAGCCATTGGAATTCAACCCAAACAGAAAGTCAAAAGGCTTAAATAAAATAAGTCTAGGTTGATTTCCTGCCTTGGAAAAGATTCTTATTAATCTATTTTTTTTCTTCTTTATCTTTCAACTTCCCTCTCATATACTTTGCATATTTTCCCCCTGAAGTCTTCAGCTGTAACTTTGAACCTAGCTCTTTGAGAAACACTGCCACACACAATATTGATCTTTGTCTTATTTGTCCCTTTTATCAGAGAAAGAATGTAATTTCCAACTAGGTGTTAATCTGTAGATTAAAGAGGATTTCAAGTTCTCTTTAGAGAAAAACTCTAGAATATTCATTACTGGAGGAAAGAAAGAATAACAAATTTGCAGACTTCTTAAGTCACTTTTCAAAAAAACCCATGGCTGTCTGCATTTTAGAACTCCAAAGTTGTCTCACTGGTTTGTATTAAAACACTTAATAAAAATCACTACTGTATGGGTTTCCATGGCCCAAAGTGGATAATCAAAGCAAGCTGCCCCAACCTATAAGAGTGTCCTTCTCTGGTTTACAGGACATAACGTTGTCTGCCCTGCCTGGTCTATAAACAAGGCTAATGAGGTCAGCCTGGGAGTAGAAATTCCAAAACGGCTGCTAATTCTCTCATCCATCACTGCAAAATCAGGAAAACCCATTTATTAAGAGCTTAAACGACTCTGGGAAAAGAAGCATATGATATAATTGTTTATACTAGTCAGTGTATATAAAATAAATTTTTCTCAAGGGTGGGTGGAGAGGAAGCTGGAGAATGTTTGTATCGGGTTAAGAGCGTCAATTTTGGAGACGGATTTTGCTTAAGTTCTGGCTCTGCCTGTAATAACTGTGTGATTTTAATAAGACTACTTGACTTCTTTGTAAAACATGAGTATGGTCCCTACAAGTTTGTTCTGCGGCTGGTGCCCGTGGTGCAAGAAGTAGGTCATGATTCCCTACAAAAAGAATAAAGATGTAAAGAACAAAAACTATTATTTATAATAGCAGGGCCTTCCGCACTCCTCTGCTCTGTGTCAGGTGTTGTTTTAAGCACTTCACATTTAATAACTGAATTTTCCTCAAGACCCTGTGACGACAGTTCGCCTCTTAATTACTGTCTCACAGATAAGGAAATAGGCACACTATGCGGACAAGCATGCAGCTCGAATGGGAGTTCCCTGAGGGCAAGGACTTTAGTTCCTGTTCTGTTTTCTTCACCGCTGTGGCCAGAATCCTTAGAATAGCACCTAGTAGAGGCTTCATGAAGCTTGTTGAATAAGTTTGCTTAAACATCGAGTGGAGAACTTGTCTGACGCTGGGCGCTCAATCGTTGGCTAGCCCCACCCACCCCCTTGTCCGCTATGCTGTGGTCATCAGGTATTTAGTGAGTGGTTACTGTATGGCATGCATACAGCTAAGTGTTTTGTGTTTATTACTTCATTTAGCTGTCACTATAATTCTGTACCAGTGGTACTATTGTTTCTCTCATTTTTTGTATGAGGTCACTGAAGCCCAGAGGGATTCGTACTCACCCAAGATCATGTTCTTGATGATAAGCACATCACAATATATTTATATATATTGTGAGAGTCCAGAAATTCCATTATTTTTTCATGAAACTTCCTCCTAACTGTATTTTTTTAATGAGTCAGAAGACACTATTTTTTCTTTCTTTCTTTCTTCCTTTCTTTCTTTCTTTCTTTTTTGTGTTCCAAAGTTCATAGTTAATGCACCTCATCCATTGCTCCAGAATATAAAATCAGGTCTGACTCCAGAGTTCATGTCCTCCACCACCATGTGGGAATTCCACAGAAAGTTCTTATCTTTGAGATTTAAAAAAGAAACAAGAACTTGACAGAGACAAGTACAGCTAAGCATTTATGGGAGAGAGTATTTACCTTTTTTCCCCAATTTTATAGCAGCATATTGTCCTTCCATTTCTTTTTGCAGCTCTGCTCTGGTTTCAGCCCCCTGTACAAAGCCCTTCAATGACAGCACATGGTCCCTGGCATAACATCTAAAATCCTTGGCATGGCATTCCAGTCTCTTCACAAAGTACAACTTACTGGAACATTGTCGGTGGTGAATAGATAGTTGTTGCATGAGTGGACACATTCATGCAGAGACCTGATTTCTCATGGTTTCCCTGTATGCAATCACAGTGAAGTTATGTCTGCTTCAAATGTGTTGCATTCACTCTGAATCCCTCAAGGTGACCAGGATGGAGCCTTGGGAATAGCAGGATTTTATTAGCATTTGTTGAAAGAATGAAAAATTTATAAACTCTCAGTGTTCAAATATCTTCTGATAGCAATCAAGTTCATTCATTCATTCATTTATTTGATATTTATTGAAACAATGTATTCCAAATTCTATGCTTTGTGATAGAAATAAAGGGACGAATAAAATATTATCCTTGTAATCTACTTATTTAATGCTATTGTGAGGAAGTGTTATTTAAATAATATATATTTTTTAAAAACCTGCAAAATTGAACTTAAAATCTTTTAAAAGCCTTGAAAGAGAAGCATGCATATATTGTGAGAGTCCAGAAATTCCATTATTTTTTCATGAAACTTCCTCCTAACTGTATTTTTTTAATGAGTCAGAAGACACGATTTTTCCTTCCTTCCTTCCTTCCTTCCTTCCTTCCTTCCTTCCTTCCTTCCTTCCTTCTTTCCTTCCTTCCTTTCCTTCCCTCCCTCCCTCCCTCCCTCCCTTTCTTTCTTTCTTTCTTTATTTATTTATTTCCTTCTTTCTTTCTTTCATTTTTGTGTTCCAAAGTTCATTGTTAATGCACCTCATCCAGTGCTCCATGCAATACGTGCCCTCCTTAATACTCACCACCAGGCTTACCCAACCCCCTACCCCCTCCCCTCCAAAACCCTCAGTTTGTTTCTCAGAGTCCACGGTCTCTCATCTAACTGTATTTTTGAAGCACTTTCTGGGCAAGAATCCCTTGATTCTCATAATGGTCGAATCAACACCATCCAAGAGCATTTCCAGGTTTTGTACTCTGCTGATTTTGTTTGGAATTACACAAAGGAAGGGAATGGCAACCAAACTCAATATTTTGGTAAAAATCTTTTAGACATTTAGGTATATTTTTCTCTATCTAAACAGTCAAACTGTTTGTCCATTCATTCATCCATCCACCCAACCATTCTTCCATCCATCCATCCATCCATCTCATCCCACCCAACCATCTATATGTCCCTTGATCATTACTTTATAAAACAGGAAAATGAGGCTAGAAACGATGAAGTGAATAGTGCTTGGTGTACAGTGAACTTGCAATAACCATTGGTTATCATTAGTATTAATTTATTCATTCAGCCTTTACTGTGTACTGCTGATTGTTGTGCCAAGCCCTGAGGATGCAGAAATTCACCCAGAGCTGGGTGGCACACATTAAAAAACTTACAGATAGTAAAATAAATACAATAAGGAGAAGCATTTGCACTAAATAAACGGTCTTCAGAAGATCTAAGGACTTTTACTTCTCTGAGACACTTGACTTGTTTTCCAGCAAGCCTACCAGAGAAGGGAGGCTTATAAGAAAGAACTGGGGCTTTGGAGTCAGGAAGATCTGCGCCCATCCTTTATCATCCATCACCACACCTTTGGCCTCAGGTTCCTCATCTCTGACTTGGAGACCATAATCACAACAGTGATAGAAATAGACCCTCCCTCATTGAGTGCAGTCAAGTTCGTTAATAAGTCTATCGTGTTGAGAAGTTTCTAGGCCTTCCAAACCCACATTTGCTGCTTCATAATTGTACATATGACTCTGGGTAAGTATTTTCTCTTCAAGTCTTCATTTCCCCACACATATTAAGAGGGAATTAGCTTAAAATCTGTGTTTTTCAGACTGTGTGAGGTGAACCTTTCAGGTTCCAAAAAGATCCACACAAGTAATTCTCAAGCTGGTTGTAGAGGGATGGAGGCAGGTAGGGTTGCGTGGAAACATATCCTTCCCTTGTTTGGAAAGATTTCTTTTAAAAATTAAGTTTTTCTGGGTATGCCTGGGTGGCTTGGTCATCTGAGCAGCAGCCTTCAGCTTAGGTCATGAACCCCGGGTCCTGGGATCGAGTCCTATGTCGGGTTCCTTGCTCAGTGGGGATCCTGCTTCCCCCTCTGCCTACAGCTTCCCCTATTGTATGCATGTTCTCTCTTTCTCTCAAATAAATAAATAAATAAATATTAAAAAGATGAAAATAAAATTAAGTTCTTCTGGTGACTAAGTTTGAAAACCACAAGATGAAGCGATCTTCAAGTTGCTGTCCAGCTCTTGACTTGAGGAAGTCTGAATCAACAGATGGTGACTGGCTGCAAGAATGCAATCGATGCAAATATGTTAGTGTAATTTGTAATCGTGGAAAGCAGTGCATTTCAAACTTAAGTGCATCTGAATCATCTGTACATCTTATTAAAATGTAGATTCTGAGCCAGTTGGCCCCTTGTCATTTTTATTTCCTAGTCTGCTTCTGGGTGCTGCTAAGGCTGCTGGCCCATGAACTATAATGTGTAGCATTCACTCGGTAGTAGTGTGAGAGTGTGTAGGGTACACGTGGCTCACTGAGCTGGAGAAACAGTATTTCAAGAATATTTCTCTAAAGTTTTCTGGCAAAAAAAGTTTTCAGGTCAACCTTCAGTTAATCAAAGAAGATCCCAAATTCTCCTTTCTGGAGTGATATCAGTGGGTCTAGGCACCATTTTTAGGTCTCTAAAAAGACTCAGTGAGGGAGTATATTGGTTTTCTATAGTGGCTGTTAGACATTACTACAAATTTCATGGCTTAAACACAAATTTGTTATTCTATAGTTCCATAGTGTAGCAGTCCAACACAGATCTCACTGGACTAAAGTCAAGGTGACAGCAGGTCTGCATTCTGTTCTGGAGCCTCTAGAGGAGAATCCATCTCCTAGAGTTTTCACCTTCCTTGGCTTATGGCCCGCTTTCCTCCTCTTCAGAACCAGCAGCGGCTTTTGGAGTCCTTCCCACACTGCACTGCTCTTACTTCCCTTCCTGCCTCCCTCTTCCATTTGTAAGGTCCCCTGTGATCACATTGGGCCAGCTCAGAAAATCCTGGATAATCTTCCTATCTCAAGGTCCTTAATTTAATTACATTTGCAAAGTCCTTTTTGCCATGGAAGGTAACACATTCACAGGTATTGGAGATTAGGCTGTGGACATCTTTGGGGAGCCATTATTCTGTCAACCTCATTGAGTAACAACACATGAAGCATCAATAAGTCAGGGCAATTGGGAGGAAATGGTACAGATCCAGATGTGAGAACAAGCAGAGACAGCTGAGCTTGGAGAAAGTGAAGAACTTGAACATTCATGGCCAGAGAGTGATTGAGAGACCCAAAGGAGCAGGGCAAAGAGAACCGTCCGGGAAGAGGGCGAACACTAGGACTGGCCCAAGGTGGATGGAGGGGAGGACAGGGAATTCCTGGAGGACAGGTTGAGAAAGTGGTTGCAGGTGTGAGGGAGAAAGAGCATCATGGGAGAGATTAACTGTATTTGGCTTGATAACTGGTTTTTAATGGATTCCTTCAAGAAGACAGACATCTGTCCTTTCACCACCAGTGGCGGGGCCCCAGCTGTAAATCATAATAACCAAAGTGCAGAAGGAGAAAGAGGGCCTTGGCAAAGGAGACCTCTATGGTCTAAAATTGAAAACTAATGACAGAGATAGAGGTTGGAATTCAAAAGAAGGGGATGTGGAAAATAAAATACATTTTGACATGAAATCACAGATGGGAGGATAACCAAGTACATATTTCTATTTGAACACATGAAAGAGGAAGAGACCATCCAAATGAGGGCTGCGTGGAGCTCCTATGTGTCAGGCTGTCTTGTTAAGGAGCCTGTGGACAGGATCTCCTGAAAGTGTCCCAATTGCCATAGAGCAACTGTGGGCTTGAGCTCCAGTTCCATCCTTCACCAGCTATGTGACCTTGCTCAGATCACTAAATCTCTCAATCTCTGATCTATTAAATAGGAGGCAACAGTATTGACTCACATGGCTATTAGGAGGACTAATGAGGTAAGCAAGAGAATACAGGACAGCTATGACTCCTCTCCCTTCCACCCAGTATCACACAGGATCATCTATTATAGTCTGCAGAGGATCCTTGCTGCCTTTGGTTTGAAACCTAGATAGCTCAGGCTATAACTCTGTCCCACCACTGCTGGAGCACATAATTCTTTTCTCACCCACTGCTTTCCAAACACCCACTGCCCTCCCCTCCCAACATGAACCTTTGACATCAGCCCTACAAATACTTCCTTGTTGGGATCAATTCTTGCTCCACTTTCCCTTCTGCCCCTAAAACCAGCTGATTCTCACCTTCAGTCACACCTTGGACTCTGCCCAGAATGTGTTCTCTCCTCTGTAAGTCATTCCATTTGTGATTAGGATGATGTAAGATGAGAGAAGAAAGGGGAGGATTAATGATGAAACCAATAATGACAGGAGAGACTGTGTATGATGTTGGGGGAGGGGATCTGCTGGTGGAGTGACAGGGAGGGGAGGGGTTGAATGGAAGAGGAAGAGAAAGAACAGATTTAGAAAGCAGGAAATTATTGTCCTAAAGACAGACAAAAACCGTTCATTTCAGAGGTGGTGCAGATTGAGTGGAGATGGTGAGATACAGATGACTCACTCACTTGTTTCCAGGGCAATAATCCATGTGATAAAGGGAAGTGGAAGAAGACAGCAGAATATCCAGATTCCCTGGGATAGCATGCAATGTCTACAATTATCTGCCTGCTCAGCAGACCTCAGCATCCCTCCTGATGCCCCCAGCACCTTGCCTTCCAGGAACACACAACTGTCTACCCCCACCCTTCTTGCCCTCACCCTGGGCTGTTTGCTTTTTAAATTTACACATGGTCTCTTTCTCAGCCTGGAATGCTTTTCTCTGCTTTTTCCACCTCTTATCTTTTAAAATGCAGCTTCCAAGAGTAACTTCCAAAAAGCATTATTCAATGGATGCTGCTTTGCCTCCCCCTTACTTTATCTGAGATAGTTTCTCCTATCTCTTTGCTAGCTTTGCCCCTCCCCAAGTTTCTGCTGTTACAAGCATCCTGCTTTCTGCATTTCCTTTATTCATGTATTGTTTGCTCTGTTACTGAAAACGGTCAAGTGCAAGGACTGTGGTTTACTCATCTATAGGTGCTCAGTGCCTAGCTGATCATGTAGGAGATATACAGAAACATTTATTAAATTACATTGACTATCTTGGGAAGCTCTGTTGACATTGCAGATGGGCGGACAAAATGAGCAGCTTTAGTTAAAAATATAGAAATGGCAATGGCTTTACTACATAAAGGTAATGGAGATAAAAACTGTGCTGTGGGTATAATAGATATTGTTGCCTAGACCAATAGAAGAGTTTAATAAAAACCATTGGCCCCAGCCAATCAGAAGTTATAAATCAAGTATAAATGCTGATGATTTTGTGTAAATTAATCTGTCAATATAATTATGATCTAAAAGTGTTGCCATTTTACCTGAGGTTTGAAAGATAAGAAAGGAGCCAGTGCAGTAAAAAGTTAAGAGAAAGAACCTTCTTTTTGTTTGTTTGTTTTTATTTAATTTCTTTTCAGTGTAACAGAATTCGTTGTTTATGCCCCACACCCAGTGCTCCATGCAATACGTGCCCTCCATAATACCCACCACCTGGCTCCCCCAACCTCCCACTCCCTGCCCCTTCAAAACCCTCAGATTGTTTTTCAGAGTCCATAGTCTCTCATGGTTCATCTCCCCTTCCAGTTTCCCTCAACTCCCTTCTCCTCTCCATCTCCCTATGTCCTCCATGTTATTTCTTATGTTCCACAAATAAGTGAAACCATATGATAATTGGCGCTCTCTGCTTGACTTATTTCACTCAGCATAATCTCTTCCATTCCTGTCCATGTTGATACAAAAGTTGGGTATTCATCCTTTCTGATGGAGACATAATACTCCATAGTGTACCTTCTTAACAGAATATTTCTTGTGTGTTGGTTAGCATTTGCTGCTTGACAAACAAGCCACAAACAGCTAACATGTATTATTTCTCACAGTTCTTTGAGTCAGCTGGATGGCTTACTGCTCAGAACTGGCTTGGCTCTCTCTATGCTCGGTCTGGTTTCTTGGCTGGAGCTGGAGTGTCTAGAATGGCTCCATTCATATGTTTAGCTCTCTGCACAATGTTTGGTCTAGAAGTCCTCCAATGAGATGCTTCATCTCTGCTTCAGTGCTGTCTCTTCTTCCAGGCTTCTAAAGAGCAGGAAGACAGAGAAAGCTTTGTTGAGCAAGTATCTGCTTATCTCACACTTTTTATTGTCTGGTAGCCACAGTGAATCACATGGCCAAGCTCAAAGTCAATGTGACAGGGCCCTGAGGGATTTAAGGACAGGGAGGTATAAATCACTGGTAGACAACTTCAGCACTAGTCAACCACACTTTGGGAAGTCCTTGGAGGAAGGGGAGCTGCAGACGTTTTTGGACAACTTCAGAATCTGGTGTGACAGAAGTGAGAGAGGGATAAGTGGTGTGAGGTGAGGATGGGGAGGCAGTCATGATGTAGGACTACATGGTTTGATTTGACAAGTCAAATGTGAGTGTAAATGCTACATATTATTTTCAGACAAATCAACTAATTGCCTAAGCAAGATTCAAGCACCCAGTTTTCTCCTACCTCAGCAATCATGGAAGCTCTGACTCAGAGGAGAAATGTTGAACCATCACGTAAAAGATAGCCAACCCAGACAGACATCCAGACCCTCAGTATTCTTTGTGTGAAAGATAAATAAGCCTTTGCTGTTTTAAGCCTCAGAGTTTGGGGTAGTGATGGTTATTGCAGTATAGCCTAGCCCTTGCTGACCAGTATGGAATTAAAAAGCATGGATCTGTGAAAGCCACAGAGATGGATGATTTCGTTTGGGGAGAGAAGGGAAAGAGAGAGAGCTGAGTCTGGGATAATGGCAACATTTGCAAGTAAGAAGGAGGATGAAGATCTAGCAAAAATCTGCCACCATAAAGATAAACGTTTGGATGAAAACTGCATATCCTAACATTTTCCTCTCTAAATTCATGTATAACATAGACTGATAGTTTTCATCTTTATGGAGCTACTCCCAAGGAAAGCAGCTGCCACCTTTGGGTTTTCCTGGGCTACTTCATACCTGCAGCTCTCTTTACCAAGAGACCAGCAAGAGGAGGTACAGATCAAAAAACAGACTAAAAAATAAACAGTGCTCAAAAAAACAAAGCACAACAAAACTCTTGTGTGGATGCAAATCACATCTTTTTATCTCAACAGGAGCATTCTTAAAGCCAAGAAAAGGGCAAAGGAAGAGCATTCCTACACTGGTCATCTTTTTCACTTTCCTCTCCATTTTTCTTGAGTTTGTCCAGTAAGCCCCTGGGGGGCATAAGCTTGAACACCCACTGGCATCCCCAAGTACCTTCCCTATATGGGACTTCTAATTTAAAGCAGCTGGGACTAGGAATCTAGTGGGTGGGGGTGATTTTTTTTCCTGGGCTCATTTGTTGCAGAAAAGTTATTTTCTGTTTTCTAAGGTGTCCTAGACATGCTGTTGAGTAACAGCCTTTCCTCTGCAGTGGATGTCTGCAAAATGTAATTGCTATCAGCATTGTAGTCTGCTGTTATGATTCTCCTTGGCCTAGGGAGGCTGCCAGAATTTCTACCTTTGCTAATCTCTTAGGGGGAGGATGTGCTGACCTCCCTCCTGCTGTGTGTCCTAGCTATGCCAACTTCATTCTTCTGAGAGCTGCACAGTGGGATATGGCCTAACTCGACTGTGAACCACTCAAAAGTAGCTTTGCCAGGCTAGGTCTCTACTTGCCAAATTCACATGGAATGCAGGTGGCAAGGGCTGATGACACTCCAGGGACAGACCTCCCATTAAGTTCCGCATTAAGTTCCAGTGTGATAAACAAACCTAGGGGATTTTGCTCTGCAGTTCTAGACTGCAGACTGGTCCTACATGGGCCATTAACTCAAGATAAATCTTTTAAACTTTGAGATTCAGCTTCCTTTGACCTGAACTGGCAGGGAAGCTGTTTTATCCTGCAGGTAACCCCATGGTGAAAAAATGCTGCAGTAAACTCTGCCTGCAGTATATTTTCTGGATTTCATTATTTCTCTGTTTGGAATGTTCTTTAATGCCATATCAAATCAACCCTGGCTTATTCTTCAGCAGTCACCCCAAGGACCTCCTTCTTCAGAAAGCTTTACTGGCACCTCCTCTCATTGTTGCTGAGTTGGGTACTGTTCCTCTGGGCCTCCATGACACCTGGGGTCTACTGTCTTGTGGCATTTCCCACCCTTTGCTATAAGTACCCAGCAGGAGCTGCTGGGGTCTACTTGGGCTGTGTTCTGTGTCCAGGCTTCACACATAATATCTCATGTAAAGCTCAGTCAATGCCATTGGCTTCTTCATCTTGCAGATAAGAAATTGGAAGGTTGTAGAGATTAAGAAACTTGCTCAAGGTCGCACATGTAGCTGGCAACTGGCATTTTAGATTCAAATCAAGGTAGCCCAAGTTCAGATGGGCCTTCCCGTGACTCCCCTGACTTCATGTAATCAGGGACCATGGCATGTCCGTCTTAGTGTCCAGAGCACCCATCAGAGAGCGCAATACATGGAGAGAACGCTAGAATGAACTGGCAGATTGACCACATACTGAAGTAAGTTGCATGCAGGTCTGTCTTGTGAGGCTACAAATTCTATATGAGTAGGGGTTGTAGCTGTTTTATAGCTGATGGCTGTCAATGGCAAAGACTCTGGCACAGAACAATAAAAACACAAAGAATAGCAAACACAACAGTGAGCATATTTTCATATGCCAGGTGCTACTGAAATATTTTACATCTATAATGCTTTTGAAGTTTTTTATTTTATTACTATTAGAAGGAGAGAGAGTGAGCATGAGCAGTGGAGGGGCAGAGGGAGAGGGAGAAAGATAATCTTAAGAGGGGACACTGAGTTTGGAGCCTGAAGCAGGGGTTGATCTCACAACCTTGAGGTCATGACCTGAGCCAAAATCAAGAATCAGATACTTAACCGACTGAACCACCCAGGTATCCCTACATTTATGTTTTTAATCTTGACAACAGCTCTATGAGGTAAGTTCTCTTACAGTGCCTGCATTTTACAGATGCAGACATGGAGACACAGATAGGCTAGGTAAGTTGCCCAGAGTTGCACAATAGAAAGGTTGTGGTTCTGGTCTATGGTCCCAAATACTTAGTAGAGAGTAAATGCTTGTTATGAAATATATATGAAATAATGGGTGGGTAGCTTTCTACACTTGATTTAATAACAATATAGCTTCTCCCTTGTTCCCTAGAGTCCTTGGACTAAAGATACACTGACATGGAAGCTGAAGTCCAGGACCCCTTTCTCAGCTTCAGCTAGAGTTCCTGTGGGGGCATACAGTGAACTGTTGCCTGGCTTTTTCTTATGGCTTTTAGATAAAAGAGGTGGCATCTTGGCCACAGGCACCAGAAAGCTATGGCCACACCTCACACACAGAGGGATAGGAATAGAACCAGGAAGGAAGAGAAACTTCTGGGGGCCTTGCCATGGGATGCATCTTTTCTGGGGATAATCAAAACATGGCACAGCCCACAGGAATCTGTGAGAGAGATGGCCCAGTGCCATCCTCTCATAATGAAGAAGGAAAGGCTCAGAGAAAGACTGACTTGGTTTCATCACACAACTGTTGCGGAATATTTTCAGGAGCACATCTTTCCCAAGATCGTGTCAGAGGAAAAAAGAATTTGGTTGCACATGGAAGAGAAAAGCAATCAGCCTCTCTTGGAAACTTTATATATTCCTAGCACTGTGTTAAGCCTGATACATACCTGATTCATTTAATCTTCAAATAATCCTAGGAAATCTGAAAGGTCTCATTTCAGATGAAGAAATCCAGACTCTGAATTCATTTGCTCAAGCTCATGCAGCTAATATGTATTTGAACCAAGGAATTTTGAAAGTGACTATTTTGTCTAGAGTTTTTTTTAAATTTCCAAGGTGAATGGTCTCTTGGCACGAGACCAACTACTCAGTCATTGCACTAGCCATAATAAAGGAAATTACTCAAAAGGCAATTGGTTTAGTGTTGCTATAACAATGAAAAAGACCCCCCCACCCGACTCCTTTTCTTTTCTGAGTGTTTTTCTGAGTGTTTTCTCTCAATAACTAAACACATTGCTTCTATTCAGCTAATCTGGATGTCCAGTCCATCTCAAATACAGATGAGAGAAAATGGTTTGTTCAATCTCGCAAAGCATGTAGCCCAAGGAAAACAGCTCCATGATGGAATGCCCACTCTCTCCTTAGAAGAACTCTTTCTGTGAATCCAGAGACACCTAGGGTCCCTGGTGAATCTGCATGTTCTGGACATGATTTAAGCTGGGATGAAGATTGCCTCACTTTCCTCCTTTGCAGACCTCTTTTGCTCACTGTAGAAGGTGGGCTTGGGGAGGTGGTGCCTGAGGTCACACCTATTGCCAATCTGGTAGCTCATGACTCTTACCCAGAATCATCTTTGTTTGATCCTATTCTCCAGTTTGGGACAGGAGGGGGAGGTGGAAGTTCCTGGACTAGGTTGGTGGTCTCAGGCATTTCCTCATGGTATCTGGTTGAGCCAGGAATCCACTCTAAGTTGTCAATTCAATAGGACTTTCATCAGAGATGCAACAATCTCCAAAGAACACATAGGAAGAAGGAAGCTTCTCTTGACACCATCCCAAAATGGGCCAAGAGAGAGATCTGCCCCAGATCACTATTGGAAAATCAAGATTCTTACTAGCATTATTATACCACAGTGACCTCAGGCAGCAAGCTGAAGGAAACAGTGAGAGAATGGGACTATTCTCTGGAGGGGAAGCAGGAAGTTCAAGATATTTTCTCTTTACCTCACCCAGAATTTATGAAATGTTATCTTCAAATCATTTAACTTCTTCATATCTCAGATTCCTCAACTATCAAGAGGAAAGGATTTTATAGGTCCTTTTTGGCACTCCATATGGATGTTGTCAGAGCCCAATTTGTTTAAACTCAAAAATTTGTTGTGATTCTGGGACACTGTATGATATAAAAGAAAAGAGGTTTATAATCTCTCATTTAAATGACAAACATTCACAAACTACCTATCAGGTATAAGGAATTTTTCTGGGCACTGAATCATTACCGTTATGTTATGTGTTTAAATTATCTTGAGATCTTTAATCCTGTCAAGCTCAATCTGTTGTTTGGGGTTCACTTGCCAAAGGGAATTCAAGGCCTCAAATGACACCATCTCTGTCTCTCACTTTTTATTCAATTACAATGGTCACCTGGATAATACTGAATCCTTTCTAAGCCATCAACAATACCTGACAGCCTGGGCTGGTTTCCTGAGCCCCACTTTTCCATCTCAGTATATTTGTGCCCCAAAGAGCCGCTGGGGCACAAATGCATCATGAGAATATTAATCTGTGACTTTTCATCAATGGCAAAGTTATGGACCACATGAGACCCACATTCCCTTCTCCATTGTTCCATCTAACTTTTCATTTTGGGGATGGTCTTGGGGCTGCATTGGCACACACATCCCAGGGAATGAGATATGTCATCACTCCTGTTGGTGTGATGTTCCCTCTTACACAGCAAGCCTATGTGTATGCTCCTGGGTGACATGTTCCAGTGGCCACAGAACATATGGTTCAATCCTCATTTTCATCACATACTTGCTGTGAAAATTTGAGTGCTAACTGAGTTCTCTGGAATACCACTCATTCCCATGGATGCCTTTTTCCATTAGCATTGTCAGTCATTCTCCACCATGGAAGGTCTAGCCACCCATCTTGGGGCTCAGTTACATTGTTTTCCCAATTGCCTATGTAACTTCTTGAGAGTTACTTATAATACACTGGATAATCCCTCCATCCACTCAGCTACAATTATACTTTGATGCATGGTCTGAATTGTAGATTAAGGAGTCTTCCATTTTTCTGTAAAGGCTTGCATCAGAGACTGAATTTAAATCTTTTCAATTGATTAGAGCAGACAACATTCTAAGATTGCAGTACGGGTTCCAAGACACTTTCCACTGAGATCCTCAAGAAGACAGCATGGATGCAATCACTCACCCACTTAAGCCTGTCAGGAAGGAAATTGCTTATAAGAGGAAGGGAACTGTTATGTGAATTTCCATAAGATTGTGAGTCAAGACTATTAAATGTCACGACTTTTCAATTATTAAAAAAAATTAAAAAACCCCTACATTATCACTTCTCTGGCTAAATACAACCTGCTCTTATATTTATTTATTCAATTCACTGAAAAAATTGTACAAGACAATCTACCAGCAAATCTTGCATTGGGTATTATATTTGGTCTGTGGGTATTGGCTCATGGTCCATATATTTGCTTTAACTCACCCTGCCAGATGGAGTTTAAAGTGTCAGGGAGGGCATAGGTAAATATTTTCAATTAGTGGCTTCATTCACCTATTCAGGGAAGAAGATTGTGTCTATGGTTTTTTGTCTATAGTGCATTCATTCTCCCTTTTAGGTAAAGTGAATCTTCCTTTTGGAAATCACTCTTTCCCGCTCCATGGTCTGGGTATCCTACCTTCTATTCAGACAAGCTAATCTGTTTCATGCTGGCCAATCAGAGTACTAGGCTTCCCTGGTCACAATGATTTGTTCAGAAATGGACATATAAGCCAAGTAGGGTCTTCACTGTGATTTGTATATGGGCCTTAAGAAAGAGAAATCCTCCTTCCACTAGCATTAGTAAGCTGGGAGGTTGTGAGTCCAAGGCTGTGTGTGGTCATCATATTAACCATGTGAAGAGAGTGTTGTTGAAATTAAGCCAAGAAGAGTCACTTAGAACTGAGGGGTGGAGGGAAGGCACAACCCTACTCAAGGGAATACTGATTATATCAGCCCAGATTGGCTTGATGCCATCCAGAGAACCCACTCTTGGACTGATGTTGTGTTATGAGAACCACACAAAATCAATTCCACCTTTTATTAACACGGTTTGAATTAGATGTCTGTCACTTGCAATTGAAAGAGACATTCCTCAAAACACTTATTAGGTGCTAGGCAATCGGCCAGACATCTTTCTCTCTCTACCTTTCTTAGTCTTCACAATATCCATAGGCATAAGAAAATACCATTTCCATTTTATGGCAGTTCTATAAACTCAGCCATGTTCCCATGATTAGTGGGTGGAACCTCCTGCCTCACACTCAGGAGATAAGTGGAAACAAGAGCGTTTAGCTGTGAACTCTTTCTGCCTCACAGAATAGCTCTCAGAGTCATCTAGGCTCACCAGTGCTCAGTTTTACCTCAGGAAATCCAGCTAAATTGGGAATGTTGTAAACATATGGAGGCTGCATGGGAATGGAAAGGAGGCTGCCAAAGTGGAGGCCCGCCTCAGGGTACTGTGCTGCTCCAAAGATAAACTAGCTTTATTTTTGGACATTGACATGAAGTTTCTCCCTGGAACTTTTATCTGACTGTGTTTCACATGAAATTAATGCAAAATGCAACTTTCTTTTAATTTTTATTTTTTAAAGATTTATTTATTTGCTTTGGAGAAAGAGAAAATAGGATGAAGGTCAGAGGGAGACAGTATCCTAAGCAGACCTCCACAGAGTGTGGGGCCGATGAGAGCCTCTATCCCAAGACCCCCGAGATCATGACCTGAGTCAAAATAAAAAGTTAAAGCTCAACCGAGTGAACCACCCAGATGTCCCTCAATCTTCTCTTTTTACATTGGATGCGCCAGCCTCCCAAAATCTATCCCAAGGAGTTGTTATCAAACAAGTGGGAGAAAAAATCATTTGGAATTCCAATTTTCTTCCATAACTGGATCAGAATAGATTAGATTAGATTAGGAAAAACCATTTTCAGGGTTTCCTTTAGCAGCAGAAGCGTAGATCACAAATCAGTAAAAGCCTTTGGAGAGCTTATTTGTATCTTTTTGTGCTTACCTGATGCTTTTTTTTTTTTTTTTTGGCTCTTGGCCAATAAACATTTTTCTGGAAACAAGAAGTGCTCCAGTGGATGTAGAGCAAAAGAAGAAACTACTGCACACCCAAGTCACATGTTCAACAAAGGCCACAGGAACAGGACAACAGAAACTTCTGGATTCTGAAATTACTTTCTGTGTGAATGAGCAAGCTGCAAACCGACTCTTAAATACAGAGAGCAAACTGGTGGTTGACAGAAGGGAGGTGGATGGGAAGATAGGTGAAATAGATAAAGGGGATTAAGGGATAGAAACTTCCAGCTATAAAATAAATAAATCACAGAGATTAAAAGTACAACATTACAATGTGTGATGACTATACCTCTCATGGTGAGCACTGAGTAGTATATAGAATTGACTCAGTATGATGCTTATACCTAAAATTAATATAATGTTGTATGTTAATTATACTTTAATTTAAAAAGTAATGCATTTTAAGTAACACATATGCAAATAATGACAACTGCTTCAGTACACATCTATTAGGCACCAGACAGTTGACATTTCCCAAAATTCTTATAAAAATCTTTCAACCTAAAGATTATTGTCCCCATTTCATGAATAAGAATATTAAGACTGAGAGAGGATAAGTAACTTTCCTGAAATCCCCAAATGAGGAAGCTAGGGTTCATTCTAAGATCTCTCTGATTTTAATCAATGCCTGATATCTTTTTGCTTTGCCATGTGACCTCTCTGACCCAGCCCTGGACTTGACCCCATCAAGTTCATTACTGAAAACAAGATTTCTACACCCAGTGTGTATACTGACAAGGACATAGATTGAGGACCTGAAAGTGCTTAGCTATGAATTTCATCATGCTGCCAGTTGTCAGGCTGGATTAGGTTGTCTAGTCAAAGCCAAAGTCATGCATGGGCTTTGTCAGTAGACAGATGTAGGTCAAAGTCCTGGCTCTGCACAATATGGCTCTTTGGCCTTGGGAAGCATCTGCCCCTCCCTGGGAATTGACTTCCTCCTCTGTGAAATGGGTTAATAAGTTGCTTTAAGGAGTTAAGGAAAGAACACAGTGAGATGACACACGAAGTCCTTAGTGTAGGACCTGCCACCATGGAATAAAGAGTCTAAATTCATTTTTTTAAAAAATTTATTTATTATGAATTCATTTTTAATATTTGACTACATATAGGTTTCACTCCTTTTCCCCTTTCTGCCATGCATCTGAGCAAGCTGGTAAGAAAGCCAGAATGGTTCTTCTGAAATGATGGAAGATCCAAGCTACACAAAGCCCTAAAATCCTCACCTAGCTTTACCCCTAGACACAAGAAAAATCTTGAGCCAGTCTTCTTTCCTTGCTCTCTCAAGTCATTTTAAGAACAACTCAGGAGACTCTCTAATTTCACTAGGAGGTCTCATCATGCAAATGATAGACCTCTCCATATAATCAGAGTTTGTGGATGGTGTCATCAGTCTTGACGTCCAAACCACATTTCAGGTGGGGGAGCCCTCCTGTTTCTACAGAGTGTCCACAACACACAAAGTATGGTAGCTATCATCATCATCATCATCATCATCATCATTAAAACGTTGAATTTGGGATTTTTAAATTTTATGCAAGAGCCTCACCATTAACAGTATTTATGGGGAACTTATACATGTATTTGACAATAATGATTCTGGAAGGAATGGGCAGTCAAGGAGTGGGTGGGGTTTTCAGAAAGGGTGGTGGGAAGGTCATTCACTCCAGTTTTGACAGATGTGGATACAGGATGTAGGCGGTGAAGTGGAACTTCCTGGAGAGGCCAGAACTTGACTGAGACAAGAATTCACCATAAGTTGCTGATTTGGTGGGGAAAATGAAAGTCAAGACTGAAGAATCAGTTTCCATTGCCACATCTGAGGGGTTTTAAAATCTGAAACTCCGACGCGACGCGAAAGGTGAAGGACCAAGAGTATTGACAACAGTTTGTGAATCAGTGTGAGAAGCAGTCAGAGACAGAACATAAAATTCACTCTTATTTTGGAGTGAATTTTATTAAATTGCTCTTATTAAAGTAGTGGTTGTTTCCTCCTTAATCCCCTCACTAAACAGGGTGTCTCCTTACTGCATACTGCCTTAAAGCAAGAACAACTGGATAGGTAATTTGCATTTATTTTTCTCAGGCAATCAATAAATGACAAGCTATAATATTGACATCTTAGCAAATCAATCTCCTGAAGGGAATTTGTCTTGGATGCACCAGTTCTTACAAAGTTGCTGGGACAGTAAGTCTAATTTTTCTTCTCTAGAAGTTAGGCACTGAAACATCCTAAAACCACTTTAACCTCTTCCAAATCTTCTGGCCAAACAGTGAATATAATTTTGTCCACTGGACAATGTTTCCCTACTTTAAGTGTTGTAGAAACACAAGGAATGTAATTTATGTTTTTAGCTAAGTCAACTCGGTAATGTGAGGATATTTTAAAAGCTCTGCATAAACAAAGGTATGATATTTGGGCTCAGAAGGACAGAGTCAAAAATGAGACTTGGCTGTGGTGTGTTATTGTTTGTGTGCAAAGACTCATATTTCTGGAAACAATGAAATAAAGGGTGCAAGTTCAAAACCAGGCAAGCTCATTCTAGTAAGATTTTGCAGTGAGTCAACCTTCCCGATACACAGATGATGATCTATTACTCAGATGATATCAGGACACAAGTGTCAAGAGAAAGCCTGAAGGAGTAAAGAATTGTCATTACATGCAGAAACCAAGCCCTTCCCAGACCCTTATGATAGTGTTATGTTTCAGTGATAGACATAAATTGTCTTAGCACCTTTTCAAGAAATTGGCTTTGATGCAAAATTTCTTCTGAGTGCCTTATGTAACTTTTAAAATGCTGGCTGACCCCAAATTGGTTCTGTGCAATTTACTGTATATGATATGGTCATAAAAATAATTATTCATGAAGACATTAGATTGGGGGTATTTTTTCCTCAAAAGATTCCTTTTTCCTCAGTAGAGAGAGGAAACCAATATAAAGAAAGTGTGAATTAAGCATTTTATGCTGTTAGTGGTCTCATTGTTTCTTTTTGACAATTGACTGTCTCAGTGTTTCCTCACCCTCCATGATAAAGAGATTTGTGCAAAGAGCTCCTCAATCTTTTCCTCTTTCTCTCATCCCCTTCCCTCCCTCCCTCTGTCTTGTCTTTTCTTCTTTCTTCCTTCATTCTTTCCTTTGTTTCTCCTTCAACAGATAATACTTGAGTTTTGCTATGTGTCACACTGTGGTCTAAGCTAAATTGTTTGATTACACAAAGTGATGAGGAACACAGTTTATCCATCTATCATCTATCTATCTAATTTATTGATGTTATTTGTTCATTTATTTGACAGAGAGAGAAAGCAAGAGAGGGGACACAAGCAGGGGGAGTGGGAGAGGGAGAAGCAGGCTCCCTGCTAAGCAGGGAACCTGATGCGGGGCTTGATCTCAGGACCTTGTGATCATGACCTGAGCCAAGGCAGAAGTTTAATGACTGAACCACCCAGGTGCCCCAAGAACATAGTTTATTATTGAATATCTGGAAGAGGGAGAAAAACCAACCAGTGCAAAATGGAATAACTTCATTGTTTTATGAGAGAAGGTAAAATAGTGAAGTGATCAAGGTCATGGCCACTGTTGTTGGATGTCTCCTCCAGCTGCAGCCCTGTTGCTGTCTTTCCTTCCTGGGGACATTTTTCAAACAAGTCATCTAGAATCACTGTTTAAATTTCCTGATCAGACACTGTCATCTGGCTTGGACCATCATCACCCACCAGAGGGCTCTTGCTAAATTACCAATGGCCTCTAAGCTGCTAAACCCAAAGGATATTTTTCAACATTAATCTCACTTGACATCAGAATTCTATGTTCTTGAAACAATCTCTTCCTTTTGTTTTTAATGATATGATACATTCTTTGCTTTCAATATTCTTTGTAGGCTAAACTCTTCTTCTTGTCCCTTACAAATTGGAGCTCATTAAACTTCATCAGAGATCATTTCTTAGATCATTTCCTTAGTCTCTCCTCAAACAACTTCATGGTTTCCATTTCATTATCCATAGGTTGGTGACTTATGCATTCATATCAGTCAAGACTCCTTTCCAGTTCTCCACTCAACCTCTCCATGAGGGCGAATCAAAGGCATCTTATGCTCACCATGTCCAAAGTCAAACTTATCATTTCTCTTCTGCCTTCTGATCTAAGCTCCTTCCACTGTCTTGCTGTCAATGAATGGCAGCAGTCTTTCCAGATCACTAGAAATCTAGGGTCATCCTTGACAGTCTGATATTCACTCAGCAAATCCCAAGATTTTGTCTCCTAAATATTTTACTTCCACTATCACTATCACCATGCTGCTCTTCCCCCAGTCAGCCCCAAATCATTGTTCAGATTTCTATAGAAGCAACTGACCCTGAAGAAAGAGAATTTTGACCTCTCAGATGAGGTGAGGCTTAAATGCTGTAGATTTCATAATGCTGCTCCATTCTTCACTTACCACAGTTTACAACCATACATTGGTTTTTATGGTTATTTGACTAATATTTGTCTCTTCCAGGATAGCAGAGAGTTTGCCTGACTCTGCCTTCATTGTATTCTCAGTATTTTAGAACTGTACCTAGGACCCAATAATTACTAAAAAATTGATGTCTAATGTAATAGGTAAAATTTCTGGCTCTGCCGTTTGCTACCTATGTAGACTTGAATGTGTTTTTGCCTTCCTCAAGCCTCTGCTTCCTTGTTTGTGAAATGAAGATATAATTTTCATACTTTTAGGGTTGATATGAGGTTTACATGAAATTGTGTGTTTGAAATATTCCCTAGTGCAGTGCCTTGTGAAGCACACAGGAAATGGTTGCCGACACCACTTATAGGGGAGTATGGATATATTATAAGGAGCATAATTTTGGAGTTCACATGAAGGAAAACCCTCATCTGATTCCAAGTTTATGACTTAGAGTCTTTGGAGAAAGAAAGTCCTGTTGTAAGATCAAGTGCATTTAAGATTGTCTTCAAAATATGTTGTGGGGAACTGGATATGGGGTCAGGAGTTTTCTTCTTTCTTTCTTTTGTATTACATTATGTTAGTCACCATATAGTACATCATTAGTTTTTGATGAGGGCTTCAAACAAATTCAAATTCAGGGCAAATACCACCCAGATAAAAGGACAGTGAAGAGAGAGAGAGAGCAGAGTTCAGGGTTGTCTGAGTCCTTCTATTATTCAAATACCTGAGAATAAGCAAGACTAACCAGTTTTGCAGAAAACCCTAAGGGATACTCTGGGGTTACTTTGCACATTTTCATTTCTTAAAAAGCAGGCATACTTCCTGGGTCCAGTAACAGGAAGTGTGGGAGAGTAGTGAGTCTTGCCCTTCAACCAGCACCCAGTGAGAATGGAAGAACCCTGTGCCATGTACATTATGGACATCCTTATTAGGGGATGCGATGCTGTCTTTCCAACTACGAATACGGTCTAATGCCTTCTGATTCAAGAATTTATCCCATGAGAAAGCTTTTTATGTCCTTGGCCACTAAAGAAACATGACCTCTGACTGTTGTGTTGGGCTCTTCTGCTAAAAATGTTATAATATGTTGTCTATACAGATGGGCAGGACTAGATCCTCCACACTTGAAGTGTAAGCATTCTAGGTGTAGGGGACTGTATGTATAAAAGCACAAAGGCAGAAGGGTAGAAATGCAGTGAAGAAAAGATAACAATCTTTGTGATTAGGAGGGCAACATCCATGAGGGGAGCAAAGGATGCTAAATTAGGAAAGAAAATTTATCACAAAATCAGGAAAAGTCCTAAATTTCGTCCAGGAAAAGTCCTAAATTAACATTATTGTGACAATGATTATTATTTGCAGGCCATATAGAGTCCTTAAAGACACTGAGAGAGATGACTTTCAAAATCACTTACATTTAACACAATTGAGGTGGTGTAATAGAGTGGTTAATAGTTCATTCTTTGTAGTTAGACGACGATGGTTCAAATCCTGGCTCTACTCCTTATTTGCTGTAAGACTTCGGTCAAGGTACTTAGGCTTTCCATGCCTCAACTTTTTCGTCCATAGAATGGAAATAAGAGTTGTACGTTTCTCATGGGGTTCTTGTCAAGATCAAGTAAGCTAACAGAAGTAAGGTGCTTAGAAGAGGACTTCCCTCTGAGTAAGGATTCAGGAAGTATGAACTATTCTACAGGAGAAATTTCTTTCCTTTGACAGGAAGTAACAAGTCCTATTAAGCAAGGGAACCACCTAGTTGAGGAAAATGCTTTGATAATCTCCCTTAAAGCCGGACATCCAAAACCTCCATGGTTGAGGACACTGAGGCTTCCTAGAGAGAAGAGATCCAAATTGCAAAATAAAAGGAGAAAACACAAGCTTTAGGGAGAAAGCAGGTAAATTTAGCTCTGTATTTGTTGAGCTTGAATTGCCTTTGTGCTAAGCACATGGAAACATGTGTTTAGCACTTGGGAGTAGGTTTGGGCTAGAAGTACACATGTATGAAAAGTTCTGCAAAATAGTCCTATTTTAAGTTTTACAAATTTTACTTACTTTGGGTTATTTAATTCCTAATAGCTCTATGGTAGAGAGCTACAGTGAATCCTCATTATTTGTGGATTCTATGTTTACAAATGCGTCTACTTGAGAAATTTATTTGTAGTCCCCAGATCATGTCATTTTCCATCATTACCAGACTTGCAGAGAGCAGTGAAAATGTTGGGTCACCTAACACACATTGCCATCTGAGGTTGGACAAAATGTTGCTCTGCCTTCTTGTTTCAGTTCTCATAGCACGAACAAGTGTTCTTTCCATTGTCTGTTTAGTTTTTGCATTTTTGTGACTTTTTGTAGTGATTTTGCTACTTAAAATGGTCCTTGATGCTGAAGTGATATATAGTATTCCCAAGTACAAGAACACTTTTGGAAAAATATACATTAGGCAAGCTTTGTTCAAGTATGAGTTACAGTTATATTGTCTGTGAATTCAGTGTTGATGAACCAACAAAACATATTAGAGAAGGTATCTTTAAAGAGGAACATACATAAAACAAGGTTATGTATTGGTCAGTTGACCAAAATGTGACCAGAGGTTTGCAAGAAACTAACTCTTAATTGGCCCTAAAAGGGATGGTTTGGTATTTGCCAGATTAGTGTTTGTGGTGACTTTATCGAGAATAGTTCCTTGATAAAATGAGAATCCACTGTAGATATGAAAATACAAGTTGAAATAGACATAGGGAAAGTGAATATGATCAGCTCTTTTTGAGAAGGTAAGTTTCATATAGGAGGTGTACTTCCTAAGAGATATGGAGAAGCTCACTAGGAAAACTATGTCCAATCTGCTAAAATAAGTAGAAGGAAGAGGAGTGACAAATATCCCAACATTCCATCTTTAAATTCAGCTCTTTGCCACATGCAAAATTTTCAAATCACAGCACAAAGTTGCATGACATTGAAAACACATGTTTTAAACAACTGCAGGGGAGAGCTTTAGGGAGACACTGAGAGGTTGTGGGTCTACTTCTGCCCTGCTGACAGCTCAACTCCAGGGAGAGGTTGTGTCCGCATCACTCCAAGGATCAGCGTCTTTGCTCCCAATTGCCTTTAACCCTAATTGGCCTGACTTGTTGATGTTTCACAAAGTTTTGTTTGAGTCTCTAAGATACCATGTCTAAGATGGCATTCCCTGGTAATTTTTATAAGAAACTATGGTCAATGATAAAAATAATATACTACTTTATTGATACTAATGACTAACATGTGTGCGGTTTGACATTTCCCAAAAAAATTTGTGTCATAGCCACCATGAGGATAGTAAGACTCCTAATTTACAGACGACAATCCAAGGCTCAGGATCATTAGATGACTTATCCAGCACAAACAGCTCATAAATGGAGTAGCTGAGACTCAAACCTAGGTCTTTTGGCCCCAAAGCTCATGTTATTCCCATTAAATGTGAGTGAATTTCTGATTCGATTTCAGAGTGCTCCAGATTTATGCTGAGATGTCTCAAAATCTGAAGAGATGTAGCATTTGATTACATGTTCTCACCTGCCACCTCAACGAGACCAGCTCTTCTTTTATTTTCATTTTAAAAAATAATCTATACATTCATATATTTATACATTTTACTATAAAGAAATTTATGAAAACTAATTTCTTCTGTTTTCAGAGGTTTTTTTTTTTAAAAGATTTTGTTCATTTATTTGAGAGAGAGAGAGAGAGAGAGAGAGAACAAGCACATGGGGAGTGGGAGGGGCAAAGGGAGAAGCAGACTTTCAGATGAGTGTATGGAGCCCAGTGTGGGTCACCCTGGGTCTCCATCCCAGGGCCCTGGAATCATGACCTGAGCCAAAGGCAGACACTTAGCTGACTGAGCCACCCAGGTACCCCTGTTTTCAGAAGTTTAAAATCTGTGGAGTTGTAGCACTGAAGATACAGAGGGAGGATTGATATGAACTGAAGAAAAATCTTCGATCTGGAGAAACTTTCTTGGTGTTTTGTCTAAGCTCTTGATTTTGCTGATGTAAAAACTGAGTGTAAGAGGGTAAAGTTTCCCAACCTGTGCTGTGAAAAGAAAATTGGTGCTTGAAGTTAATTCAAGGATGGACATTTGCTTTCTGGGATGACAGCATAGTATGGAAGATAAAACACAGGCTTTGAAGTCAAAGGGACTGGGTTCAACTTCACCTTTGCTACCTGCTGTCTTGGACAGCCCTGGGCAAGTTACTTAACTTCACTGAGCTTCAGCTCTCTCATGTATAAAGATGGGGTTTAGGAGGCCTATTAAATATAACCCCCTGTGATCTCTGGTGTCTGGAACCCCTTGAAAGACAACTGTAAGGATCACACAGGTAGGGATCAAAACATCGGTCTTACTACCCTAAGGCTGAATTGAAGAAATACGGTGTGACTATGACCACATGGGCTACCAAAAATGTCCTCACTAACCTCTGTCCTTGTCCCAGTGAATTTCTGATTCACTGAGTCTCTGAACAACTTACCTCTCAGGAAGAGGCAAAGTGTTCTCCTGTAAGCTCCCCAAATCCAATATCAAGAAGTAAAGTCCCTGCTAATGGAGGTGGGGCATGGAGCTGTAGCCGTTTCTCTCAATACCACACTTTAGGGACTTCTTCTTTCTTTCCAGGGGAGAGGGACAAAGGGGTGGGGAAAGGCCCCGTGTGTTCAGACACCTTTCTCCTGAGGTGAGGTGATACATGCTGAGTCTTTGGTTGATGTCCACCACACGTATGTTCTTGACATGAAGATCATACATGACGTTGGTGGAAACAAGTCTGTAAAGACAGACCCCTCACCCATTAATCTCTCCCCTGTGATGAAACAAACAAATATTTCACATAGGGCCTGGCAGTCTTGAGTATGGTTTAGAACTACATTTTCATCCATAACCCATTTTCTGTAGCATTAAACCTGGCAGCCATTCAGGATCAATAAAGCTGATATACACACAGTACTTCCCTAAATTGTATACCCAATGGTCCTGAACATTCAAGTGTGTGTGTGCATGTGTGTGTGTGTGCATGTGCACACACGTGTGTGTAAAGCTGGTGAGGTACCAGAAAAGAGTATATCTAAGTAAAACAAGCATCAGAATACACAGGAGTCATTTACTAAGCACCTGGTCCTTACAGGGCACCATGCTGAGAATGCTACACACATTATCTTTAGTTCTCATAGTAACACTGCAGGGTGGGTGGGCATCATCCTCAAGGATGAAAAAACTCTCAGAAATTAGGCTTTAAATCAGGTCTAGCTTGTTTCAGTGTCTTGCCCCTTTCACAAGTGCCATAAATGTCTCCTCTCATTGCTTTGAAGAGTGTGTTCGTGGAAAGGAAAACAGCAGCAAACTCTGCCTGGAAAGAAAGCAAAGTGGAGCAGACAGACCCAGATACCAAAAAAACACCTTTGAGAAAGAGCAGACTCTCCATGGAATGGCAGAACACCTGGCATTCCCACTGGAGGATGACATTCTCTTACTCAAAGAGAATCCATCATCTGAGGCGACATGGCATCTCCTCATTTAATGACTGGGTAAGAAAAATAGGGCTGATTGGAAAATTAGCCATACCCACTCTTTCAAAGGGATGGCAACAGACACTGCCAGTGCCAGGTCGGTGTGGCTCTGGCCACAAGGCTGATGCCTCACAGGCAGTCCAAGTGCGTCCTGGCTACACCTTCTCATAGTCTGCCTTTGATGTGAGTTTCTCTTGTCCATGCATTTGGTCTTGATGTGATTTGCCTTCAAATAGATCCATCCTAAGTTGGATACAGACCTTTTCTCCACCTCCCCACCCCCCACCCCCACCTCAAGACCCCTTTCTGTCCTTATATGGTGTCAAAAGCAGGTCACAGAGCCATGGTACTAAGTCAGGGAGAACATTTTGAGGTGGAGACAGAGAAGGGGTTTGAGCAGGGACTGGTCCAAATTAAAGCCTCCAAACATCAATCCAAGACATTTTCCTCCTGGCAGGGGACATTTCGACCTCCTTTCTTTTACAGTCAGAGTTTTAGTAAGTGCTGTTAAGAAAGTAACATTCTGTGTGACATGTTCATTCACTGACATTAACTAGTCCTATCCTTAGGTCCCCTGTGTATGAGTGGCCAGTAGGGTATATATCCTTCTAAGCAGATTTCCCAAGAGCCATTAAAAGTAAAATCCAATGGACAGTTGCAGACTCTCCACTTATGAATGAAGTCAGAGCACATCCCATGTTGTCACAACAACCCAGAGGAGAATGGTGTCAACTCCAGCTGTCTGCCCAAATGGTGTCCTGTCTTCCATCTTAACTGCTAGTTTTTTCTTATCTTGTCTTAAGAAAATTATGCTGATAACACCAAGGAAGCAATTTTATCTAGAAGTAGGAGGAAGGATTCCTCTGCCTATTGGTAATTAAGGGACTTGGTCCTATTGGAAGGGAATTCAAGTTTGGGGAGAAAAGAGGTCTGAGGAAAAAACAATTTTCCAGATGTCTAAGATAGACCATGATATCATAGATGGCAGTCTGCTCTCTGTTTTGTTCCTCCTCAGTCTCCTTCTTTCCATTCATCATCTCCTTCAGACTGTCAGTTAGTGATAAACAATGGCCTTTGGGATATTATACTAAACAAAAACCTCTGTTTTTTACTTTCCTTTAAATATATGTTTCTATTATTATTTTCTGTCATTTCTTTACTCTTAGGCCCCAGTCTTGTCTTAGTGAATGTGGCTGACTTAGCTTTGTTCACCCAGGTTCCAAACTCAACCCCATTTTCTATGGCTGCCTCCGGTAAAAGGCTGTATAAGTGAAATAGTTGATTTTCTAAACTTCCTTGTACTTTATACTTCCTTGAGAAATAGTTGAAATTTGCAGAATCTACATTGACTCCTTTTTTTTTCCTACCTTGAAAGGAGACCTGATATTTAAGCTTGAAGACACCATGTTGTCACCTTGAGCTGATGGACATAAAGGAGAGACCAAAAGAATCTCAGAAAGATTACTGATACGACATCAGGTGTACGCACCCACACACGTGCAGCATGCACACACACACAGCACTTACTACGGCCAGACACTGCTCTAGTAATTTGGGTTTCATTACTAAACAAAGTAGACAAAGATCCCTGTCCCCAAGCTTATAATTCAGCAGACAAAGATAGATACAAATCAATAGCATAGTAATAATACAGGGAGAAATTGAAGCCATGAAAAAAAGAAAAAGGAAGACAAGGTAAGGGACACTGGAATGCAAAGTTAGGGGTTAGTTTCAATTATAAATCAAGTGGTCAGCACAGATCGTAAGGTTCATGTGGTAGGCACACAGGGAGACATAAGGTGAGCTCCCATTAAGTGTTTATTGAGTAAGTGAATAGTAAGTGAATCAATAGCTGTTTACCCCTGGTCTTTTTAGAGGAGAAAGATTACCTGTTTGTGTCATTTACAGTTAGTTAAGTTTTCTAAAACTGAGGTAGAAAACATTCATAACTGATGCACTGAATACACCTTTTTATGAGTTTTTCAGTGAACATCTTGATTTGAGAATGTATTAATATTACTCCTACCTTGGATAAAAGCTGGATTAGGGGAGTTTTTCTTTCCTTTCAGCACTCTGGCAGGCTGATTTGAATATTTTCTGTTATCTGTTATTTCTGAATAGGTGTGTTTGAAGGTCACTTGACCATTCCATCTCACAAATCTAAGATTTCCCAGTTTTCCTTGATGTTATATCATTTAAATATTATGTGATTAGTGGGTTTATTTACATTTATCCTGCTCAAGAGTATGCTTCTCTTTTCTTTTCTTTTTTTTCTTGAGAACTCAATTCTTTTTGTTGTTGTGGCTGGAAAATATTCTAATTTTCTTTCAATATTTCTATCTTTGTTATCTCCCTTCTCAATTGCTGGTAGTCTTAGGTATCTGTTCAGTCCTGTGCTTCTCTATTTCACCACCCTTAATTTTGCTTTCGTATTTTCCATCTCCACAGCAATTTGTGCTACTTTCTGGTTGATTTCCTCAGATCTATTCCACAAGTTCCTTATTCTCTCTTTGGTTGTGTCTGGTCCACTATTGAAAAGTTTTTATTTTATCTACTGTAATGCTTCAGTTCTAGAATTTTTGAGGGTTCATTTTAAAATCTACCTGACATTTTATTTAAAAAGTCCTTCTTTATCTTATTCCTTTATTTCTTTACTTGATTATTTAAACATGTTTTCCTTATTTTAAAGTCCCTTTCATATTACTGCATTATTACGAGTTGTTTAGATAAGAATTATCCTATTTACTGAGTCTACTGGCTCTTTAACAGATGTTATCTTTGGGTACTCTGTAAATTCTAAAAATACACATTCATCTTTAATGGGAGTTGTCTTCCATAGGAGTCCCTCTTGTACCTTGGATTGAAGGTATCTCTAATGGGATGTCTTGCTCTTTTCTTTGCAAGGACCTTAAAAAATTAAAATTATTTATTTACCTAGATAATATTTTAAAGTCTTAATGGAGGGCCACACTAAAGTAAATATATATTAACACACTGGGAAGAATACAGTGAGCTCTTTAGGAGTAACTCAAGGAAGCATTAGTAATAACTGGTTTTGAAAAAGACATTAATGAGGAATTGAACTCTGTAGATGAGATATTCTGCCATCGGTGTGTCTTAAGAATGGAGTTTTTGTTATTATAGTCTACAGACAGACATTTTTCAAGAACATTTGCAAAGATGTCAAAGAATCATGTGGATTTAGTAGAACAGAAACAAATGTGGGAATTCAGGATCATGAAATTATAATCATTTATCATGTCAGCAAGTGGGATAGGTCTAATCGAGAAAAGGCTTTCAGAAACTGGGAAGCCAGGGACTTTAATGAGGTTTCCAAGATTAACCTTTAAAAACTGTCCTTTAATCCAATGATATGACATATTGACTAATATCCTTATTGCTATTAAGAGTTGAAATCTAATTAATCCAAGAAAAATTTAAAAATATAGTAACAACTTCCCTGTTTCTAATTATATATAAAATATAACCAGAATTAATACAGAACCCTGCCCTTAATACAGGCATTTGTGTTTTTTTTTAAATCATTTTTTAAAATTTATTTTCAGCATAACAGTATTCATTGTTTTTGCACCACACCCAGTGCTCCATGCAGTCTGTGCCCTCTCTAATACCCACCACCTGGTTCCCCCAACCTCCCACCCCCCACCTCTTCAAACCCTTCAGATTGTTTTTTCAGAGTCCATAGTCTCTCATTATTCACCTCCCCTTTCAATTTCCCCCAACTCCCTTCTCCTAACTCCCCATGTCCTCCATGTTATTTGTTATGCTCCATAAATAAGTGAAACCATATGATAATTGACTCTCTCTGCTTGACTTATTTCATTCAGCATAATCTCTTCCAGTCCCGTCCATGTTGCTACAAAAGTTGGGTATTCATCCTTTCTGATGGAGGCGTAATACTTCATAGTGTATATGGACCACATCTTCCTTATCCATTCGTCCATTGAAGGGCATCTTGGTTCTTTCCAAGAACCAAGTTTGGCAACCGTGGCCATTGCTGCTATAAACATTGGGGTACAAAAATTTGTATGGAACCAGAAGAGACCCCGAATCGCTAAGGAAATGTTGAAAAACAATAATAAAACTGGGGGCATCACGTTACCTGATTTCAAGCTTTACTACAGAGCTGTGATCACCAGGACAGCATGGTACTGGCATAAAAACAGACACATAGACCAGTGGAATAGAGTAGAGAGCCCAGATATGGACCCTCAACTCTATGGTCAGTTAATCTTTGACAAAACAGGAAAAAATATACAGTGGAAAAAAAGACAGTCTCTTCAATAAATGGTGCTGGGAAAACTGGGCAGCTATATGTAGAAGAATGAAACTCGACCATTCTCTTACACCGTACACAAAGATAAACTAAAAATGGGTAAAAGACCTCAACGTGAGACAGGAATCCATTAGAATCCTAGAGGAGAACATAAGCAGTAATATCTTCGATATCAGCCACAGCAACTTCTTTCAAGATATGTCTCCAAAGGCAAAGGAAACAAAAGCTAAAAATAAACTTTTGGGACTTCATCAAGATCAAAATCTTCTGCACAGCAAAGGAAACAGTCAAGAAAACAAAGAGGCAACCCACGGAATGGGAGAAGATATTTGCAAATAACAGTACAGACAGAAGGTTGATATCCAGGATCTATAAAGAACTCCTCAAACTCAAAATACACAAAACAGACAATCATATAAAAAAATGGGCAGAAGATATGAACAGACACTTCTCCAATGAAGACATACAAATGGCTATCAGACACATGAAAAAATGTTCATCATCACTAGCCATCAGGGAGATTCAAATTAAAACCACACTGAGATATCACCTTACACCAGTTAGAAGGGCCAAAATTAGCAAGACAGGAAACAACATGTGTTGGAGGGGATGTGGAGAAAGGGGAACCCTCTTACACTGTTGGTGGGAATGCAAGTTGGTGCAGCCACTTTGGAGAACAGTGTGGAGATTCCTCAAGAAATTAAAAATAGAGCTTCTCTATGACCCTGCAATTGCACTACTGGGTATTTACCCCAAAGATACAGGCATTTGTGTTTTAATTATGCTCCACTAAAATTTGCTGGTCAACTTCTTGACTTAGCTTTATTTCTTTTGCCAAGTTACCATCTGAGACTGTTTCCTTATGTATAAAACCATGATATTAATTGTAACTACTGTTAGAGCTGTTGGAGGATTAAATGAGATATTTTTCATGGAGAGCAAGCACAGCATCTGGCCCCCAGGGAGAGTAGTTATCTTCTGTTATTTTCAATGTTCTGAGCTAGTCCAGTTGTTTAAAGTTTTCCTTACATTTGTGTAAGGAATTTCACATGTGAAATTTCCTAAATTTCACATCAAAGACACAATCCAAAATTTCAAGTACTAAGAAGATCTATTTCCTGGAAGAACCAAAACAAACAAACAAACAAACAAGCAACAAACAAAGCCACCTAATCACTAAGCAGTCTCTTACATCATCATCAGCAGCTCACAGTTTAATGATTCTGTTTGGGTATGGGGCACATTCTCTAGAGAACCAACAAGACTGATTTTTTTGTCCCAGGACTGTAACTCTTCTGCTCTGTGAGAGCATATAGTCTCTGAGCATTTGAAAGTCTTCTGAAGGATGCAGAAATAAGAAGAGTACATACTATTTTTTAAACTCATGGACAACTGGGAATAGAGAGTAGCTGTTTCCAACAGTCCATAAAGAGAACCATGATAATCTAGAAATGTTGGAACCTTAGACTATCTACAGATAGAATCTTCAGAGGTAGGGGGGGATTTTAAAGAAGGCCCTAGAGCACACAGTTTCTGCAGAAGGATGCAGTATATAGGTCTGTAGGTTTGGGCTCAAATGATCTGGATTTGAATCTCAGTGGTCCATAGAGTAATCTGTTAGCAATGACCAGTCAATGTAGGCTCTGAGAACATCAAGTTATGATCAGAAAAATGGGGACAATAATTACTACCTAAAAGAGCCATTCTGAGAATGAATTTACATGGGCTAACTCCACTCATTCACTTGCTTGTTCATACACTAGTTTATTACAAAACATTTACTAAGTGTCTCTATATCTGATGTACTCTGCTAGGATTTGGGGAAGTGGAGATGAATGAGAATCTGATTCCATTGCAAACTGACTTTAAAATTCTGTAAGCGCCATGCTCCTTTAAATAAATGGATCCTCCTCATGATTCAGGGCATGAAATACTAAGTGGACTGCTGTTCTGGTTGATGTGATATTGATAGGTCTGGAATCTCACCAAATGTGGTTCTTCTTAACTCCCAGGGGTGCTGATGAGTCACTTTCTAGGGAAATCCTGGGCCATCTGGAAAATCTGGAAAACCATTGTATCACAATGTAAGCTGCCTTTCTGTATTACTCTGTAGTACCTATACAACAAAGTTTCCCACATTCTGGATTCCCCAAGCAGAGCTAGTTTTCACAGAATCTAAAAAATCAGGGGCAAATCCTAGTGGTTTTGGAATAACCTACATTTTTTTAAGGAGGCTGATGAGAATTTACATAACCACCCAGCTCAAAAAGAAAAAAAAATTTTTGTGTAGCCTATAGCTTAGTTTAGAAAATTGACCTTGATTTTTATACTTAGCACAGCATCTGGCACATAGACACTCCATACATGTTGGTCTTAGATATACATATTTACGTGTATTACTTATATTACATATATATTCACACACACATATATATATATACACACACATATATACGTGTGTTATGTGTATTACGTTTCTACATACACGTAGACACTCCATATATATAAATGAATAGACTCCACCATGAGAATTTTTCCATCAGGCTCAGAGTTTTCTGCTGTGGGGGCCATAAGAATATGCCTCCAGACCTTCAACCACTGAGAATAGAGTTCAGTGAGAGCCCATGTGCTGGGCTTTGAAATCCACTGTCATGTTCATGCCCAGGCTATGCCTCCCATGGGTAACTCTTGCTGAAGGCTGAGCATGGTGGAGATATTAAGACTTAGGCACTACTCTGAGAAGCAACTTTATCTCAAGGACTTGCTGATGCCTTTGCTGAATTCTCTTTTGACTTGATTGTGGACAGCGTATGATGTTTCCACCTAAGCTTATCTGCATTTCTCCTTCATTTAGACTCTCCTCCCAGTCTTACCTGGCTTTCTCTCTGTTCTCTCTTGCATGGGCATTTCTCCAATAAAATTCTATCATGTTCAATTCTGTCTTATCATCTGCTTCTCAGAGGACCTAGACTAGTACAACTGCCAATCTCCTCATCCCATTTTCCAGGGGGAATTCTGATTCAGATTGTTGCTTATAGATCCCACAAGAGCAAGCCTGGTTAATAACCATCTGTGAGGCTGGCCTGGAATAGAAAGGCCATGGGTCTGAATCAATGAGAGATGGGTGTTCCCCCAGGATGGCTTAAGAGGAACTATAGTCTGTGCTGGGGGAGTGGAACAAGCCCCACTTCTAAAAGGAGAGAGAATCACAGGAATTGGCAAATAACCCATTCAAGTCAGTATCAAGGAGGGAATCAGAACAGAATTTGGAGGGCTAAGTGGACTGAGGAGGACATTTCAAAATAAAGACTATCAAAAATGCTTAGGGAAGGTTACTTCTTAGGTGATGGCTGATGAGAACATTCTAGAAACTTAAATGGACCACACAGGGGTTTCTAAGAAATATTTGTCACATGGATTTTGGAACAGGGTAATTGTCAAGATCAGGGAAACTGAAGAAGTTGGTGGAGTTCTAAACAAAGCTAGACAGGGGATCAGCAGCCCATGACCCTGACATCAATCACCTCTTGACCAGGCACACTGATTAGAAGGAGGTGAAGATCCAATAGACCTTTGGAGAGGAAGATAACCTGGGGATCCTGTCCGACAAGTAGCAACATGCCATGATGGAAACTCATGTGGAGTAGGACCAGTCACTATTGTGTCCATGTGTCAGCATTGCCAGTCCCTAGTTGGGAGACTTTGGGTGTGTTTTTTCACCCTGCTCCTCTTCAGTTACACCATTTATAAAACAAGGATAATAATATGAGTCTTGAAGGTCATGGTGAAGTTAGAGATCATGTAAACATAGTACATAATACAATGCCTTGTATGTAACGGGTACTCAAAATATGGCACTTATTAAATCAGAAACCAAGAAGTCTGTGTTAGCTGGCGTATGTCAAACCAGGTCGCAAATATATAGCCCCAGAATTCTGAAAACTAGAAGAATGAGTTATTCTGAGTCCTAAGAAGTTTTCCTTTTTTATTTAAGTAGAATTCACACTTAGACCTATTCTATGGTTCAGTAATGCCCCATTTGCAAGCATTCCCTTCTACCATTCAAAGCTAACTAATGACTTTCATCAAAAATGAAAGCTGTGTTCAGCAACTGAGTGGTTCAAGAGTGCATCTGGCCCCTGGGGGCTGGACTGAGTGCTCAAATGATGCTCAGAGACCTGTCTCTCATTTCCTTCGTGTTGCTTCACTCTTCCTGAGGAGGTTAACAGGGCTCAGAGCAGTTCTGGAATTGTATTATCTTCTGAGACCATGATCCTAGAGAAAAGAGGGCATTTCTTTTCAGATAATTTCAGCAAAGACCTGTGGAGTGATTGATTGCCTTGGCCTAGTTCAGATGTCCATCCCTAAGACAGTCACTGGGGCAAGGAAGTAGAAGTCTCTTTTTTTTTTTTTTTAAGATTTTATTTATTTATTTGACACAGAGAGATCACAAGTAGATGAAGAGGCAGGCAGAGAGAGAGAAAGAGAGAGAGGGAAGCAGGCTCCCTGCTGAGCAGAGAGCCCGATGCGAGACTCAATCCCTGGGCCCTGAGATCATGACCTGAGCTGAAGGCAGAGGCTTTAACCCACTGAGCCACCCAGGTGCCCCTAGAAGGCTCTTTGACTGGTCTGTTCAGCTGCACATCTCTGCAGCTAAGTGCTAAGTGCTTAGAATGTGCTAAGCTCATGCTTAGCTCAGTGCTAAGAATGAGTGATGAATCACTAAATTCTACCCCTGAAACTAATGATACAATATATGTTAACTAACTTGAATTTTAATAAAAATCTTATATTAAAAAAAATAATGAGTAAAGAATATTTTGAGAAATGGCTGTGTAGGCAAAATCATATGCCCAACATCTACCTGCTCCTTAAAGGGTTTTTCCTCCTTCTTTCTTCTTCATTCCCAGAAAGTCCCTAGAGGCCCATATTCCTTTCCAGAACTAGACATGTTCTTGCAGTTGGTTCTATTGGGTCTCACAGATGGGAGAGCTGTCTAGGGATATCTGTTAAAAAGTCAGACAGGAGGATAATTCAGACCCAGCCTTAGAAATTGACATTGAAGTGAAAGCTTTAGTTACAGATTTGTCTCAGATAAAACAAAGAAATAAAAACTTAGAAAGGGAACCTCTCTTTTCGATGAAGTAATACAAATGTCTTCTCAAACATTCTGGGACTTAAGACTCATACCAGTTCATACTTTCTTAGGCTTCAAAATAGCCTAAAGACACTGGGGAGTGGTTATCTTTTCCTGCCATCCTCTCCTTTTCCTGTCCCCATTCCATGATGTATGTAATCAAAACATGTTCTCTCAGGAGCCAACTACTCTTGGTAGTGATGAGATTCTCTCCAACAGGAAGGTGCTGGGGCACATCTGTGCTGTGTCAAGCCATGACACATTGGCATGAAGTGAATATTCCAGTCGGTACAGATGCTGCTGGCTTCAATGGTCAACTGCTTCTGGCATTAGTTCTTTCTTAAAAACAAATTATGCAACACTCCCTTTATTTGCTTACAGTCAATGAATATTAATTTTTAAAAACTAAGAAAAAATATAAATAGAAAGAAAATACAAACCACTTATCATTTCAACCCAAATGCCCTACATTTAATATTCTAATGTATACTCCAAATTTTATCTGTATAATTCCATTTGATTTGAGGGGTGGATTGTGAAAGAACTCACCTGATTTCAAAAAAAGCAAACTATGACGTTGATTCTTTTGTAGGAATTAAATATAAAGTAGAAGGGAATGTGTTCTTGGAACACATGAATCTCCAACCTGTAAGTGGAAGGACACCTTTGTGATGCACATTCTGTAACCACATAACTGGATTTTTTTTCCCTCAAATTTTTCATTTTCCTTTCCTGGTTGTATGATGACTGATGAATTCTTGTTTGATTTAATACATTTGTTTCTTTAAAATTAATACTTCATATTATTTCAGGCAATGTGATGGCCTTCCTCATAACAGTTAATTGCGTAAAAGATTAAGTTCCAAAGTTGTTGGGGTTTAGAAACAGGTTTTCCCATTCTGTGTCACTGCGTAATGAAAGTTTGGTTAACACTGCTTGAGGCTATGAAAATAAAAACAAAACAAGAGTAAATTTAGACTAACAGATCCCTGAAGTCCCTCACATAAGGTGAGTACACACAGCCATGTGGACCCCAGGATGGTCAGGATTGCTCACTAGTAGCCAAAGGGCCCCATCTGTAGCACGAACATAGATGAATACTTGCCTAGACATCTAGATTTAAATTTTTTTGAATCCTGGCAGTTTTATTTCAAGTTCTGATGGATTTATACTATTTTGGCTTTATGATGAGATTCTAAACATTTCTATATCCCACCACTATAGATCCATCAAAGCTGTGACCTTCACTGTGTATGTATGTGTATGGATAAGCCTCTCCTCACAGAAATGGGATTCACTGTGGACATGATTTGGAGACTTGCTCTTTTGACTCACCAATATATCATTGTTTACAATGTGTGACACATAGAAAATAATTCAGACTCAGCCAGAACAGAGACTTTATCTTTCACGTCACTGTTTAATGTGTTCTCACTCACTGGCGACAGACATCCAGAGATACCGTGTGTGGGTGGTAGGTCATTTATTGAAATCTCTATAGCGAGGTGTTCCTCATTCTAACTCTGGTAAGTGGGACTCCAAAATTATTAGCAAAATCCAGGTCTTCTCAAAATCCCTCATTCCAGAGGATATGATCCAAATGTCCCCCATTGCTCGAGGTGCCAACATAAAGTGGCAAACGTGGTCTGGGCTCTTCCTGATCGGTGAGTCCTGTGTGGAGACAGGTAATAAAACAAGGCTTGAATGACAAGCTTGAAAAACACAGCTTGAATGATAAGGAAGAATCTGACTAATTTAGAGAGTGCAGAGGGGCTGCCCTATGGAAAAGATGTTTCAGCTGAGACTTGAAGTATCTCTCTTTGGAGGGAGAAGCAGTTTTTTGTTTTGTTTTGTTTTTTTTTTTTTTTTGAGAGGAAGAGAACTGTGTTCCAGGATGATGGAATGTAGTGTTTGGAAATCTGGAAGGAAGATGGAAGAAGGCATTTAGAATTTCTGAAATGCATCCAGTTCCATAGGACGCAAGGCAGAATGATGGGGAATATGAGAGAACATCTTGGGGACAGATTTCAAGTTGATGTAAGGGGACATTCAGTAAAGCTGGAGTTGGCCAGTGACATCATGGTTTTCCTCAGTGTTTGTCCCTGGAGTGTGTAAACTGTGTGGGGTTGCCACAGGGGGAACTGAGCTTTAGAGGGGGGGAGGGTGGTCAAAGAGATGACCTAGATACTCTCTTATCCTATAAAATATACTTCCTAAAAACCAAAGACCATAACCAGAGCCTTTCTCCTAAGTTTTATGACTTTGTGTTTTTCCTTTGGCCTAATACCAAAGAATATTATTTAATCCCCATAGAACTGTGCATGGAGTTCTGCTTGTGTTCAGCACAGATCTCATTTAACTGCCATTCATCTGAAGATCTAAAGAAAATTTAACTTGCTTTTGGGCGTTCGCTTAGCAGAAAATAGAATTTTGAAAAGTGTCGAAAAGCATCTTTAAGAAGATGAATAAAATCCATGACCAACGCTGGATTTTAGAACTGGAAGGGACTCTGGAGGCCAACAAACCAACATCTTTATTTTACAGATAAAACATGGATGCAAGAAGGGACCCAGGAACCTGGGCAAATTCACTGGACAATGAGGGCCAGAGGCAGGGCTGGTGAAACAGGCCTCCTGACTCCCTGGCTACTATCCTTTCTATGTGACCTGAGCACATCTGGGGGCAACATCTAAGAAATAACACCTACATATTTAATAGAAATTCAAATTAAGGAATCAAATGTCTAAGGAGCTGTTGTGTGTCAAAGGCTTTTGTTCACATTCTCACTGGACACTCGACTAGCTTCTTCTCATTATTCTGGACTCAGCTTAAATGTTAAATCACAGAAAGACCTTTGGGACTGCAGTCTACTCTTCCCTTTGTACACTTAGTAAAGTCATTAGTGCATAGACTTGTTTATTTTCTCTCTCCCTGACTGCCTGTAAATTCTGTGAAGTCAAGGACCAAGACCGTTTTCTCAGCTCCTTTGCATTCACTAATAGCGGAGTGCCTGGCAATGAGGGGAGGGCTAGGTACCCCACATTTGCCCCTGCACACCCACCACACTCTTCTTCACTCTATTTTGGAGCTGGGAAACTGACATTCATTGACTTCATCCATAGGTTTCCTTGACTTCTGACGTCTGCTCAGGATCTCTATTGGGAGGTGCAGGCAGGAGAAGAGGGATGTCTGTTTTCTCTTCTCTACTCCTTCCCAGTTAGCTCCAAGTTTGTTGGTCAAACTCTTCTACCCAAAGCCACAGCTTCAGTCTTTGGCTCTGTCCTGGAGGTAACCACTCTCTGGCCCTGCCCCTTTGGTGGTAGAGGTGGTAATGGCTCCCCTTTGTGGCGATCTGTGGTTAGGCACTGTACCATTGTCTCCTTTTACTCCATCCAAGCCTTTGGAAATAGGTTTGTCCTTTACCAAACTTTTCTCAATGCCTTCATCCAGGTGTGCTGTCTCTGTCTTGTGGAGATGCTAATGGATATAGTAGTTGTTTGATAAATTAAAATGGAGGAAAGATCATACACATTCCTTAGAGCCCCAGGGAATAAACTGTGATGGTGGTAAACCCATGTGAAGCACCGGGACATGTTTCAAGGAAAAGACATCAGAGATAGGAAGGTCAATCCTCAGGAAAGAGCGTGGGTCTCATGAGTAGGAGTTCAATAGATGCTTGAGAGGGGAAATGGTTTTAATCATTTCCATGTCACACAGATCACACATCAAGGGGATGGGGCAGACTGTGTGATCTGGGTGTGACAGTGAGTCTGAGGGGTTTGTCTCCATATGGCCCACGGGCACCGGTCACGCCACAGATTTCTTTTCCTCGCTAAAAAACAGAAAGGCCAGACTGAATCATTTATAAGACCCCTTCAGCTCTAAAATTTCCTGACTTAGCATTTCCATGGGGTGGACTGGCTGGGGGGTGATTTTAGAATTTCTTGGAAGGATGAAAATGACATCAGGAGGAGGGTCTTTGGTTTTGGGTGTGTGAAGCCACCCTGGAACTGTTAAAGGTGTCATTTTGTCAGATCTCTTCAGGAAGGAGCCTTGCCTCTCTCAGTGACGCTGGGCTTTACGGTAGACAAACCCACCCATGCTCCAGGAGGCCAGCATCCACCCATAGTGAATACTGGATTCCCAGGGGGTAGGGACTGAGTTTTTCTCACCATGGTATTCTCCGACATGGACACTGGCACGCTGGAAGTCTTCAAAGGACATTCAGAGAATAGAGGAAATAAATGTTTATGGCAGAATTTCTTGGCTCCTCCTGTCCCTGCCTTCAATCCTATTTTGAGTCCATATTTTCCTGGCTCTTAACCCCTTTTGACTAAATTTTCTGTTCCTGGCTCCATATTTTCTCCTTGGAACAAAGAGTGGTTTTGGCTTCTCTGAAATCGGCCTTCGATAATTGCCATCTGTGAAGTTTGCATTTGCTTCAGGAAATGGCATTCCCAACAGGCCCCTTTAGATGCCACCTAGATAGCAAATCTTAACAAAATCCCCAAGTTGTGTGACCAATGGATCTCTCTCTTTCATCCTCATCTCCTTTCTGACCTTTACTTCATCCCAAACTCAGGTTTCCTTAACCCCTCTATGAAAGGGCAATGATTATCAGAGTAATTAAAGTACTTAGAATATCTAAATGTCCTCAAAACAAAAAGCCATAATAAACCTGTCCCAAGAAACTGTCACTTGCTCTGGCTGTCACAGTAGTTGCTCAACGCATTTGGTTATAGGGAGAATGCTATGGTTTTTTCAACCCCTATTTCCTGTTTTCTCTTACACACAGAGCCAGCCTGCATTTCCCAGACTTCTTTGCAGCTGGGTGGAACCAACCAGTACAAACCAGTGGAATGTGGGCACTAGAGATGTGGGCTACTAAAAGGCCTGGTCCCTGAAATTTTTCACACTCACCTCTGCTCTTTTTGTTTGCTGTCTGGGGGCAGGGTATCCAGTGGCAGATTCTGAAGCCCTCAGGGATATTAGAGTCCATAAATGAAAGAGTCTAAGTCACTAAAAAATAGCAGGGTCGCTGGATGAAAGAGCATGCTCTTCGAATGGAACAGGGAGTCCCTACCCGCTGATTTTCACTGGAATGTGACTTGAACAGGAAGTAAACCTTCATTGTGTCAAGCCACTGTGATTTGGGGAGTATTACAGCAGCTGGTCTCCCTTGACTAATACAATACATCAACTTGCCCCAGATTTTGAGGTTCCACACCAGCCTCCTGGGTGTCTAGGTTGGTTCTTCTCATAGGAGAAATTTAACCAATTCTAAAACAGAATTCTACCAAGAAGTGTATGTTCAGGCAGAAATATTTCCCTTAAATATTGTTCCAATGAGGGGTGTGTGTGTGTGTGTGTGTGTGTCTTTCTGTGTATTCAAGACTGAGGGAGCTTCTTTCACTGAAGAAAAGAGATTAGTTTTGATGTCTAATAATCTAGTAATGCTGCTACAACTAAAATGACCCAAATAGAAAATAACATCTTAGGAAGGGGGAAAAAGAAGCTATCCCCATCAACTCTGGTGACCAATTATTACTGTGACAAAATTATTGTCTGTTCTCCCAGCCCATGCTGTTTTTGGCAGAGGCTCCAACTTATGACCTTTCTAAATTAAAGTTTTCCCTTGGAGGAGGATTTTAAGAGAGGAACTTAACAATTAGGAAAGAACAGATAAATTTCTGCCCCATGCAGCAGGCCAACTACATTCCATTCAAACCTTGAAATAGGAAAGGCTTTGCCTGATTAGCCAACAGCCATGTGCATTTCTCTTTCATTCATTCATTTTTAACATATAATGTATTATCTGTTTCTGGGGTATAGGTCTTCAGGCTTACACATTTCACATCATTCACCATAACACATACCGTCTCCAGTATCCATAACCCAGACACCCTATCCCTAAACCCTGCCCCCCAACAACCCTCTGTTTTGTGAGATTAAGAGTGCTTTATGGTTTGTCACCCTCCTGATCCCATCTTGTTTCATTTTTTCCTTCTCTTCCCCCCACAACTCCCTGCCCTGCCTCTCAAATTCCTCATATCAGAGAATTGTCTTTCTCTGATTGACTTATTTTGCTCATCATAATACCCTTTAGTTCCATCCATGTCATTGCAAATGGCAAGACTTAATTTCTTTTGATGGCTGCATAGTATTCCATTGTATATATACACCACATCTTTTTTTATCCACTCATCTGTTGATGGACATCTAGGTTCTCACACCCAAATGTTTATAGCAGTTATGTCCACAATAGCCAAACTATGGAAAGAACCTAGATGAGCCATGCACATTTCAATGATTCCATTCTCTTCATCCTGTCAGATGCTGCCCAGGGTAGGTGAAATAAGAGAAACATTAAGTTGTTTCTTAGTTGCTTTTAGTCATTTCTTTAAGATATATCATTGAAAATAGAATAGAGAAGAAACCAAGGAAAAAACTGGTTCTTTTGTCCTCTGTGTTTTTTTGCTATGATTGATATCTGCCTTTACTTTTGCCATGCATAGTGACCTGGCCAATGCTGGCATGATCTGCCAAAATATGGGAACCCCCCCACACACATAAATACATCAACAAGTAAATAGCTAAAACATGGGAAACCTCAAACCCGTTGTATTTGGGGAGAATTCCAAGACTATTTAGAATTGCTTGCCATGAGTTTTTTTTTTTTTTAATGATTTATTACTCTGCAAGACCAATATCGCTAAATTAACTTGTAAATTAATCCATCATAAAAGGCTGGGAAATACATTTTTTATTGGCTTCCCATTTGGGCGTTCACAGTAGAGTTGGAAAAGTGACTATGATCAGTAAGAGTACTTGTTTTCAGTTTTTTATAGACTGAAGGTTCCTGACCTTTACAGAAGGAGAATTTTCATTTTTCCAATGTCTTGAGATCATCTAGGGGCTGTGGGCCTTGGGACACAGGTGGACATGAGTAGAAGTATAGCTTGTTCCACTCCCTATTAGTGTGACTTTGGGAAGATCGTGTAAATTGTCTAAGCCTGTTTCCTCTTTTGTGAACTTGTGATATTCATGTCCACATCAAGCATTACTGAGAGGTTCAAGCAGGAGAATGAAGGAACAGTGTCTGAATCAGAGGCTGGTACTTAATAGATGTTCAATAAATACTGTCTTCCTTCTGGAGATTGGCATGGTCCCCTGAGAACTCTAGAAAAACAGTGCAGACTGTAGGGGATGAAGTGGTCATCTGTGGGAAGTACCACTGCAAAGTGCTCAGAGCCCCAAGAGAGGATGGTGTTTCAGTGTACTCCTTCACACAGCTTAAATTCAAGTCCATGAGTGGGGAGGTGATGTGTCTGTATGATGCTCCCTAGCTAGCAGGAGGTGGAGCCAGCTCAGACCTGCTCCTTTGTTGCCTTCTAACCCTATCAGACCATTTACAGAGCATGTCTTAAGTTCCAGATACTGACAACAGCCCCATGGAAAGGGTATTGCTGTGATCCCCATTGTACAGAGAGGATGCTGAAGTTCAGAGAGGCAAAATTACTTGCCCAGACTCAGACACCTAGTGTGTGGTGGAGCATTCCTGGTTCATTGGACTCCAAAGCCTTTGTTGACTGCATTGTTTCATGCCACCACAAAGAGGCTCTGAGATTGGTATGTTCCAGTTCCAGAGGTCATAATTCCAGCTGGACATAAAGAGGATAACATCAATAACTAAGGATAGCATCAGGAAGCCAAACCTTTTCTGCTCATTTATGTCATAGCAGATGTAAAATTTCCATCAGCAGGAACACCTCCAGCCAGAAAAAGATCAGCTTCCTGTCCATCGTTTTAAACTGCGTTCTCTTGATGACTTTCAAAGGGGCTTGGAGCCCAGATTAGTCTCACAGCATAACAGAGCAAAGCAGCTCTGTTCCCACAAACACCACTTCCAAGTCACCATGAGGTGACTTCAGTTCACCGTCCAGTTTAGACCGGAATGGCCAAGCTCTGGGGAGTCCCCCAGGCCCATGGCAGAGCCAGCATCTGCATGCCCAGATTGAAGGGTGGACACAGAAAGCCCAGCCCATCCCTTGGCCAGCGAATGCAATCTCTTAAAGAGCTTTGTATGAGCAGCTGCAGCATCCCCGAAAGATCTTGGCGGATGACACCAAATTAGAGGAGAATAGACCTGGGGAGGAAATACTATTTGCAGCCTGGGCCACTTTCACATTGTAACCACCTCCTCTTTTCTGCTGAGTTTCAGACCTGTGACTTTCTAACAAAAGGCTTTTCTGGCCCAAACCTATAGATTAATTTGTAAAAAAACAAAACAAAACAACCCATGCACAGAAGTGGATTCCGATGTTGCCAGAGCACTCCACCATCCTGAACCTCTACTGCCTGCAAGGAAGCAGAGCACAGCAGTAAAACACAGGGCGGTTTTGCCATTTCCTAGCAGAGTGGCTTGGATCTCAGCATTCCCATCTATTAATAGGGAACAACATCACTACTGAAAATAAAAGCCGTTAAGGGAATTAAATGAGCTAAACCGTGGAACCATTAGAGTAATCCCAAATCCATGCTAAGTGTCATGTAGGCACAGAGGATGCCATTATTATATTCTCGTATCAGAAAGAAGGGGATAATAACAGCATATAGGCTGGGGGTAGGGGAGGAGGGAGAGGGTGGCTGGGTTATGGACATTGGGGAGGGTATGTGCTATGGTGAGTGCTGTGAATTGTGTAAGACTGATGACTCACAGACTTATACCCCTGAAGCAAATAATACATTGCATGTAAATAAAACAAAACAAAAAACAACCAAAAGCAAAACAAAACAAAAATAACAACATATAGGCAGGATTGTTGAGGAACAAATGACTGGATATTTCTGAAGGACCTACTACAGTATTGATACTAGGAGATAAGTACTGTGTCTCATGCGGAGAGGCTGATCAGAGGTGCCTTTGAGAGTGTGGGTTTGGGGGTCCAGGAAGCAGGTGCCCAAATGTTGTCTCTTCCAATTATCAAATAAACATTTTGCAGATCGGGTTGTTCACATAGGCAGTTTGTTGTTCTAGGAGGTGATTAAGGAAGAAGAAAATGTCAGGTAGGCAGTGGGCAGGCTGGGGTAACGAGTTCCCACCAAGAACCTAACCCAACCATTGAAGACCAATGCAGCCTTGGGCAATCTCTCTTCCACTTTGACTTCGAGACTCTCTCCTATGGATGACTTCAAGTCTCTCTGCCCAGGTGATGGCCCAAGTTCCTCAGAATACTAATACCAAATACTATTCCTTTGGGGTTTCACTCTCGCCTGCTGCTGGCGGGGATGGAAATTGCGAGGGAGGAATTTAGCCATCTCTAGCTAATATAGCTTTATAATTGTTAATTCCACATATGTTTTTGAGCCCCTGTTATGTGGGGGCACTGTTCTAAGAGTTGGGGATCCACCAATAAACAGAACAAATGAAATTTCAGCTTGTGAAGAGCAGGGTAGACAAACAAAAATAAGATAAAATGAGAATGTGCTTCAGAGAAACTGAAAAGGAAGGGAATGTGGCAGGGAAAGCCACCCTGAGAAGGTGATGAGGATGTCCAGGGTCTGCTTCCACAGTAGATGGCTTTGGTTCTGGGACAGTGCCTGGTGGACAGCAGCTTCTGAGTAACAGGTTAGATGAGCAAATGCCTTAATGAGCAGAACCTGAATCCCGAAAAGACTGATTTGGATGCAGACGTGAATAGTCAGTATATTTTCATCTGAAATGAATTAGTTCTGACAGTTTCCAGAGCAGGACTAAAATGATTACATTACCATTATTTTAAACCTGAGAAGAGCAAGGGGAAGGAGAACCACATTCTCCTCCCAAAACCCGGGTGAACTTTGGAGGCAGGCCCAGTGCCGTTAGAGGCGTTATTTGCACTTTGCTGCCCCCTGGTGGTAGTATACAATATAGCCCGCACTCCACAGCTCTGGAGGTTTGTTTAGCTCTAAGGTTAAAAAACAAAAACAAAAACATAAACATACCAGTGGGCAGGCACCTCCATCATTACAGTATTGAGATTAAACTATAAGTGTGCTGATCACATCTTTCAAATCCAGAAGTATGAACCTTCAGGGTCAAATGGCTAGAATATATGAGATGAGGACTATTTCAGGTAAGTCAGTACCGTGTGGCATCTTATTTTCAGTATTTTGGAGCAGGTCATCTCTGTTCAAATATTACTCTTCATGAGTTTATAAGGATGGGAATGAGCTCAGAGCTCCTAGGGACCTAAGAAATTTCTCAGGCCCAGAATTCCAGAGTGTTTCCTAGGGTGTCCATGTGTGGACATCAGAGACCACTGAACTTTTTATTTGGAAACCCTATTCCTAAAATGTATAGGTAAGTGTCAGATCCAAACAGTCAGGAAACTTTGGGCCAGTTGTCCAAGGTGAGTCCTCCATGCAAAGAGAGACTTGTGTTTGACTCTCACTGTGGTGCTTCTGGCTGGAATATTCTATTTCATTTACACACACATTTCCCATTTTACCGGATATCATTGTGGCTGGTAATAGGGTCACCTCTGTCATTGGTCTTGTGGCAGGTTTCCTAACCACTCTGAACCTTTGTTTTCTCATCTAGTGAAAAAAAAAAAAAAGAATACCTATTAAATAAGAGTAATCAACACTTAAGGGTGTTGTGGAAGTAGAATGCCAGGCACCCATTAGATGCTTAACAAAAGCTTTGAAAAGCAAGCTCATTAAACATTAATATTTATATAAAGTTATAAAGTATTCAAGATTCATAAGTGATAAGAAGATTTTATCTGATGCATTATTCCCGGTGTTCTGTTCCCTGTCAGTTAGGAACGATCCATCAAATAGTGAAAATTTCTGATTGATGGACTTTGTCTATTTTTCTCCAGGTGTATTTCTATTGGAGAGTGCTTTGAAAGCCATTATGAGGAAAATTTTGCTCTGTTTTGTGTTTGAAGGTAATATACTGACCCCATTTCTGTTCACACTTGGTTCTCATTGAGAATAATATTCTACTATAAAGGCTAATGTTTGCTACACCATGTACTCAGGAAAACTGCCCTGGGTCTGCATCTTGGGGACTCCTTTTTGTAGAATCAGTTGCTTTCTTCTTTTCTTTTATATCTTTATAGCTCTTATTTTTATTACGACAACTGTAATATGTGATTACATATTACAACTGTAATATGTGATTGAAACATTACAGAAACACATGGCCTATAAAGAAAACATTTTCCCATAATCCCAACCTTCTCTCAGAGGTTCAGCATACTGTGCTCATTTTATTTAATGGATATAGCACTGTGTGTGTGCATGTATGTGTTTCAGTAAAAATGGATTGTACTAACATGTTGTTTAGCAATTGATTTTTTAAAAGATTTTATTTGTTTTTTGAGATAGTGAGAGAGAGAGAGAAAGAGAGAGCGTGCATGCACACATGAGTGGGGGGAAGGGGCAGAGGGAGAGAGAGAAGCAGACTCCCCAGTGAGCAGGGGGCCCAATGCAGGGCTCAATCTCAGAACCCCAGGATCATGACCTGAGCAGAAGGCAGACTCTTAATCGATTGGCCACCCAAATACCCCTGCAATTGATTTTTTAACCTTTACATCTTAGCTAAGCTCTACATCTGTCTGCCTCCTCTGTCTCTGTCTCTGTATCTCTATCTCTGTAATTATTGTGTCGTATTTTATAGCTAGGTATTCCTGTTTTAACTCTGCAGCTTTCCTTCCAGGTTGCCTGCTGCTTTTGATCAACAGGGGAGATCAAAGATCCCATTGAGGCAAGGTCTCTCAAAGACTAGAGAGAAAGTGAGAGTGTTCTAACAGAACACTGAAGAGCAGAGAGCAGTAGTGGGTGGTTGACAGAGGAGGTTGAAGGACCTGGAGGCATCGTGGACAAAGCTCCTTGCAGCTGAAAGATATGTGGAACTCTATCAATCCCATCTTACCTGTAAGAGTTATGAACTTTAATTGGTGAATTCTTATGGCTTATATTTTAACCTTCAGTGTCATTCATTCAAGCAACAAACATTCTAAACCATTTACTGTGAGGCAATCAGAGCTGCTGAAATAAATTTGCTTGACAGATGAAAACTGGTTATGATCCACAGGGCAATAATCAATTGCATTCTTCTGGACATGATTCATTTGTATTCCTCTGGATAAGACTAATTTGCAGTATTAGTTTTCTATGATTCACAGAGTAGTAAACTAGTTTAAAGACAATGAAAAGGCAGAGATAATCTGGAAGAGGATATTAGACGGGCCATCAAGAATATTTTCTGCCTGTTTCAACTTCCCTGACAGATATCACATTAATACGCAACTGGGAAAATGTGGCATGCAAATGCTAAGCCAGTGGATTAAAAGTCAGTTAAGAATGAGCAGAAATGTGTGTCTGGGTGGCTCAGTTGGTTGGGCGTCTGATTCTTGATGTCTGATCAGGGCATGATCTCAGGGTCATGAGACTGAGTCCTGTGTTGGGCTCCATTCTGAGGATGGAGACTACTTAAGATTCTCTCTCTCTCTCTCTGCCCCCTCCCCTTCCTTTGTGTTCTCTCTTTCTCTAAAAACAAAACAAAACAAACAAACAACAACAAAGAAAACAAAACAGAACCAATCCATTTGTAAGATGGGTTTTGGAGAAGGAAAGAATAAAGAATACCAGGCTGAGGAACAGATCTATAGAAGCAGGAAAATATGGCAGGTGATCGAGATAACATAGTTCCTGGCTCTAGCCTGGGGCTTGTGTCTCTTGTCCTCAGGTCAAATTTCTTTTTTCAACCAAGCTTTCTTGGCTTTGACCCTTCATTCCCTCTAAGAAAATTGACCTTTCCTCCTTTTCTTTTATTTCTGGAGATATTGTTCTGACTGGAAGTTCACATCTAATCACTGAGCCACCTGATGGACCCTGGGCCCAGGCCACACCACCTCTCACCAGGTGGGCTCAGAAAATAGAGAAAAATGGCAGGTTTTTGGAGATTCTTCAAATAGGATGTTTGAAGAAAATTCAATGTATTTCTTTCTGGCTCAGCTCTTTATTTGAACCCAAATGTCAGCAGAGGTAGGCTGTCGTTGGGGATTCAAATGAAAAGGCTCACATCCCATCCCATTTTCAAAACAAGGAGTTCTGCAGCTCTCTAGAGGATCTAAGCTGTGTTCCTCTGTGTCCCCACTTTTCCCTGTCTACCTTTTGGAAAGAAGAATTGGCTACAACCAATTTTTTTGGAGGGGGCGACAATCACTTTTGGTTTTAAGCATTTTGTTGCCCATGAGTGTACTTTCACCTACTTTAATCTCCATGACAACCCTACGAAGTAGGCATTATTATTCTCATTTTACAGATGAAAAAAACCGAAGCCTTGGGGATGTTATATGATTCCAAGGTTACACAGCTAGAAATGCAGGAGACAGATTGCAGACTCTGGGTTGTCTGATTCCAAAGTCCATGCTTTCATTTGAAAGCCATATTATTTTTGTCAAAACTATGCGTGCCCATGGTTCAAGAATAAAGTCACTATTTTGTATCTATCTCTATGTCTCTAAATAAACTGTTTATATCATGACTTATCGATCTGTTTTAATCATCCTCATCTTACTTCCAATTCCTGTATGTGAACCTTTCCCAGCTCCTCCTCAGCTGTCAACACAGTTCCCTCCCATGACTGCAACAATCCATCATAATTCTACTTAGAAACTAATATCAGTATTCAGTGGATATTTTACAATGGCCGTGTAAACTCTATTGACAGGAATGCCATGGAATATATGATAATGTTATGTAAATAGTATCTTCTCTAGGATTTCATTTTCTGATTGTTGTTAGCAATTAGAAATACGACCAATTCTGTTACATTCACCATGAATCTAGCAATCTTGCTATATCAATTTATGAATTCCACAGCCTACGTGCAGTTCCTCTGGTTTCTCCAGTTTGCAGTCAGGTCTTTGATTAATGGCACCTCTCCCTTTCCTTTCTAACAGTTACTCTTTTTCCTTAAATTAGACATTATTAAGGTCTAATTCATAGACTACAAGGTGAATGACTTTTAAGTGCATAACTGGATTCAGGAGAGTAGGACAACAAATAAAATGTGAAACCTTTCCCTGAGCCTCTTGCTGGGCAGTAGTATTCCATATCTTCAACCCCAGACAAACAGTGTTGTTATACTTTTTTCCCAGAATTTTCTACTTTTGTCCTCCTTTTAATTTACAATGCTATTTATTTAACCTTCTTCTTCTTCTTCTTCTTTTTGTTGTTGTTGTTGTCGTCTGATCATTCTTGCTGGGGTTTTATCAGTTGTATTAGTCTTTGGACATTGTTGATTCTTTCTGTTGTATGCTTGTTTTCCTATTTGATTGATTTCCACTCTTATCTTTGTTTTTCCCTTCTTTGGATTTAATTGACTTTTTAAAAAAAGAACTTCTTGAGGTTGATGCTGAGATCATTGATTTTTAACCTGTTATCTTTTTCTAATAGACCATAAATTACTTCTAAGCACAACTTCTCTCCATTCTAGAAATGTCAATATATTTTTATTATCATTCACTTGAAGATATTTAGAATTTTTACTTTGATTTCTTCTTTTACTTACAAGTTGTTCAGAAGAACATTTTAAAATTTCCAAATATGAGGTTAATTTACAGCTATCTTTTTATTGTAAATTCCCAACTTAATTCTGCTACGTCAGAATATATTTTGTATGATTTCAATCTTTGAAAAATTTTAGACTTGCTTTCTTTTAAAATATTACTAAATACTCCACATGTGTACACATACAGTTGTTAGAAGCAGTGTTCTATGTAAGAAAATTAGGTTGAATGTGTTCACCATGATGACAAATCTTTTATATTTGTACTGTTTCTGCCTCCTATCAATTACTGAGAGAGCTGTATTAATGTCTGCTTTTTTGATTGTGGCCTTGCATATTATTCTGTATAGCTCTCTTCATTATTACTGCTGTAGATGTCTTGAGGCCATATTATTAGTTACATGTTGCTTACCAATACTACATCTTCCTGGTGAAATAAAATTTTTACCTCATGAAATACCCCACCTCTGCTTTGGGAACATTTCTTGCCTTAAAGTCCACTGGATCATAACAGCTATTAAAATCCAATTTATTGAGGTGTAATTTCATACAATAAAAACTCACTCTTTATGTGTATAGTTGAATGAGTTTTGACAAATGCATATCACTAAGTGTGTACTGTGACTATTGCACTCCCAATACAGAGTATTCCCATAACTGTAATATTCTTTCTTGTCTCTTTGGAGACAACCCTTTCTTTCTAAATGCTCTTTTCACCATTTTTTTTCTCTTTTTTATTGATTAAAAAAAATCCTAATCTTCCCTTCTTAATAGAATGTTAAGGGGAAAAGCTGACAGCCTTCCTTTTGAGATCAGGAACACGACAAAGATGCCCACTCTCGCCACTGTTGTTCAACATAGTACTACAAGTCCTAGCAACAGCAATCAGACAACAAAAAGAAGTAAAAGGTATTCAAATGGCAAAGAAGAAGTCAAACTCTCTCTTTTCGCAGATCACATGATACTTTATATGGAAAACCCAAAAGACTCCACCCCCAAACTACTAGAACTCACAGCAATTCAGTAATGCGGCAGGATACAAAATCAATGCACAGAAATCAGTTGCTTTCTTATACACTAACAATGAAAATACAGAAAGGAAAATTAGAGAATCGATTCCACTTACTATAGCACCAAGAACCACCAAGAATGTTATTAATGTTATTCTAATTTACTTCCTGTGTTATAATTTACATATTATAATTGTTATAATATGTATATGTTATAACAAACCATAAATAATTATTCTTGCTAAAAATGCAATAAGCTACTGATGTATTCTTTCTTTTATTGGTCACTCTAAGCTCTATGATATGTTTTCATCACCTACCGAGGTCCAATAGAAGTTATTGTTTTTATAATGTCCCAGTACATGCAAGGACGATGGAGCTCTTTAATTGTGTTTACCTTTTCCTGATGTGTCTGTTATCAGTTATTTAAATTTTTCTCTATAGCTCAAACCACATAAGCATTTTTAGTTAATGTAGTCAATATTTGTTTATGTTTGCACATGCTAATTATTTTTCTTTCCATATTATCTCTGAGTCTGATATATAGAGTATCTCTGATATTCTATCTAGGACCATTTTCTTTCTCTTTGGGTTTTTTTGTTTGTTTGTTTGCTTTTTTAGTTTAGTTTTGTTTTTGTCTGTTGGTGACAACTTCTCTTCATTTTTGTCTGTGATTTTACTTTATCTTTGTTTTTGAAGGATACTTTCCCTAGGTGTAGGAGTCCGAGTTTTCTCTAGCACCTTGAAGACATCACACTACTATTTTTGGCTTCTGTTGTTTCTGGTGAGAGTCAACTGAAAACAATACATATTTTAAACCCATCTTTTGATATCTTCTCTTTGTATGTAGTTTTCATCAATTTTTATTATATTAGGATTGGGAGTTAACATGTTTCTTGCAACTTTGGTGAAGCGTCTTCCCATAGTTTTTAAGTGTATGCAGCCATCCAGTCATCAAATATTGTTCCTACTTTGTTTTCTTTCCACCAGTGTTTTCCAATGGGTCCATCTTGTGCCTGGTATGACAGCAAGTGCTATCAAGTCTTTCCAAAACATTATCCCAGTTCTTAAGAAAAAAAAAAATCTTGGGGCTTGTTTCTATTTCCATTTTTTCTATTTTCTATTATTGGTATAACAAATTACCACAATGTTAATGGTTTAAAATAACACAAATTTATTATGTTGTAGTTCTGTAGTTCAAGTCCTACACTGCTCTCACTTGGATAAAATCAAGGCAGGGCTGGTTTACTTCCTGGACGGTCTAAGAGAGATTATATTTCTTTGCCGTCAACTTTCCTCAGTTTATGTCCCCCCTCCATCTTTAAAGGGAAGTCAGGTCAGTTCTTTCTCATGCCACCCTCTCTCTGGGTCTCTAATATCTGACAGCCTCTTCTACTCTTAAGGACTCCTGTGATTACATCACATCTATTGTATAATGCAGGATGATCTCTGCATTTTAAAGCCAAATTGATCAGCAACTTAATTCCACCCACAAATTTAATTCACTCTTGTCATGTAACCTAACATTTTCATAGGCTGTGGGGATTATGGTGGGCACATCTTCGCGGAGCTATCATTCTGCCTACTACATAGCTGGTGCTTGTTTCACCTTGATTTATACTCTAGTAAGCAAATTATATATTTTCTAGTGTAAATCAGGTTTGGGAGCTGTTATGGACTGAATGTTTGTATTCCCTCACCCTCAAATTCATATGTTGAAGCCCTGGCCCCCCAGTGTGGCTTTATTTGAAGATGGTCCTCTAAGGAAGTAGTTAAATGAGGTCATAAAGGTGGGGCCTTGATCTGATAGGACTAATGCCTTTATAAGAAGACACATCACAGAGCTCTCCATCTTGCCGTCTGCATGCTCACAAAGACAAGGTCAGGTGGGTACAGGGCAAACCAGTGGCTGCCTACAAGCCAGGAGGAGAGACCTCATCAGAAACTGAATGGTTGAGGAATTTGATGTTGGACTTTGAACCTCAGAACTATGAGAAAATAAATGTCTCTGTTTAATCACTCAGGTGGTGGTATTTTGTTATGACAGCCTGAACTAAGACAGGAGCAAACACCCCAGATCCTTTGTAGCCCTGAATGACAGGAACAGAAATACATATGGAGAGTAGCCTATATAGAAGGAGAATAGTTAGCATACTTCAGCATTAGTTAGTATCTTTTAAAAAGGAAAGAGGTACAACTGGGTAGCTCAGTCAGTCAATCGTCTGCCTTCTGTTCAGGTTATTATGATCCTAGGGTTCTGGGATCAAGCCCCACGTTGGCTTCCTTGCTCAGCAGGGCCTGCTTCTCCCTCTCCTTCTGCCTGCTGCTCCCTCTGCTTGTGCTTTCTCTCTCTCTCTCTCTGTCAAATAAATAAAATCTTAAAAGAAATAAAAAGGAAATAACACCAGTTAAGCCAGTAAATTGGGGAGAAGGAGGTCAGATAAGAGAACATCTGTTGTGAATACGTTCTTTACTCTTCCATAGGATTTTCATTGGACTACTCTTAAATGAAGTATTCATAACCACCAGCCCACATACAGAAACAAATTGCAAGCAAACACATCAGCATGTGTGTATGTGTGCGGGTGTATATATGTGCATTTTCTGGTAAAGGAGTCTATGGCTTTTGTTGCATCTGAAAAGCTTTTTGACCCAGGAAAGATTAATACTTACCATGGCCTGCCCTCTATTTTTGTTATTTGGGTATATCTCATTTCCAAGTATTAAACTGTATGTCCTTGAGACTCACACAGCAGAAACTATGTCAGATAGATTTTTCAGGCAACCCAAGGCACTTACCACGAATGCCTGTTACATAGTTTGTGCTCAACAAATATTAACTTATTTTGAAATTGGACTATTGCTTTTGTTAGTCAAATGGTTGCAGAGTTAATGATTTAACCAGATTGTTTTAGCTTCAGTTGCTTTACTCCAAAAAAGTTAAATATGTTTATAATAACATATGCTCACAGAGCATCTTGCCAAGTAGTGACATTCTATCCTTTAAGAGGGAAGAATCCTAATTCATTTTTTAAAACTTGTTTTGGAATTTTTAAGAGGTATTCCAGTGTTCTGTGGTCAGATTGTACACTCCTGTCTTCAATTGTAGTGCTGCACTGTAGTCCCAGAGTTGGCACCAATACATTGTTGAAAATAAGATCCGTGGTAAGGGACCTACTACTGAGAATTTTATTGACACAAATGAGGGCCCCTAGCAGGAACCAAGGGTAAGAAGTTTATTGATTACAAGCCTCCTCTGTCTAGAAATTTTATTAGCCTTGCCACTTAGATTCATTCATTTTGTGGCTTACACCACTGAAATATTTTCCTATTACAACAACGGAAGAGTTTCTGGATTTTGCTTCTCCAGTGACTTCTCACTGGAGCTGATGAACACTGTCATACAATGTGTTTGTAATTACTACATGGTTGGGGGGCTTGTTTCTTACATGTGTGTTTCAGCAATGTGAGGTGACCCAACATCTCCTTGGTCTTGGAAGAGCCTGATATATTTTCTTCCTTGGTGCTGAGAGTTTCGAAATAATCCATCAAGAGTTAGATGGAACCGTAGGGACTATCATATCCAGCTTCCCACCCAGTGCAGGAATTTCTACCACAGTGTATCTCAGAGATTTTTAAGCTATAAATGGTGTAAGAAATGACTCTTATACAGCAACCAAGCACGTGTATATTGGTGCACATAAATTTCTGAAAAGTTTTCAAGAAATGATACTTACCCTACCACATGTAGTATATATCAATGATTCAATTTTATTCTAATTTCTTCTATTATATTCTGATCAGTTATAGATGATATAAAATATATGACACAAAATATGTCAGTGTTGGTTGGGTACCCACTAAATTAATTTCATGTCTCACTAAGATGTTGCAATCTGCAGTTTAAAAACACAGGACTACTGACAGAATTACTTGCAGATGTTCGATCATCCAGTCCTCATTTGAACAATTCCAACATTGAGTATTGAATAACATTGGAGCAATATTAATATGTGTAATACTATAATACTCTTCACAGCTGGCTTTAATTGTGCCTACTTATGTCATTCACTGGTCTAGGCAGTCTGTGCCTTCTAGTCAGGCTTGAACTTGGGTGTGCCTAAATCTCATGATGTGAAGAACTGTGCAACCAACAAAACTGACAAGATTCTCCAATACAGTAAGAATGCTCCCTCATTCTACGGAACTTCAGGATCCTTGCTTGAAACTCCATTTTTCTAATATGGAGATCCCCTCAATTATGTGGCCAATCTGATTAAATAAATGTTAAGGTTGTTGATGAGATGGCCAAATGTCTAACTACAACATTATTAATTTAGTCACATTATTACATGTGTGTGTGTATACATTATATATGTATATATATAACACATTATATGTTATAATATTAGATAATATAAGCAATATCATATAAAATGATATGTTAGTTAATTTTTTTTTTACTATCACATTTCATGAAACAACTCTATTCAACTCTCCACACACTTCTTTAAGGTTGATTTTTGGTCATGTATAGATCCACTTTGGAAGTCATCTAAGAAAGATGTCCAGAACACTTTGACTTCATTCCTATTTCAGTTACTGGGGACTCAAAGGTTTTTGGATCCATGATACTGTCATTGTAAATTTTATTCTAAGCAAAGAATACCCGTTTGCATAGGTTCCTTTAATTCATCATGTATGATATTTACATGGTAATCACTTATGAAGATTTTTTATAACAACTTTATTGAGATACAGTTCACATACTATAGAATTCTTCCATTTAAAATTCACCATTCAGTGGTTTTAGTATATTCACAGGGTTGTGAAACTGTGATCACAGTGAACATTAGCACATTTTCCTCATCCCAAAGGGAAGCTCCATACCTAGTAGCTGTCAATTTACAATCCTCCCCAAGCCCTGAGCCCTAGACAAGCAACAGTCTGCTTTTTTCCTCTGGATTCATCTATTTTGGATGTTTCATACACATGTAACTATACAATATGCTTCTTTGTGACTAGCTTCATTCATTTAGATTATGTCTTCAAGATTCATCCATGTTATAGCATGCATTGGTCTTTATTCTTATTCAAATGTATTTTTAAAGTCATCTTTAATGGGATTGTTTGACTTGTGCTTCCATCTGGAAAATCATACCTTCTCCCCGGAAATAATGACTAAATCTGTCAAATTCCTTTTCTTCCTTTTAAAAATTCAGTGCTTTCAGGTGATCTCCATCATTTTGAAAATGAGCACTAATTGAGTACATGGCACATTAATGTATCTTGACAAATAGTTCTGCTTTGTTCCAGATAAAGTAATGAGAAGGACTCCTATAAGAGGAGAGACCTTGTAAACCCTTGAAAATAGAGCTTCCTTTGTTCTGAGGAGTAATTTGGGGCACTGTGCTTGGCACTCTATTTTTTCTGGTTTTATCTTCATAACATCCTATGAAGCAGTAAATATTTTCTCCATTTTATAAATAAGGAAGCCAAGATTTTGGTTTGAGAAACGAGTAGGGGAGCCTCCAGTTCCATCTGCCTGACCATTTCTGTGTATCATTTCTGATCTGCCTGTCAGCCTCATTGCACACAAGGTTCAGTTCCATTCACTGTCAAGTCCAGTTGAGAGTTCCATCTCTCCAAACATTGGGCTCCATGACATTCAAGTACCCCGTGGCACAGTTAGCCTTGTTACATATCCTGTGTGCTCTGTACATTTCTGAGTCTTCCTTGTAGTTAGAACATAGCCACATGACTTGGTTGTGAATGAAAATGTCACTTCTAGGTAGAAGCAGTGTCCAAACACTTCTTTTTGTTGTTGTTGTCGAGAGGTCCTGAAGTCACATACTAAGATATCATAATCATAACATGATGGTGATTCCATAAGATTGGGTTCTTGAAAGTCTCTGGGAAAAAAATCTCCCACCAAGCTGTATCAGACATGTGCCATGAGCAAGAAATGAACTAGTGTATGTGTGACTTCATAGTTAATCTGCTGCCAAGACATACTCTATCCTATCTTGACTCATCCATATATTAGACACTTTCTCTGAGTTCAACCAACGTTTATTGAGAACCTGTTTGTGGCATAATAATATGGAAGACATCATAGCTGTTGGAATCTTTGAGTGAGTCCCCAATAAATAACCTCCACTTCCCTTAGCTGGGCTCTGAACCAAATGAGAAATAATTATGAGTTATTAGACAGAGGCCAATATATGACTTAAAAAACCTGACAAAAGTGATATTGGAAAATCAAGAAAAAATAGGTTCATAGAATGACCCTCCAGGATGAGGAAGACTGATTTCTCCAGTCACAGGGGTGTTTTTTTTTTTTTGCATGGAGAGGCAAATAAATGCTCATTTCCGCTCATTGCAAATGCTTTATTACAAGAAACCAAAGAAGATGGAGCTAAACTACAAATCCCCCAATTTTCCTTCTAAACTCTCTAATCAGAAAAATCATTCTGCTTTCCCTGGGAAAGGAAGGATAGAAGTACTATCCTAGTACAGTTCCCTCCATATAGAAGGAAATACCAAGAATGATGAAGAAACTTTCTCCTCAACAGTAGAATTCCTCTGAATACTTAGTTCAATGCCTGATACATATTACGCTGTCAGTAAATGACAACTGTTGCTGCTGATACAGATGCTGTTGTTTGCAAGACACTACGCCAGGTGCTGGGACTATGTGTTTGAAGGATACAGACCTTACTCTTTAGATGCTAGATCCTGGAGAGGGAAAGAGATAGTACTATGGACTGAATATTTGTGTCCTCCTTCCCTTCCATTCATATTTTGAAACCCTAATTCCCAATGTGATGGTATTTGGAGATGAGGCCTTTGGGATATAATTAGGTCATGAGGGTAGAGCTCTTCCTGATGGAATTACCACTCTGATAAAAGAAATATGAAAGAGTTTGCTTCTCTTCTCTCTCTCAGTCATGTGAGGACACAGTAAGGTCATGACTGACTGCTAACCAGGAAGAGGGTTCTCATGAGACACTGGATTGACTGGGACCTTGATCTTGAACTTCCAGCCTCCAGAACCGTGAGAAGTAAGTTTGTTATTTAAGGTGCTTGGTTTGTGGTATCAGTTATATCAGCCTAAACTAAGTAAGATTGATAGGTAAAGAGAAACCACAATACAGGTAAGTATACAAGAAACCATCGGAGTTGAAAGAAGGGCATTTGAGGCTGGCTAGATGACCAAATATTGCCTAAGTTGTGTCTTTATGAATCAGTAAGATACTGATAAAGAAGGGGGAGAAACCATATACTAGGAAAAGGGAAATACATGAGAAAAATGTTCAGGAAGTTTAAAATGGCTCGATCTTTTGGAGGTACTCCATTGGTCATAGAGCATAGGGTGACTATTAGGGGTGAGAAGGGTCTGAATATGTTGAGAGATGAGGCTTGGAGAATGAGTTGGGGCCAAATCTTGAAGACCTTTGGTGGATTTTAAATAAGGGTGTGACATGGTTAAATTTCTCCTTTGGCATACTAAAGAACAACATATAGTCAAGAAGAGATGACATTTGATGGGAGTTAATGTGTGTATCAGGAGAAGTTAAATATTTAGATAAAATTTGGAGTTCAAAGTTGTATAGATGTGGTTTACAGCCATTGGACCAGATGAGCTCATTTAGGGATAGTATAGATAGAGAAGGGAAAAAGGCTTTGGAAATGCCCTGGAGCATTTCAAGCGATTGGGATGAAATCAGCAAAGAACACCGAAAAGACACAGCTAATTCTATGGTAGGAAGAACTGGAGCACAAGGACCCCAGAAGAAACTGGTGTTTTATGCCAAGGGAGGGTCAGCTCCACTGAATGCTCCTGTGAAGCCAGGTGCCACAGGAGGGAAATATGTCCGGTGAATTTAGGAACACAGATGTCACTGCTGGGTTTGATGAGTGCTTGTCTCAGTGACGGTGGGAAAACAAGTCTGACCACAAGGCTAAAGAAAGGGAGCAGGGATAAGAGATGACTGCAACTAAAAGATTATATATATATACACATATACATATACGTGTATATATATATAAAATTATTATTTTTTTTGTGGAGTTTGGCTGTGAAGATGACCAGATAAATGAGCAGCTGATGGAAGAAGAAAGCAGACTAGAAAGATTATTTTATCTTTAAAATTGGTAGATATTTGGGGGGATATCTGGGTCAGTCAGTTAAGAGTCCAACTTTTGATTTTGACTCAGGTCATGATCTCAGTGTTGTGAGATCGAGCCCTGTGTCTGGCTCTGCACCAGGTGTGGAGATTGCTTGAGATTCTCTCTCTCTCTCTCCTTCCCTCCTCTCTCCTTCTCTCTCACCTTCTTTTAAGAAAATGACACATACTTGGGATATTTTTGTCCATAGTAGCTCCCCATGGATATTTGTTGAATTAGAATAGACTTTTAAAAATAAAATGAGAAGGGGACAACACACACACACACACACACACACACACACACACACACACAGCAGAACTGCTCAGGATAAAGTAGCAGAGGGGGAAAAGCTGATGAAAGCCCTTTTGGTTTCTCCATCTCAGATTAACTCTCCACAAAACATGACTTTGATCTCCTTAAGGCTCTGCCATTGAAGTTGGAAGACACACTGGAGAAAAAAGTGATATACCTGGAGATGACAGAGAATAACAAAGAAGAAGAAGATGATGATGGTGATGATGATGGCAATAGTAGCTCATACTTACTGAGCATGTACTGAATGCCAACTTGTAGTGTAAGACCTTAATATGCCTTATTTCACCTGTTCCTCACAATAAGACTTGCAAGGTAGGTACTACTCTGACTCCTCTTTCCAGGTGAGGTGATAGAAGCTTGGATTTGGAAAGCAACTTGCTAAAGACCACATAGCTAATAATAACTGGTGAAGTCAGCATTGAAGCCCCAGTGTATGTAATTCCAGATCCTCTCACTCTTACTTTGTGGGAGATGTGGTGCTAGAAAGAACTAGAAAGATGTGGTGTTAGAAAAGGCTCTCCCTAGTGGGATTCATTTTTCACAAGACAAATAAAAAGGAGATTCCACAAGGTGAACAAGCAGAGCCTTGAAAAGCAGCTTTGGCAAATTAACTTCCATCTTCCCAGGCCAGCAACCTCTGATTTATTTATTTATTATTATTATTATTTTAGGGTAGAGGAACATATACCACTTGGCATTACTCTTCTTGACAGCAGGAGATTACATGCTGAACTTGACTGAGTTTCTGTCAGGGAGAATTTATTGCAATTTCAAAGATGGTTCTTAAAAGAGATGGCTGTTTTGCATTTTTTATACAGGTCCTACAAATATGTCAGGTTTGATCTTCTACAAAATCACCTTGTATAAACTTCCTGCTTCTCTTCCCCCTCTCCTGAGTCCCAGCTCCCCACAGTCTTTGCATGCAGTGGTTGTTGCCAAGCTTCCCTCAAGACAGCCCCACTTCTGGCGGCCTTGACCCAGATTTTGTAGATCTCCTGCTTTTTTCTACAAAGTCAAATCCCTACAGTCCTTAAAGCACAACGTGGAACGTTCCCTCTCCGCAAATACTTGTCAAGTGCCTGGCTGGGGATCCCGAACTAGCTCTGAAGTCACAGTGACCTATCCATCAGTCACCCTAGAGAAATGAAAGCCAAGATGTAATGATTGTGATAATACAGCAATAAAAATGACAAGAGGTCCTGCTGGTTGAGAAGTTATTACATATTATGAGCTGGAAAATGGGCTAAGTGTTTTGCATGTTTTGCCTGTGACTTCAAAATAACACCTCATTTACCTTCATGCCCACATTACGACAGTTTGTGTCACACTGATGTGATTCCTGGGAAGCAGCTTTTCTCAAAGTGTCCCTGGATATATCTGAGAGGTGCAAGTTGACTTGCATGCTCAGAGACATGAATCCTGGGTTCTTCTGCTCCTAGTTTCCTATTGTGTTGCGATGCTTCTTTCTTTGCTTCTAACTGCTGATGGGATGGCCTGTCTTCTGGAAACAGTGCTTGCTAGTAGGTATTATTCTTTCCACCATCTTGGCCTCAGAGAACATTGGCATTGTTCTTCCTTTCGTTACTCCACCTGAGGCACAGGACAAACAACTAGGATTAGGTAGTGGAACAGGATTGCACTGAAGTTTCAGAGATAGTGGAAGGGCTGTGCATGGAGGGCGAGGAGAGGTTATAACTTCTAACTCTTCCCAACTGGCTCATTCTTTCCCTAGGGTCTCTTCTGAGGTCACTTCCTTTCCTGTCTGGTGGCCTGGCCTCCACATACCTGACCTCCACAAACACGCCAGCATATTTGCACTTCAGCTTATGGACCAAACCAATCCTCGCCTAGTCTGAGACTGTGCCTGGACCTGTCTCTCTTGTCAGTATCTGTATCTTCCCAGGACTAGTAACAGCAAGAACCTCAGGGGATAGTCTGGCCCAATGCCTCAGAAGAGATAATCCTATGAGAGTCTAACATCAGCACATCACTGAAAGACATAGTTCTTCAGTGGAAAAATAACACAAGAGTGTTGGTGATGGAACAACATCTTACTTCCTTGAAGGAAGGAGCTCCATTAGGGTGATTTCTAGGCTCTCAGAATAGAGGGATCATCAAGGATGGAGCAGTGACTTACCTGATTTGTGTGCTTGGAGAAGGAGCTCAGTCTGTCTTTCTCTGTCTTACTCTGTTTCTGTTTCTTTGAAAAAGCAAATATTCAGAAACCAGTCTTCATAGGGAGAACCCTGAAGTTGGTCAGCCCAGCCAGGGTCATTGTGGTAATAAGTTTGTCTAGCTCAAGGGTACAAATAATAAATATATTATTTTCATTTCTATTTATTTGATTGCTAAGATTTGGTTCTTAAGATTCAGAAATGATTGGTTTCTGAACCAAAAAAAAAAAAAAAAAAAAAAAAAAAAAGGAAAAAGGTTTAGTGCTTTTAGTTTCCTGACCTAAACCTACATGTTGGAGAACTACTAGTAGCCCAAGGTTGGTGGATTCCATGTTAGTGGAATTGCATCCATGATCATGTAACTTGTGTCTGTCACTTGTCACAGGTATGGAGAAGAGCTCACTAGAGTCCTTTGCTCAGAAAATACAGTATCTGACTCAAGAAGGTCTTCCATTATGCTTCTGTAGCATTTAAACAAAATAAGTTATCTCCATTTCACAGCAAGCCCAAAGGCTATGTCGGTATGATCTTCCTATTACACACAGTGCGTCATCTCTAACCTCTCTCTGCTTAGAACCCCTTTGTGGCTCATCATCTTCTACAATGGTGTCATCACAGCCTGAGCTGTATGGTCTCTGTAGCAGCTATTCAACTTTGCCATTGTTGTGCAACAGCAGCCATAGATAATACATAAAGGAATGGATGTGGCTGAGTTCCAATAAAACTTTATTTACAAACTAAGCAGAAAGTCAGATTTGGCTCCCAGCTATGTATATTAACCCCTGTTGTACATTAGTAGGTCAGAGCATCTCAGCTTAGCATTTAAAGCCCCTTAATTAGTTCCTATCTAACTCTTTAGCTTCATATACTGTCACTGCAAATTTTTGCCTTCCCTGACCTTCCATTTAGAATCCAGAGATACCCACATCTGGTTGTAAAAACCCCATCCCCCACCCCCCACTCCTTACATACATAGACACACATGCACATGCACACTCATAAACATAAACACTCTGCTGTTTCATGATTCTGTGATTTTACTCACTCTTTTCTCTTCTTGAAAGGAATCTCTACTCTCTTCACCTGGCCCCATTATACTTATTCTTGAGAACTCAATGCTAAGATGACTCCCTCCTCTGGAAGCCTTCTCTGAATCACCTGTGGCTGGGTTGGGTACCTGTCCTCTTTACTTCCATATATTTAATGAAATCAGACATTTTCCATTTCTGAGTCTGTCTTCCCTAGCCATTCATGGAGTTCTTGGGGCTGGAGACTCAGTTTCATGATCTCAACATGCCTGGGTCATCTCACAGTATCCAGCATGGATCATCACCTGAATTTGTGCAGAATTGAAGCAGTGAAGTCAGAGTGATCTAGAGAAAAGGGGGCAGGTTATTATGTACATGTTATCAATGGGACATTCTGGTGTAGGCTGAACTGACAGGTTTATAAACACTGTAGAAGTATAGAAAAGGCGAGGACTGAGGACAGTTGTATGGCATGGGAATAGTGGTCCATTAATAATGGCATTTGAGAAATGGATTGGCAAATTTGATATTCTTTACTTTCTGCCTGAGTCCAAAAGTAAAAAGCATAACTTTCATGTTCTAGAATTCATAATGCAGTTGACAGTCAAGATTAACAGAAGTGAAATAATCAGAGAACCATGAAAAAATAGCACATTATTTAATGTTGGATTATATGGTACAGTGTAAATTTGGGAAAGATAATGATCAACAGAAGCTAGAATAGTTTTTTAAAAGGCCTCTGATGGTGGTGTTAGAGAAAGAACACCAAAAATATAATGAAATTTATAACCTTTATTTTTTTACTTAAAAACTTTGTTAATATAACATATACATCTCCAAAATTAAACATATTGCAGGTGCACAGCTCTCCAAATTTTTATAAACTGAACACATCTCTGTAATTAATCCTTGGATTAAGAAACAGAATATTACCAGCATCTCGGAAAACCCTTGTATCCCTTTCCAGTCATTACCTACCCCCAAGGGAAACAACTATCCTGACTTCTAACAGTAGAGGTTAGTTTTGGCTATTTAGGTAAATGAAATAATACAGTGTGTATTCTTTTGTTTTTGGTTTCTTTTGCTCAACATTACATTTTGAAATTCATCCAAGTTATGTTTAGCAGTAATGTGTTCATTCTTATTGCTGTTTAGAATTCCGTTGTATAAATATGCCACATTTATTTATCCATTCTTTAGTTGATAGATATTTGGGTGGTTTCTAGTTTTAGGCTCCTTTAGAAAGTGCTGCTTTCCTGCACAAGTCTTTTGAGAGAAACATATACGCATTTCTGTTGAGTATACTCCTAAGGAAAGAAATTACTTCATCATAAATTATACATATGTTCAGCTTTCATAGATCATACCAAATCATTTTCCAAAATGCTCTACCACTATTCTACTGTCTATTGTGTATGGAATCTCAGTTGTTCCAGAACCTTTTCAACGCTTGGCTTCCTTGGTATCTTTAATGTCAGTCATTCTGGTATGTGTGTAGGAGTATCTCTTTGTGGTTTTAATTTGTATTTCCTTGAGGACTAATAAAGTTGAGTACATTTTCATATATTTATCAACTATTTGTATAGCCCTTTTAGTTAAAATATCTTTTTTTTTTCTGTTGGTTTGTCTTTTTGCTCATGGATTTATAGGAGTTCTTTATATATGTTAGGTATATGTCCTTTGTCAGATATATGAATTGCAATCTTGCTTGCCACTTCATTCACTCAATAGTGTGCTTAATGAATGAAATAAACTCTCATAGTTTCTGCTTTATCCTTGGACTTTGGATTCTTACCATTTCCTGGCTCATAGACTCACTGAACAGGAAGAGAAAGGATTCCCATTAAATATGGAGAGATCTTGAAAACTAGAATAGAAGGAAACTTAGAGATCACCCAACTCAAAGCCCCCAGTTTTCCTTTGGGAAACCACAAACTAGGAAGGATGAGTGACTTGATGCATGTTACAGTGCCAGTGGGCAGCAGAGTCAGAATTAGGGCCCAGGGCTCTTGTGCAGTTTAGTCACTCTCATCAGCTTGGGGTGGTGGGAACCAAGTGAGTGTCTGTGGGAAGTGACAGCACAGTTGTTAACTTACATCTTCATTAGTGGGTGAGAGTTTCTTCAGCCCAGGACTGGAAGACTGAGAGACAGAGCCTTTGGGATCCAGCTCCCCTTGCCCCTGAGCAGGAGCAGGGGTACTCTTGAAAAACTCTTGCTATGTCTTGCTAAGTCTTATCAGGCTGTTCACAGCCAGACAGCTATGTCCCCATTCTAAAAATAGTGAGGAGTTGTTGATACTGGCAAAAATCTTGGCACAATAAAAGGAGATAGTGGGTTTAAGTCTACCGCAGTTTTACTCTAGTAAGTCGTTGTGCTCTAGCAGAAACCCTGGTTATCCAAAGTGGTTGGGAAATTATAAAGTCAAAGCAACAATTCATCTCATCTTAAGGAGCCGATGAGATCTCTCGTCAAGGCCACATCCCTCAGTGGCCAGGGCCAAGTGTACCTGCTGAGTCAGCACTCTGCCTTTGGGATGGGCAAGTGGAGGGACAGGCAGACCGCCTGGCCAGTGCTGTGGAGGATTCCTACAGAAACAGAGCAGCCAGGAGTCTCCCTCCAGTGGAGTGGATGTTAGCAGAGCCCCCTCATTCTTCCACCCTCTACTACTGCCTACATGCTCTGCCCATTACTGTGGTGCCCTCTGGAGACATTTTACCCCTCCTTCACTAGTCAAACCATGCTTTTGAAAACCTGCTCTGATCAGGATTGCACCCCTACTTGCAATCAGCATTATTTATTTACATACGTACAAGAGGATGGAAGCATACACCCAAGTGTGTATCGCTGGGTGGTGGTGCTATGAACGATTTCTGTTTTTCAAACTGAGTTTTCCAGTGCTTCTCTTAGGTTGAACCATATGAAAATTCCCTAGCTTTGTTGGTCAAACTGACTGAATACTAGCAAGTTTCAAATGGTTTGGCCTCACATAACAAGCATTATTGTGGACTTTTAAAAATATAAAGACTTTTGGCATGACTGGGTGGCTCAGTTGGTTAAACATCTGCCTTTGGCTCAGGTTACGATCCCAGGATCCATGGATCGAGTCCAGCTTTGGGCTCCTTGCTCCAGGGAGCCTGCTTCTCCCTCTGCCTGCTGCTCCCCCTGCTTATTCTCTCTTTCTCTCATAAATCAATAAAATCTTATAAAAAATGAAGACTTTTAAAATACTATATATATATATATATTTTTAGATAGAGGGAGAGGGAGCACAAGCAGGGACGGGGGTCAGAGGGAGAGGGAGAAAGAATCTTACGCAGGCTCCACAATTTGGACAGAGCTCAAAGGATGGCTCGATCTCACAGCCCCGAGATCATGATCTGAGCTGAGATCAAGAGTCAGACACCTGGCTGAACCACCTAGGAAGGTCCAAAAAACTACTCTTTTTTTTTTAAAAAAATTAACATATACTGTATTATTTGTTTCAGGGATACAGGTCTGTGATTCATCAGTCTTGCACAATTCACAGTGCTCACCATAACACATACCTTCCCCAGTGTCTATCACCCAGAAACCCCATCCCTCTCACACCCCTCCACTCCAGCAACCCTCAGTTTGCTTCCTAAGATTAAGAGTCTCTTAGGGTTTGTCTCCCTCTCTGGTTTCATCTTGTTTCCTTTTTTTCCTCTCTCCCTCTGTGAGCCTCTGCCTCTACTTCAAGCTCTATTACAAAGCTGTAAAATACTATTCTTATACTAGAATAAAAACAATGTAAATAGCTACCACTTATTAAGTTCTTTTTATTGCTAGACCTTCCATTACACATCCAACATACTACTTAATCCTCATAACAATGGGATGAGGGAGGGACTACGATAGCCCATTTTCTGGATGAGCAAACTGAGGCACAGACTGCTCAAGCTCCAGTGGAGCAATCATTCCATTAGTAAGGGCAGAGCTGAGTCAGAGCTCAAAGCCCTTCCTCTTCTCCATTCCCCCATGTACTGTAAACCTGTGCCCTCTGAATTCAACTGAAACTGTAAGCCAGAAAGCAAAGGCAAACCTTTGGTGATCGCACCCAGCGTTTGTGGGTCGGGCTGTGCCTCCTTCATGTTGTGTCGCAATGCTTCTGCATAGCAGATGCCCAGAAAAGATTTACTCAGCAAATGCAGTTACACTTATAAGCAAAGGCGGACAAACAAAGAGCCAAACACACTGCCCTGTCCTTAGCTTTTCCGGTACATTCCCTGGTTCAGAACTAACCCATGAGTCCCCTAACTCCCCATCTCCCGCCTTCGTCTCTGTAGGCTTTGCCCAGGACCACACCAACACTCACTGAATCAAAACAAAGAGTGTGTGTTAACCACAGGCCAGCAGAGGGAGAACAAACACCAGCCTCTTCCAGCATAGGAAACAAACCTCTTTCTCCTAAAATCTCTGCTTTAAGCTGCCTGGCCTCAGTCTCTCTCTGAACGTTTCCCAGGTCTTTGTACTGTTTCTGGAAAAGGTGTGTTTCTTCCCATACTGAGCACATGCTGTGGGTGAACGTCATGGTTAGACACTTCAGGTACAACGGATATTTAAAACTCCATCCAGCTGACAGCAAAGACCAGACATTGTACCCCAGAGCTGCAGGCTGTGGGGTTCAGGGGGCTGTAACCCCTGCAAAATTGTACCTAATGAGTGTGTGTGTGTGTGTGTGCGCGCGTGCATGCGCGCGTGCACGTATACAAGCTGATATGTTTTCACTTTTATTTTTTTTTCTTAAGGAGAGAGGCCTTCGCTTACAGCAGGGTCTCAAGGAGGGAAATGAAGAAAGATTTAGGGACCTCTTTAGGAAGAGGGGGTTAAGAAATAGCCTCCTAACTGACATGAGAGAGACATGAAACCATTCATTGTTCTTAAGCCTCTGGTGTTACAACAGGGTTCAGGCAAGCGTGTAACAGTCAAGAACATTGATCAATGAAGGATGAATTGCGAACTTTTAAAGCCTTGTTATCTAAGCTATGTTGGAATAGAACGAAACATCCTGTACTGTTGAGATTGTGAAACCAGTTTTGTAATCAGAGGAGGTCTCCTATAACATGGTGGGGATGGGGACAGGGGAAGGCAAGACAAGACAATGTATGCATTTGTTTCAGAAACAAAACAGAGCAAGGAAGTAGGGAGAAAGTCTGAGGTTATTCAAGAAGCATAATCCATTCCATTTGGATAGCACTTTACAGTTTATAAAGCTCCTTCACGTACATGGATGTCAAAGGTTCTCAAAATAATTCTGTGACTATCATCTGCTTTTGATGGATAAAGAAATCGAAGCACAGAGAGGTTAAGTCTTCTACCCAAGCTCACACAGCTGGCAAGTAGCTGGGCCTTCTAACAGCTAGCTGATAGATTTTTCACTTTACCAATATGGAACATTTTAGTAAGAAAAATGTTTATTGCCCAATTGTTCCCAATATAGGCTGAGAAAAAAGAGTAATTGATGGATAGCATGTTGGTAACAAGTTTAAGAAACATAGTTTAGTGATTAAGAGCTTGAATCGTATTGCTTGGCCTAGTCCCAGAGTCACCCCTGAGAGGCAACCCAGGCATCTGGAAGTACTAACTGCAAGACACTTAATGTCCTTGGAGGGCCCTCCCCACCCCAACTTGAGGAAGGGAGAGCTGTGAATACATATTCTTCTAGGTTTCTTTCCCTTGTCCTCTTGTAAGTCTAATTCTGAAATGAGCTGCACACAGGTTTCTGGAAGGTTCTGGGCAGGGCTTAGTGTCCTCCAATTGCCTACAATAGCTGTGGTAGCTGTGTCAACACCCTCCATTGTCCTCCCCTCTTCTCCGACTCTCCTTCCCTGTCTCCACGCTTCCTGGAATGGCCTCTGTGCTGGGATCCTCCGAAGAGGAGCAAATGGCAAGACAGGTTCAAATGAACAAGGACGTTACTGAGGGGAAATGCTTGTCTGGAAAAAGAGGAGGAACAGAGTAGGCAGGGGGAGTCTTCACATAGAGATACAGAGCCCCCTGCCCCCCACCCTGGAAGCAGAGGGTGGAAGTTCTTGCTAGGAAGATTCCAGGCCTGTAGTGCAGTTCTGAGACAGTTCTGACCGTGCAGATGGAGGGTCCTTGAGCGGAAGTCAGTCCATTGAGGAATCCCGTGTCATGCAGCAAAGGGCCCGTGTCGAACCCCACCATGTTCAGTTGCTAGCCCATGAGAAGTGTGCCCCCTCACCCCCTGCCACTGACGAGGAGTTGGATCCGGAAGGGCAGAGCCTGGGACTGTCAATCAATCGTGCCCCTCAACAGGAGAGACAAGCGATCATTTTCACACATATCCTTGTCTTTGGGTCGATCCTGGGTGCTCCAAATTGAGACAGGGCTCAATCATTCATTGACACATGGACTGATGAAAAGAGAATTTAGGAATCAACACCCACAGTAAATAACTAACTCCTGTGCAAGGCTCCTCCCAGGAGCTGTGAGCTTAACTTCCTTGGGAAATCTGAGCCATATTTTATACCTAGCCTAGGCCCTCACCTTATCATGTAGGAGTCCTGGGGGAGAGACCCAGGCCAAGACTGGAACAGATTAGAATAGGGAGATAGACTTCGCTGAGTGCCTTGTATCCCTGTGGGCAGCAGGGAGCAGTGGGGAGAGGCAGACTCTGCTCCCAGCTCTGCCAATGGCCAGCCACTCAACCTTGACAGGTCAGCTCCAGGGTGCCGTGGATCAAAGCTGGTTTGGGGACAGGTGCAGACTGTACCATGCCCAGCCTCTGGTTACCAGCATGGCTGAGAGCCTGCAGAAAGCTTTTCACAAACTCTGCTGTAAGGAAGAGGATTTCAAGATCACAGACCAAGCACATGGTATTGCTTCCCCCTTCCTTCGAAAGATCCCTAGAAATGACAGAACTAAAACATTTTGAAAACTAATAAGCCTAACAATTTATTCTCTAACCTAAAAAGTCAGAGTTCTGTGATGATGTGAAACATTGTCTCAGCATCACTTTTGGTGGGTTTCCCCGTAGTGAGAGATTAGTCCCAGAGAAGCAGCTGCTCAATAAAGTGAAGGTTGTGATTTTTTTTTTTTTTTTAAACTTCATGAACAGAATTCATGAGGCAAGGGGAAGAGGAGCTATTGGGAAAAATGTAGGGACTGAGCTGCCCAATCTTGCCATCAGCTGCCTGCTGCAAGCCAGGAGCCCTGGGAATAATGTGTGGTACCAGCTGGGGAGGCAGTCAGCTGTAACTCAGACAATGCATTGAGCCACCAAACTGGCTCACGTCTTACAGGCTTCCATCAGATAATGAAACAATTTGTCTGGATCAGGTTTCACAAAAGGAAGAAAATACAGAAACACCTCCACTCTTGAGTTTTCAAGATTCTTGTGTCCTATTTTGTTGTGTTAGGAGTAAACTGTCCTAGAAAATCTGAATCACAGCTGCTCACTGAGGGTCTCCTGTGGTCTAATGGAAGAGGAGACCATTTCACAGACAGGAAGTCAGATCAGAGAAGTCAAGTAACTCAAATGCAGGATTGCCAGATTTAGCAAACAAATTACAGAAGGCCCCGTTAAATTTAAATGTCCTATAAACGATGAACAACTTTTAGGACATGTATGTTCCATGTAATATTTGGAATATACTTAGCACTGTGAAAGAACTTGTTATTTATCTGAAATACAACTTTAACTGGGTGTTCTGCGTTTTCCTTCCTTCCTTCCTCCCTCCCTCCCTTCCTTCCTTCCTTCCTTTCTTCCTTCCTTCCCTCCTTTCTTCCTTCCTTCCCTTCTTCCTTCCTTTTCTTTCTTCCTTCCCTCCCAATCTCTCTCTCTCTTCCTTCCTTCCTTCTTTTCTTTTTCGCCTTCCTTCTCTTCTTTCTTCTCTTTCTTTTCTTCTTTCTTTCTTTCTTTCTTTCTTTCTTTCTTTCTTCTTTCTTTCTTTCTTTCTTTCCTTTCTTTTTCCTGGCTATCCTACTTAAATATAGCTAGTTAAACTGAGGATGTTCCAGTTGCAAAGTTTTCTACTCCACTATACAGACTCCCAAATGCAAGAATTAACTCTGTATGAGATTATTTTATCATTATATAATATACTGTATTTTCTCATATTAGAACAGATATTATTAAGCTCTTTTTAAATACATTACTTGTATATTAATCTTTATCTCAGAATCTACTTCTGGGGAAACCATCCTAAGGCAACAAATGACTTAGGCTCCTTCATTCAGAATTGTCCCCTGACTTTGAATGGGAAGCTAATGGCCTTCAAAATCAGGGGCCATATTTAACTGCCTTCTTGCCATTAGTAGGGACAGTGACACTAACAACAACTACAATAACCTTACAGAAGTGGTGTACTAGAGGTTCTAGGAGTAGCACCCAGTGTCTATCCGGGGGCAATGGCAACTTGGGGACCAGTTCAGAGTCTGGTTCCCTGAATTCTCTAGAAAGCCTGTGTTATCCAACGTGATTTTTTATTTTTTTTATTTTTTTTTTTTATTAAGACTACCTTTTTAAGAGCAGTCTTAGGTTCATAGAAAAATTGAGCAGAAGGTACAGAGATTTCCCATTGTACCTCCTGCCCACGCAGGCACAGCCTCCCCACTACCAACCAATATGCTTTTGATAAGTTTGTTTTCTGCTTAGATTATTCAGCATCACTGTCTTGTGATAAAAAACTCTGATGATGCATTCATCAGGACCAGAATTGGCATGGTTGTAGCATCAGGCTCTTGGAAATGGATGAAATGATGTTTCCTTCTTTGGCCTGGTTAGGGTCATGGAGTGTGAAAATCTAGCTTCAGGGCTGGGACTCTGCCGACTGGACCAGTGGCAAAACAATTGATCCAGTTACCATACATGGTCAATTGTAATAAAGTGACTAGTGAAGGTGAGGTGTGGGGACCTTGTGGGTAGTGCCATAGAACCTGGACTAAGAAATTCTAACACTATGTGAGTGAGCAGTTTCTTTGGATGCAAGTGGATAGCTTAAAGAAGTACAATATTAAGCATACAGTTCTAAATTCCCAGCTCAATATAAAGACCTAAAATCATGGCCTTTCAATAGCTGGGCTAAAGACTAAGACTCTGTCAATTCTGGGGGTGGGGTGCTATAGGGCTGAAGGATACAGAAAGCAAGTCCAAGACTGATCTTGTTTGGGGGCTTAAGTCAGGCCTCTCTTCCCTGGTACTAGAGGTTTGAATTAGCAATTTCAAGTAACACTTCATGGCATTTTATTGACTCTAAGAATACCATTAACCAAAGATCTCCACAGTAAAGACCATTTGACTGGTGTGATTATGTTGAGTGGTTAGCTTACTTACCTGAGTCCACAAGTTAGAAGAAGAGAAGGAGGATGTCTGTCCCATATTGTTGCCAGTACTTTGCCAACACTCACCCATCCCAGGGTCCAATCCAGCAATTCCCCACCATGTGATGAAAAAGTCACATGGTCACAGATGCAATGGGTAATGTGAATTATGCCTCCTCTGAGGTTGATACAGCAACAATGATCTCCTTCCTCTACACATTTTTAAAACAAAATATCACAGATGGGGTTCCTGGGTGGTGCAGTTGGCTAAGCCTCTGACTGTTCATTTTGACTCAGATTGTGCTCTCAGGGTCATGAGATCGAGCCCTGCACTGGCTCTGTGCTAGGTGTGGAGTCTGCTTGAGATTCATTTTCTCTCTCTCTCTCTCAAATAGATAAATATATTTATCTATTTGATATATATAAAATATATATTTATTTATCTGTTATAAGTAAATCCTTTTAAAAAAGAAATATTATAGTCAAAGAAATACAATCTAGAAAACAAAGACATAAAATTAACCTCAATCTATTCCACGCCTCTCAAAGAATATTAAAGAGAATCTCATCACAGCATGCTTTGGAATCCCTCCTTTTTATTTCTCCTGTTCTCATCTACTTCCCCAAACTGTCTCAAAATCTTCTTCTCTTCCTCCCTCATCTCCCTGTCCTCCTCCATGATCTACACATGTACCCTACATGCTTTTATCTTTGCTTCTTCTCCTTGTTCTTTGCCCCACTCCTTGCAGTAAATCTTGACTCTTTCTTGGGTAGATAATTCACCTCTACTTTTCTGCTTCTCCCCTCTACTTTGCTACTTGCCTGTTACCTATAAAGTAACTTAACTATAGAATAAGGCTTAAGAGTGGTGAAAGAGGCAGAAACTACCCCCCAGGCATTGTGCTGTTTTCCTGAGTGAAGAGGGAGATGGGAAGAAGGGAATGATAATTTAGACACCATATACACAGGGCATGAAAACGTGGCTTAACCAGAGTGAATTTTGTCATGAGTCTTACTTACCCATGGGGTCTTACTTGTCTCATCATTAAAATGGAGATCCCCAAACTTCCTTTTCATTTGCTTTGAACATTAAATGGGATAAAATATGCCTGTAAAGTGTCTGGTGTAGTCCTTGGTATGTGGTCAAAAGATGGGAACTATGATGGAAAGTTGAAAACAAACTCAACAAATCTTTCCACCTCATTCTAAGCCATACTTTGTGCAAGTGTTGGTACATATTGGATATGTATTCTTTTTCTTCTCAACATTTTATCTAAAAATTTTTTCACTCAGAAAAGTAAAAAGAAAGAAAAAGAATTGCAGTGAGTAGCTAATGTGCCTACCACCTAGATTCTACAATTATATTATAGAATATTATTTTAGAGTTTTATTACACTTATTTTGTCAGAAGCCCCAGTCATCTAATGGATAGGGCATTGGCCTCCTCTTATACTTATTTTGTCACTATCTATCCCTCTGTCCATCCATCATTTCAGCTTGTTTTTAATACATTTCAAGGTGAGTTGTAGGGGTCAGTACACCTCTCCCCAAATACCTCACCATGATTATTTTTAAAAGACCTTCTGAGAAGGACATTGCAAAATACCTTTTTGTATTTGATAGGAGTGTTGGTAGGTCTCCTTTTCTGCCAAAAATGTAGGTCAGCCTCTCTCTCACTTTCCTTAACTTTAAAGCTGCATTTCTCAAAGTTTATTTCATGGAACCCAAGAGCAGAATTATCTATGGGAAAAACAAGTGTCTGTGTTAAAAAATTTAGAAAAACTCTGAATTAAATAAAGTTTTGCAAGTTTTTCTATTGCAGGGACTCAGTAGACTTATTAGGCTAATATGCATACCCTCAAAAGTGATATAATCAACTTATTTGACCATAAGAGCTCAATTTTCTTCTGAGAAACATATGGCAGAGTGGGTTCCACAGAATTCACTTTGGGAAAGGATACCTTTACCTAAGTCCTGCCCTCTTCTTTTCCCCTAGCTCACACACGTGTATGATTTCTAATTCTTGGGTCTATCTATTGTTTTCCAAAGATTTCCACCAAGTTTTCTACATCATTTCTGCCTCTGATTATTATGTTTCTCTCAAATGGGTATGTCTCTGAAACACATTCTCCTTATTAATGTGATATCACATTAATTATGGAATACTGCTTACAATTACAAAAAGGAAAATTTAGTGCAAACAAGAGGAAAATTTCAGGTATATTGGGGAAAAGAGCCAAATTTAAAATAACTTTCTCCATTGTAGAAATAAGCTAAAAATCTAAACAACTTTAAGTGCCTTTATAAACAAATACAAGTAATAGATTATACAAGAATAATAAGATATCCTTGGATTATTCTTAAATTTTAAGTTCAGAAATGTGGAGGTCAGCTCTGCTCTCTATGAAACCACCGTTCAGTACCAGAGAAGGATGGATCATGCATTGTTTGGTATCTCACATGTACATTTAAAATGTCATCTCACCATGAGGTCTGGGTGGGAGCACCTGTGGTCCTCCCAGTTCTGCCTTGCCCATCAGCTGTTTTGAGGAGTTTGGAGGTAAGTGAGCTCTGAAAATTGTGCAAGTCCCATAAAAAGGTGCTATTTTTATTATTATCATCAGAGAAGCAGAATTCTAGGATCTGAAATGACCTTGACAGCGTCCAGCCTTAATTCTTGGCTTCTGACAGGACTATGTGAAGTGGCGATGACTTGGTTTTCTAGTGTTTCTCTAGAAGGATTTTGTTTTCGATGTTCCTTAGCCATCGGCCAAGGTTACTTAGCATACAGCATCTTGCTACCCTTTAGGAGTCACCAAGTACTTTCAGAATGCTGGCATTTCTTTAGCATTCGAAGAAATGTCTTTATTATCAAGGATTTAGGAGAAAAATAGGGCCTCCAACGTTCATTGTCATGTCTATTCTGTGAGACGGACTGAAGACCCTCTTTTGCTTTCCACATGGTAGAGGATTGAGCAAGTAAATATCTGAGTCCCCAGTAATGACCCATGTCAGAATGAGCCCAAATGGCTATAAAGGGAGTAGCAAGAAAGTGCTTTGAAGGAGAGAGCAAAGCTTAAATATGCAATCTATAAAATGTAGAAAAAAGAAGGCGAGTTTTAATGTATCTAGTGGACCCCAAGGCATTCGAAGCTCACCTTCTTGGTCTCTCTCCTGTTTACTGTCCAGCTTCATCTTCTGCGACTCTCCAATAAACCATTTAAGACCCCAAATGTTTTGTCACTTCCCTGACACTTCCCTGTCACTTCCTCTTTGAACACACTTTTGCCTTGATCTGTGATGCCCTACTTAGCCTGTCCACCTTGCTCTCTCCTCCTTCTCCTTCAGAGGTTTGTTTGCTTGGTGTCACCATTTCTATGAGGCCTCTCCTGAGTGACATAGGTGCCCCTGTCCTGATCCCATGCCTCGCACAGAATCTCTATCATAGCACTTGCTATGCTATTTCACAATTGTGTTTTTCTCCTGTGAAACCATAAATTTCTGGAAAACGAAGCTCTAGCATCTTGATCTTAAAACCTGAGAGGTATTCAGTAAGCATTGGGTGAATGTATATGTGAGTGTATCTAAGAAGGACCAGCTTTGTGCATAAATCTGTCAAGAATCATATTTAATTAAGATTATTCGGACTTAAAGGCAACAAGCTTGGGGGAGTATCTTTTGAAATAAATGCATTAAGAAAAGAGCATTACAGTAGATTTCACAGCAAAATATTATAGTATTCCATATTGTAATACTCGTATTGTAATGATGCCATTTACAAATTAATTGTATCTGTAAATGAGCAGGCTCGAATCTCTTCAAATCTAACCTTCCCTAGGCACAATCTTAAAGTAATCTCATTTTAGTATTACTTTGCATTAGTTTTACTCAATGTTTATGGATGATTGACACTGTGCTACGAAGCATTTACATATATATGGCCGGTTTATCTTAGAGCATTTCATGAAACCTCTGCAGTTTGATTGCATTCTCTGTTATAAGCAATTTAATGGCAAATGCTCAAGCCAGGACAAACTTGCTTTTGTCTCTGTTCTATACAATTATATGTCTTTGAACAAGTCCCTTAAGTTCACTACACGTTGGTTCTCTGTTCTGTAGAAGTTGGGAGAAGGGATTCCTCTATTATAGGGTGCTTTTGATGATAAAATAATATAAAGCACGTGGGAGGTAGGATATGTGAAATAAATGTTAGTTGTTCTTTTTCCTTCTCTCCCTTCTACATAAACATGATGTAATGCCAGTGCCTGTTCTCTGACAACTGACACTTTGGACTGACACTCTTATAGGGAAATTTAACATGACTTGGGGGATGAGGGAAGTGTCTGCTCTAGTCAAGAAGGATCTGATGCCAAACTGATACATATATTTTTTTAAAAAGTTAAAATTCAGGGGCTCCTGGGTGGCTCAGTTGGTTAAGCAACTGCATTTGGCTCAGGTCATGATCCTGGAGTCCTGGAATCAAGTCCTGCATCGGGCTTCCTGCTCGCGGGAAGTCTGCTCTCCCTCTGACCTCTCCACTCTCACGCTCTCATTCTCTCAAATAAATAAATAAAATCTTTAAAAAATAAATAAAAAGTTAAAATTCAGAGCTATCACTATCTCTTTCCTGCTTGACCCTTCTGTACATCTGGGATATCTTGATGGATGAGGATTGTGTTGAGAAAAGACCTGATTTGGCACAAACAGACTGAGCAGCTGGATGGTTTTTTTGCTTCTAGCTACAGTGATAAAAAGGACACTTACAGCTTGAGATCTATGTGTGCACTATAAAAATAATGAAAGAGACCCTCAAACAAACTTTAAAAAGGTATATACTCAGAAAGTGCCTTTCCTAGTTTTTAGTCAGAAGAAGAACCAGTAAGTCAGACTGTGAAAAGTACCCAAATTGCCAGCTTCATTTAAGCCTTTACTTTGCAAGAATTTTTTTCTAAGCGACCTGATTTCAAAGCACATGGTTTCCCCAGCATGGTCTTCTCTGCCATGGCACCCAATGCCAACCTATGTGTATTTCTAAGGAAAAAAAAATTAAAAAGCTGTCGACATACTTCCGCTGAATAAGGCCTAAATGGAACAGGATCTAAAAGGTCTTTGGATCATTTTATCTTCACCCTTGTTCAGAGTCTGGAGCCTGGCCAGGGTGGACTGATTCTGGATGCTCTTTCTTCCTTCCCCCTCTTTCGCCCCACCAAACAATCTCTGATCTTCTTTGTCTACTTAAGTCCTAGGAGACCAGCTCTCGGAAACAAAAGCTTTCTGGTGTGAGTTCCGAGGGGTGATAAAACATCCTCATAAATGGTCATCAAACTCTGAGGGCCTTACCAGCTATTCACTTAAGATTTTCAACCAACAGATGTTGGTGACAGCCCTTAGCCAAACACATAAATGATGTTCCAACTCATTAGTCTGGAATTTAGTGTTTTTCATGATGAGGCTCTTTCCTACCATTGCATTTGATCAAGTATGTTGTCTCCATCCCACTGAACAGCTCACTGAGTTATGCTTTTCCTTGTTTTCATTCTTTTATTTCCCAATGAGAATTCCATTTCTGCATGCTACCCATCCTCCCAATCCAAAGACCCTGTCCTCCTCCTGAAAGCCGTTCCTCACTGCACAAGAGCACCACTTATTTATTCTCTTAATTCCTATGTCTTTTCACGTTTATTTTTCTGTGCACATATATTTTCATTTGTATGTTGTATTATGCAATTGCTGCCCATATCCCAGGTTCCCATGAGCTGTAAAGCTTCTCAAGTTCCCAATCTGTTACATTTATGTTCATATCTTTTTTTTTCAGTTTTTGATTTTTTTTTCTTTAAAAAATTAGGCATAGTTGACACATAATGTTACATTAGTTTCAAGAGTGCAACATAGTGATTCAACACGTTTATACATTATACTATATTCACCACAAGTGTAGCCACCATCTGTCCTCATACATCACTATTATAATATCATTGGCTGTATTCAGTATGCTGTGCTGTTTAGTTCTGTGACTTATTCATTAACTGGAAGCCTGTGTCACCCATTTTGCCCAAGACCCCACCACATGTCTATTGAAAGAGGATTGGATAAGGAAGATGTGGTATCTATACAATGAAATACTGTGCAGCCATAAAAAAAAGATGCAATCAGGGAACCTAGGTGGCTCAGTTGATTAAGCATACAGCTCTTAGTTTTGGCTTGGGTCGTGGTCTCAGGGTTGTGAGTTTGAACCCCACATGGGGCTCTGTGCTCAGTTCGGAGTCTGCTTAAGATTCTTTTCCTCTGCCCTTCTTCCTGCTACATCTCTCAAATAAATGCAAAAAATCTTTCTTAAAAAAAGATGAAGTCATGCCAGCCTGGATGAATGTGGAAGAAGTTATGCTAAGTGAAGTAAGTCATACTGAGAAAAACTTATACCATATGATTTCAATTGTAAGTAGAATAAAAAAAAAAAAGAACCATGTTTATATCTTTTACCACTGCCTCAGCACCTGCCCCATAGTAGGTATTTCTGATTCTGCAATTGTTAAGCTATATGTTGATTAAGGAAACACTAGCTGTTTTAGCAAACAAACTCCAAAATACATAATGGATCAAACATAATAGATTATTTCTCATTATTGACAGCCCAACATGAGTATACTTATCCACAGGTGGTTGTCTGTCATGCAGTGATTCAAGGACACAGGCTCCTTTCTGTTTCTGGTTTCATCGTCTTCAATTCATGGTCTCCAGATTCATACTGGGAATCATCATCATTCTAACCAACTGAAAAGGAAGAAAGCATGGAAGAGACATGTGGGAGATGTTCATGAACCAGGGCAAGGAGCAACACTCTATGATCCATTTGCATTTTATTCTCCAGAACCCCATCCTGTGTCAAACCTGCCTACAGGGGCAGCTGGGAAATGTGGTCTATAAGCCTAGAAAGGAAGCAACTGAGCTTGATGTCTGTGTCATTGTCTCTACTTCAAGTTCTATGATCTAAAGGAAGTCATTAAAGAGCTGTGGGCTTTAGTTTTCTCATCTATGTCAGGGAGGAAATGACAATTATAAAAGTTAACTGTAAATATTATATTGCGTGACGATTATAGAAACATCTTCTTCATCTGAAAAGTGAACAGGATGTCTCTTTCACTGCTGACCAAACAGACATTTGATTCTGCTCACCAGACTGTCTGAACTAAGTCAAGAAAAAGGAACTAGTGTATTTTAGAAAAAAAAAATACATATATGCATATGTAACATGTTCTCTGTTAATTCACTTAATTGGAAAATTTGATAAGCTATTTAAATTATTCATTTCCCACATGATTTGATTAATGGAGGTTGTATTGAACTTGTGGGTGAGACTAAGACCATTTAGTTAAGTTGCCAGAGTCCCTAAAATTTGGGGGAAGAGGAGAGAAAAAACATGCATATTGACATCTATGGCCCACTGATTTTTGGGCCTCAGTTTCTTCCTCTGTAAATGGAAAGTAGTAGGTTGGATCTGACACCCTCCAAATTCCTAGTCAGTTGTAATATCTTATAAACCTAAATGATGGAATAAAATGATAATTTGCATAACAATGTACATGCCAGAAGACACAAATATATTCTTGGCCATGCCTGCTCTTAAGAGAATGTTTTTTTTTTTTTTGAATGAAATAAGCTAAGATCTAAGAAGCAGGAATTAGGTGAGGCCAAAAGTACGTGGAATCTTTTAAGTAATAAACTTTAGATTCAGACTTTGATTATTCTTAGAGAAAATAAGAACAAATATCTATGCCACTATCCAAGAGCAGAAGAAAAAAAAAAAAACTTATGGTCAAGATAACTACTTAATTTAGTTGTGTCTAAGCCAGTGAGAAACTAAAGTTGCCCTTATATTTACAACACTGATAATAGTGAAAATCATGATCTTTCACCAAGGGCCAATTATGTCTACTTGACACTCATTACTTCATTTAATCCTCATAATAACCAATAATCTAGGGAGAAATGTATTATTTGCCCGATTTTACAGATGGGAAAATTGAGGCTTAGAGTCCACAAAGTCATTCAATTAGTAAAGAGTAAATCTAGAATTGAATCTGGTATCTCTGGCTCCAGAGGCAGGGTCTTGGTTACTATAAAAACATTTGCTTTGTGTGTGGTTGAAGATACCATTCAAGTTCTACCTACCTCAAAACTCTTCTATTTTAGGAAGGCTGTGTGTAGCCATCTCCCCAAGCCCTAGTCACCTATACATTCTCTATATCACTCGCTTGGAAGTTATATACAATTCTTTAAAGTGTACTGATGTTACATTTTCATAGAAGGTGTTACACAAATATTAGTTGATTGACACAAATCTTGCCCCAGCCATGTATTAGTCAGTGTCAGCTAACTGGTATTAACAAACAATCCCTAAATCTCAGTGGCATAAAAGAGTAAAGTTTTATTGCTTGCTCATGTTGTGGTCCCATGTAGTCCGGTGGTAGATTAAGGAAGATTGATGAGGTTGGAGTTCTTTGCTATGCAGTCATTTGGGTATCAGAGGCCTTTCTTCATGGACGTCTTTGCCTTCTCCAAGAGTCCTGGTGTCCTCCACTGAATCTTGGGAAGTGATGAAAATAAAGCAAGAGTATAGAGAAGGCCTACACCATCTAACACTTTGGGCTGGAGGTAACACATTGTTGCAACTGCTATCCATTGGCAAGAACTTGTCATGACCCACCTAGATGCCAGTGGGCTGGGAAGGCAAAGTTGTCTAGTAAGGAAGAGGTGAACATGGATAGTGGAGAGCAAAGCATTTGATATCTTTGAAAACCAGTTTCCTCACCTATTAAAAAATGGCAATGACAGGACAGTTGCAAAATTAACACAGAGAAGCTGCTTAATGAAAGTCTCTGTTGGTTCTGACTCTCAGCTTCTCATGAGCAGTAGGAAACTTGTTAGTTTCAAAGTTACATTGAAAAGGCTAATGAAAGGCTTTTGAGAAGGTCCAAGGAATGACCGATGACTGAAAGGCAAGATGAAACAATAGGGGAAGAAGAAAGAGAGAAAAGAAGACAAAAAGGAGGGAAGATACAGCTGACAAAGGGTGTTGGCACCAGCAGTTTCCATCATGTCTCTCCCTATGCTTAATCTTAGGTGAGGTTTCGTAGTGACAAGGACTGTTACTCAGAATTCCCGTCATGACTCACAAACAAGGTGGAGGCAGATCATGTTGGTGCTCGTGTCTTTTGCAGGCAATTAAATGAAAGACCAAGCTGGGAGCATGCATCAGACCTACAGAAAGACAGTCATACTATTAATTTTTTTTTTTTTACAAGAACAGTAACACATAGATCACCATTAATCCTCGCCCTCTTCAGAAACAGCTCTGACCTAGTTTCCCACATGAATCATTCCCTTTGAAGGCAGACCCAGCCCACTGCAGAAATTCAAGACCTGTTCCCCTTCACTCTCCACCTCTGGTTTCATCTCCCCCCACGCTTTATCTTCTCAGCATGCAGACCGGTTTTGATTCCTTGCAAAGGCCAGGTCCTCATGCCTGTATGGATTTGCATACACTGTTCCCTGTGCCTCTAAAGTTCTTCAATATTCTTCTCTTTCACTATCTTCTTTTAAGGCTGAGAGAAAATGTTGTCTGTTCCAGGGAGACTTCTGAATCCATGTGAATTTTCACCCTTTGTGTTCTCCTGGTAGCTTATTCTTACCTCTCTCATAGCACTTCTCATAATGATTTGGCTAATTCCTTTTTAAATGATGGAGTTCTTTGGGATGGAAAATCTGCCTTTATTTGTACATCCCTGTTATACAGCACATAGTACACATTCAAAGCATTTTCAAATAACAATTCTCATCTATGTAAATTTAAATGGATTACTTTATTATTATCCACAATAATCCATGATATAGGAACTAAAATTTACATATATAATATACATTTTTATTTATGTGTAATATGAAAACAATATATCTGATATAATAAAACTTGTAAAATATATCTTATATAATATACATGAAATGCATATATTTACATACATAGGTATATATATTTATATATAATTATAATTGTAATTAAAATGAAGAATCTGAGGGAATTTAATAGCTGTCAACTGAGAAGTATAAAAGTTGAGATTCAAAGTTGTGTCTATTTAATTTGAGAGACTTAACTCTTAACCCTGACGTATGTTAGACCAATGAATATCAAGAACAATTTAAATTATAGTTCTTTCAAAGAAAGAGACATCATACAGTGATTAGTTAATGCAACCGGTATGGTATGAAGAACATTGTAGTAGGTCATAGTTCTGAGAAAAGCCATGTTCCTATCTGGGTCTGGGCAAGGGTTTCAGACTGGTGATTGCTGGGATGCTGCAGGGGTAGGACTTTCTTGAAGCAGATAAAAAACCATCAAGATGCCTAGGAGATAAATTATGGGGATGGGGATTTCTGATGCCCATCTTCTTCACGGCCATCTTCTCTGTTACTGCTTGAATGGTGCTCTCTCAAAATTTGTATATTGAAATCCTAACCCCCAATACCCGAGAATGTGACTGAATTTGGATTCAAGGTCTTTAAAGAGGTAATTATGTTCAAATAAGTTTATTAGGGTGGCCCTAGTCCAATCTGAGTGGCATCATAAGAAGAGGAAATTAGGACACAGAGGGAAGACCATGAGAAGACACAGGATGAAGCTGGCCATCAACAAACCAAGGGGAGAAGCCTCAGAAGAAACCAATCTAGTTGACACTTTCACTTCACTGAGAAGCCTCAGAAGAAACCAGTCTAGTTGACACCAGCCTCCAATTCTGGAGGCTGTTCAAGGATCTTTAAAACTTTCTGCTGTTTAAGGATCCAACCTGTGGTACTTTGTTAAGGTATCCCTGACCAACTAAAAGACTCCTCTTCATCCTTCAGTGTCTCTTAAATAAGAAAGGTAGAAGTATGTCTGGGAATAAAAATGGCCTGACCTCATTTCTTTTAGAGAGCAAAACATGGGTCTTGGACTCATGATCTCTAATTTTGGTTCTTTCATTCATTTGTTTATTCATTTGTTTGTCATTCATTTTTTATCAGTTCCTTATTAGATGCCTATCATTGCCCAAGCAGTGTGTTTGTTCATTAGTGGAATTCAAACCCACTCTTTGCATTTGAGAGTCACCATCTTGTACAGGACCAGATATGACATTGACTTCCAGATGCCTTTCCAATATATAATTCCTCCTTTTCCTTGTTAACAGAACTCTGGTTTGTTGGTGTTGAACAATATGATGAATGCATATTTGCCAGTTTCCTGTGCAGAAGGGATGACTACACGACTAGATTTGACCAAGGAAATGTTAACAGAAGTTGTGCGGTATAATGTTGTGAGCACTGGGAGGAGCATCCGTATCCTTTTTCTTTGAAGGGTTTGTTGTCCCAACATCCACTAGTGCTAGGAGTGTATAGTCTTCAGCTCTTGTCCCCTTCATGGTTGGCCTCAACTGAGGAGAGCTGCCTTGCCCAAGGTCATGGCCTTCCCAGAGTGGTCATAACAGTGATTGATGATGGAATATAAGGGCCTGGTCATCTCAGACCAATAAGGACAATTCTGAAGAGCCATTGTCTCTGGGAAACTCTTCAAGGAATCAGCCAAGGCTGTTGTTGGACCTGCACTGAGGTTCCACTTCTTGCATTTTCTAGTTACTTCCACCTCCTTCCACAGAGTCAATTTCAATAGCACTCTTCAAACATCCTGCATACTCTTTCTCATGTGGCTTCTTCAGCTCTAAAAATATGGAATAAATTTTTCCCCCTTGCACTCTCCCTTCATCTTGCCTCAATGCATACTGACTGGGACTCCAGCAGCCATTTTATAACCATAAGGCAACTTCAAGAATCAGAGCCACATGCCAAGGATTGTGGAGCAGAAATAAAAAGATCCAGGGCCTTTATCTAAAACTAACAGTTACCCCTTTCCTGCCTACTTCTGGACTCCTCATTATATAATAAAAACAAAACTCTTGATATGCTTGAACCACTGTTTTTTTTTTTTATTTCTGTTACATGCAACCAAGTGTAATTCCCATTGGTATAAAATATACTTATTTTATTTGAATGAGAATTAACATAGTCAATGAAAATGCATAATTGGATATAGATGGTGGTCAGGCAAAATTTTCCTGGGGTGGTGGTGGGAGTGGGTGTTTCTTTTCTTTCTTTCTTTTTTTTTTTTTTAAGATTTATTTATTTATTTCTCAGAGAGAGAGAGACAGAGATCACAAGTAGGCAGAGAGGCAGGTAGAGGCAGAGAGAGAGAGAAGCAGGCTCCCCACTGAGAAAGGAGCCTGATTTGGGACTTGATCCCAGGACCCTGGGATCATGACCTGAGCCGAAGACAGCCGCTTAACTGACTGAACCACCCAGGCATCCCACGGAGTGGGTGTTTCTTGAAGTTGGAAGGAGTTGAGTACTTTCTAGAACTAAAATAAGTCAGTTGCAACTATATAGAGCAAAGAGGTAAATAACATGAGGATGAGGGACAGAAATATGCAGATTGGGAGAATTTTGAAGGCTGGATGTTTTGTTTGCTCCTGGATTTATTCTCCAGCCCTCTTCACCCAATTCTCTGCCTTGGGAAGCCAGTCTATATGGACTAAATCATTGTGAAGAATTTGAATGAGATCAGAAAGAAGGGGGAGAAGGACGTTAGGGTATTTATTTCCCAATTTCTTGCCAGTGTTTTCCTTGGCCAGCTGTGTGGCTGTGGTGCTTCTATCAGAGGTCACTGTTCTTTTTAAGAAGAACACTGGCCTTCCTGCATGACTTTATCCTTCTGGGTTAATGACCAAGAGTCTGTGGATAGAATTCAGGAGGTCTGTGAACTTTAATAAAGAAAACAAAAATACATCTTTATATTCACTAACCTGTGTCCAAAATTTACCATTTCCTTCAATTATCAAATTAGGAAACACATCATATTGGCATTAGCATGTCTGTGGTTGCTGTCATGGCTTTTTTTTCATATCACTTTGCAGAAGGTACAGATAAGTCCAAGTATCTTTTATGCTCATCACTGCTTTGAAGTTACAGTCTATATTGGATTCACTGCCAGATCTTGTTAGGTAAGGCACTAATAGAGAAACATTTATACATCACAAACTTATTTTATTTAAATAGTTTATTCATCATATTTCAATGCAATCAGTTTCTTTTGGAAGTATTTTACCAAATTCATTTAAAGACATTATCTTGAGATGGAGTCTTTGGGTTCCACCAGATTGTCAAAAGTTGAGAGGCCCATGTACTAAGCATTTCTTTCCCTTGTTCCATTCAGGTGATGGTGGTAACTGCTCCCCTCTCACAAGCCTGGGGGTCATTTATAACCTGACACATTATTGTAAGTAGGCCTTTTATTAAAGCTTTCCTAAATTATCCTAAGTCCAATGTGCCATTCATGTCCTCCTGAAACACTGACTGATATAACTCATAAAGTATTGGCTTTATTTAGTCAAGTGTAGTCATGTAGACTTCTCTGAGTCTCTGTTTATCTCATTTGTAAAATTGAGATAATACCCAAAACAATAAAATCAAAACATCTAGGTTATTGTCAGGACAAATCAATGTAATGTTTGAATATTAGTTGGCATATTAAAAATATTGCATAAACCCTGTCATTTATGCCTCAGCTTTCTTTCCTTACCTTCCTGCTTGGCCATCATGTTGGCAGAGCCAAAATATAGGTAAGGGTTGTTCCAGAAAATCATAGCACTTGTATTTTTTCTATTAATAAAGCTTCATGGCAGGGGAAGTATTTAGTGCCTCCTTCTGAAATTTTTGATTGAAGGCTAGATGAAGTAAGCTCTTACTTAAAAACCCAGAATAGGGGTGCTGGATGGCTTAGTTAATTGTTTGACTCTTGATTTCAGCTCAGGTCATGAACCCAGGGTCCTGGGATTGAGCCCAGCATTGGGCACTTCACTCAGCGGGGAGTCTCTTTGTTCCTCTGCCCTTCCCCTTGCTCATGCCCTCTTTCTCTCTTTCAAATAAATAAATAGAATCTTAAAAAAAAAATAAAAAAAAAACAGAATAATATTTCTCAAATAGGGACAACATATAGACACCATTTCCAAGAATATTTTAAAAATAGTGATTTCCCTGTGTTCAATTATTTTAATTATACTACTACTTAAATGTGTACAAATAAATTGGATATATAACCTCATGCTTGTAGTTCTTCTATAGCTATTAATCAAAGACACATTTGCAAATTAAATACAAGAGATGCTATTAAGATGATGAACTGAGCATATGCTTCAATGTCCTTTTTTCTACCCCAAATACATAGAATAAAATTAACCATAATAGTGCTGTAAACCAAGAAGGAGTACTCTCCATAGACCAGCAATTATAAAGAATTCCTGAAAGGTTTGAGGCAGATGGAATGTGAATAATTGATGAAGCCTAACCACTCAGGAGGGGGCCTGCTCCCAGTTGGGAGTAGCTTCAGATATTCTTACTAAATGCTGAGGATTGAATTCTGGAGCAGGAGGGAGCTCTAGGGAACTCTTGGCAGTCAAGGTGACTTCTACAATACCATAGTAGGAGAGACCAGATGGCTTGCCACCTCCCCCTCCCTACTATCACACACACCACATTTGTGAGGGCAGTGGCAGAAGAGTCTGTCACTAGCCAGAAACAGTACATGGAGACATTAGGCCTGAGAAGCAAAATGGTCCCCTGAGTGGTTGCTAATACTCAAGGGAAAGGAGGAGTCTCCAGACCAGAAGACTAGATAATAACCTCCCAACAATACATTCTACCTTTGTTTTATCATCACTGGCAATAGACAATATAATATAGCTCTCAAATAGGCAAAGAGAGAATCAAAAATACAAAGATCAGTACAAAACCAAGACTCATCTAACATTTAAGAAAGTCAATCTAATAAAAATGAGTCAGCAAACTCAACAAACACAAGTTCTGAGAACTAAGGGAACCAAATAAATATAGCAAATATAGAGAGAAAGGAGAGACATTGTGTTCAAATAAAGAGACACAACTATTGGACACAGAAAGCTGCTGAAATAAAAGGAATATTTAGTAGATGTACTGAGGCAGAATCTACAGAACTGAGAAGAGAACTTGCAGCTGAAAGATCTTTTTGACAAATTTCATCAGAACATCAAGTAAAATGGCAAAAATGAAAACACAGAGTGCCTGGGTGGCTCAGTGGGTTAAGTGTCTGCCTTCAACTCAAGTCATGATCCTGGGGTCCTGGGATCAAGTCCCATATTGGGCTCCCTGCTCAGTGGGGAGTCTGCTTCTTCCTCTGCCTCTGCACCTCCCCCCTGCTTGTACTCTCTCTCTCTCTCTCTCTCATGTCCTCTCTCACTCAAATGAATAAATAAAATATTTTTAAAAAAGAAAACACAAAATAAAAATTAAGAAACTAGAAGAAATTAGGAGTTCTAAGAAGGATTCTGGAAGAAAAGAACATGGAATAGGTAGAAAAAGCAGTAAAAAAATAATAGAAGAAACATACCCAATTTGAGGAAGAAATGAGTTTTCAGATTAAAAGGGACTATTAGGGATTGGGCAGGAGGATATAAAATGATCCACATCGAAAAATATTGTAGGAAAATTCAGACCAGCAAAAATAAAGAGGAAATCCAAAAATCTTCCAGACAAGGGGGAGAAAATGCTGTTCTACAAAAGAATAACAATCATATTGGCAGAAGTCTTCTAATGCACAACATTGGATGCAAGAAGAAAATATAACAGTATCATCAGCATTCTATACCCAGCTAAACTATTATTTAATTCAAATGGAAAGAGAAAATAGACACATTTCACTGACTTGGATATTTTACCATTCTTAAACTATAATTGAAATAATTACTAGAAAATATATCTGGCAAAACAAGCAAAAATTAATCAAAGAGAAAGATGTGGGGTAAAAGAAAAGAAATAGGAAATAAAAACAGTAAAATATATTACAAAGGATAAAAATGTTTTGATTCTTAAAATATGTGATAAGTAAATCTCAGATGATCTCTGTATGGTATATGAAAGAAGACCAAGAAAATGTGGGAATTTGAAATTTGGTTAGGTTTGTCTTATTTTGGAAGAAGTGATAGATACTAATTAACTCTTGATATTCATTAGGAAAAAAAAAAACAACTATCCCTAAACATATGAGTTGGGAACTGTGAACCCCCATGTCACAAAAGACTTTGCTGAACACTGTGCTAAGAGATTTGACCAAATTTTAGCCTGATTTCTACCTGCACTAGGTCATCTCCCTAAAGTTAACCCAGCCCTTGGGCTGAATGTTTATTCAAGATAACACAATGCTGACAAACTGCAAAATGTACATTCCCCAATGTACATTGCCACGCCATTTTCATTTATTCTCCACTTACTCCCCTTCGGTAACTTTTTTCCCCATAGCCCCCAAGTCCTCCCCCCCCTTTATGCTTTCCTATAGCCCCCTTCCCCCCCCCCCTTTTTGCTTTCCCTTTACAATTCCAGTCACCTTTTCTTAGTTGGAGTTGAGCCCCATCTATACTGGAGTCTCTCTCCCCTACTACAGTAGCCTAAATCTGTCTTGCTGCCCTAACAAGAACCTGGCTCTGTTTTTCTTTTCTTTCTTTCTTTTTCTCACCAGAAGTTTCTGGGTGAGAATTACAACAATAAAAGTAAAGTGTATAGTCTGAATCTGCAAAGACCCCAACCTAAGTGTCTCTGAGGAAGAGACGGTTAAGCCACAGGACGTAAATGAGGCAGATTTCCAAGAAGCTGCAGAAAGGTTTCAGGCAGAGGCTGTAGCAAATGTGAAGGTCCTGAGTTGGTAGAGTGTTTAGTGATTTGGAATAGCAAGTAGGAGATAAATATGAAAAAAAGTAAAAAGCAAGTAAGAGAGTGTTTTGAGGTAGGGTTGCAGAGGGAGGCAAAGTGCGTTATAAATCATGTTTGATTTTAGGGCACGCACATTTCTGTCTAAAGCTCTGAAGTAATTCTGAACTATATGTGATTCAGCTGTGTCCTTTTCTGTATCTCCCCATAGGCAGGGAGCTTGACAAAGACAAGGACGCTGTCTCATCATTGATATTCCCCCAGCTCTTCACCCAGTAGCCAGCTAACAGTAAATGCTCAATAAACAAATGGTTGTTTATACCTGTCTTATTTTGTTGTTGTTGTTGTTTGGTTGGTTTTTTTTTTTTTTTTTTGGTCTCTCTTTCATAATATTTGTAACCCTCCCAGATTTAAGATTTAAAATGAGAGAGAAGCAGCAGATGTCTTCTTATGTTTCTTCAAAAAGTCCTGAGACAGTTTAGAAAGAAAGACTATAGCTATAGGCATGTCCCCAAGAAAAAGTCCAGACTTTGAGAATGGAAGCACTCTCCAACACTTAAATTGTCTCTGACCTTTCTTACTTCCCCACCACCATCCACCTTAACATACAGGGTACTTAGACTTGAAAAGCTGAAGTACAAGTTCCTGAGTTTAAAATACAAAGCATCTTCCTGGGCTATGTGCCCACACACTGCTCATCATCCTGCTGGGGCTGTCCTGCCAAGCTAGAAAACTGACTCATAAAGTCCTACAGCTTTTAGCCAGGATACAATTAGGTGCCACTGGACTGGGGTAGATAATGAATGATAGTCAGCCGGCCCTTCCACCTAAGAGAAGTTTCTCAAAGGACTCCCTGTTCCCTTTGATCAAATACAATGGAATGAACTAACAACCAACTCAATGGGTTTCTATTTTCTTGGAAGAAAGCAGCACCAGAAGAGGTGGCCTGCTATTTTTCTGAGCACACTTAGATGTTATTATTGACTGGAATCACTTTACATGGGCTTGTGGGAGATAGCCCTACCCCCTGACATGAAGGACGTGAACTTCTTTTAAAACTGAAGTCTTGGGGCACCTGGGTGGCTCAGTGGGTTAGGCCTCTGCCTTCGGCTCAGGTCATGGTCTCGGGGTTCTGGGATCGAGCCCCGCATCGGGCTCTCTGCTTAGTGGGGAGCCTGCTTCCTCCTCTCTCTCTGCCTGCCTCTCTGCCTACTTGTGATCTCTATCTGTCAAATAAATAAATAGAATCTTTAAAAAAAAAAAAAACAACTGAAGTCTTTCCATATCTTACTTGGGAAACACTCAAAGATGTGACTGATGTGGCTTTGCATTCTATATGAGAGTCTTCTAATTCTGTGAAGAGAACTCTTCTGTGCCTTGAGGAAATCTAGAGTGATAGATAGGGTTCCTTTCTGTCAAATTTCTCCACACTAGGGGTTAATGTTGTATAAACTTTGGAACCAGCGAATGCCTCAATCTCACTTCACACTGAATGTGATGCAAGATTATGAGCAGAGAGGCCTCTTATTTGTGTGTTTTGAAAACAAAAAAGTTCTTTAGATGATTCTGATATTCTCCTATAGTTAATGCCACCAGCACCTCCCCCTTTTTTAAAAATAAAAGAACAGAAAGTATCCTCTTTTTTCTTTAGTTTGGTGTATGTGTGCATGCGTTTGAGGAGCAAAGTTGTGGAGATGAATTTTAACGTTTCTCACTATTTTTGGAAGGGCAGTTTTGAAAGTTTTGAGTCTTATTCTTGAAATAAGCTTCTTTTGTAAACTTCCTTACTCATCCTCTTAAGACCTGGTTTAGACATATCCTTCTTGAAGCTTCTTCTGATTCATTCAAGCCAACTGATCCTTGTTCTCCACCATAAACAAGCATTTATTAAGGTGGTTATAATCCTCTATAGTGTTTATGCTTATCTGTCTCCTCCTGTCCATAAAGACCTTCTCTATGAGCTCAGATAGAATCCTTCCTCTCTACAAACCTACTAATCTGTAAATGTTTGCTGATTAAATGAGATTGAATGGGTGGGGCAATAATCCCTAACCAAAGGACCACTGATCCTTCAGACACTTTCAAAGGCAATAACTAGCATTCACAAGCTATCTTCAATATCAAATAACTTTAATGAATACTAGACATCTATCATGGAGAGTTTAGCTCTGGTTATGTGAAATGCCTCTTTGCTTGGTGGTTGTTTTATTAACTCTGTGCTAATACTGCTGTCAGATGGGATATTATTGGCTATAAGTGAGTCAATAAAGAAATTATTACTTAGTGAATAGGATTTTCTTTCCTGGTAGAAAAAATCATTGAAAACATTACATTTTTGCGGGGGAAAACAATAAGAAGAAATGGGCAACCAGAGCTTTGGGGTCCCATGGTCTTACCAAATCTTCTACTGAGCTAGGAGCTAGATGGAGCTAGGTAGGCACTGTTTTTCTGCAGAGTACATTACATAAAGCCAGGCAAAGAAGATTTCTGGATTGAGAGAACAGTTGACGCTCCTTGGTTTCAAAACTTCCCCTCACCCTCCCCAAAGGGAAACACATAGAGACAACAGGGAGAGCAGCTAAAAGTACACATGACCATGCCTTTGGCATTACTAGGAGACAGAGGCCCCATGGCCTTTAATTTCCCCATAAGTAAAGGAGGGGATGAATCCCAACAGAGGCCCTGCCTGTGGATGAGAGAAGAAAAGAGGAGGCTTAAGAGAAATGTAGAAAATAGCAGAGAACCTATATAAAGCATGAACAAAATAACCCCAGAAATATAAATTCCAATATTAAATGCAAAAACAAAAAAAACACCAAAACAAAATACCAAACTCCCCATGCTGCAGCTTGGAAATTCAGAGCACTGAATACAAGGAAGGATTCTGAATGGATAAGAGAATGGAAAGGTGTAATCTGAGAAGCTCTTCTTCTGGGGAAGACACAGATACACAGAAAAGGGTTGGTGTTCCTTAGAGACAAATCAGTGAAGGAAATAAGTAGGAAAGATTAAGGACTCTCCAAGAGAAATAAGCCTTCCTCTCTCCACCTTATCATCACCTAAATCATCCAGAACATAAATTGCACAGAAAGGGGGAAAACCGACTGTGAATCTATAATTATTTTTGAAATAAAAAGTTAAAAATAAATTTAAAAAAATGTTTAAATAGGAAGAGAAAAGAGATAGTGGAAAGTAGGATAACTCTTTTAGACATAAGAGGATATCTTTTAAAACTGACATATAAGATAGTGGAGTAGGAAAATAGAAAATTGGTAGAACTATAATAAGTATTAAAACCAAAAGAACTTCTAGACTAAAAATGAAACTTTTTGTAACTACTAAAAGAAAAAAGGACAATACATCAAATAGAGAAGGAAACACAGGAAATATAATGTAAATATATGCATATATATTTGTATATATAGCAATATGAGATAATAAAAATAAGAAACAAGTGTTGGCAAGGATGTAGAGAAAGGGGAATGCTGATACACTGTTGGTGGGAATGCAAACTAGAGCAGGCACTGTGGAAAATAGCATGGAGTTTCCTCCAAAATTTAGAAATAGAACTGCCCTGTGATCCAGCAATCCAGTATTGGATATTTAGCTAGAAAATATAAGAACGCTAATTCAAAGGGATACATGTATCCCTATGTTTATAGCAGCATTATCTACAATCACCAAGATACAGAAGCAGCCTAAGTGTCCATTGACAGATGAATGGATATACAAAGTGGAACATTATTCAGCCTTAAAAAAGAATGCATTCTCGCCATTTACAACAATATAGATGGAGCTAGAGAGTATAATTCTAAGTGAAATAAGTCAGAGAAAAATATTGTATTGTTTCAGTCATATATGGAATTTAAGAAACAAAACAAATAAGCAAAGGAAATAAGAGAGGGAGAGAGAGACAAACCAAGAACCAGACTCTTGCCTATAGAGACCATACTGCTGGTTACCAGAGAGGAGGAGGCGGGGGGATGGGGGAAACAGGGGATGGGGATTAATGAGCATACTCGCTGTGATGAGCACTGGGTAATGTATAGAACTGTTGACTCGCTGTATTGTACACCTGAAACTAACCTAACACTGTATGTCAACTATACTGGAATAAAAAAAAAAAACAATAAAAATAATATAAGGTAGTAAATTGAGACTGAACTTTTTTTTTTTTAAGATTTTATTTATTTATTTGATAGAGAGAGCACAAGTAGGCAGAGTGACAGGTAGAGGGAGAGGGAGAAGTAGTCTCTCTGCCGAGCAGGGAGCCTGATATGGGGTTTGGTCCCAGGACTCTGGGATCATGACCAGACCCGAGGGCAGTGGCTCAACTGACTGAGCCACCCAGGCGCCCCGAGACCGAACATCTTAATCATATCAATAAATGTGAATGGATTGAATTCCCCTATTAGAAGGAAATTCTTTCAAATTGGTTTATAAAGCAAAACACAACTCTATCCTATATTCGAGAGATACTCTTTAAATGAGTGATTAAAAAGAACTAGGGAAGCAGAGATGACAAACATTTCATAGGCAAATGGAACTAATCAATGGAAGCCAGTTACCTCTTCTGGGTGAGCTGTGTTAGAGCCTGGCTCAGAGCAGGTTGCCGGGGTGAGAATTCCTGCTCATTGCTCCCCAGCAGGCTCCTACTCCTCCCCTCTGCATTCTTCTGCTTCAGTCATGGTGCCCTAGCTCTTCCTCAGAAATCTTCTCTCCCATGTGGGTGCTTTCTGTCTGCATCACTCCTTCTCCAGCTACCCACTTAGTTTGCTTCTCCACTTTTTCACACTTCTTCCCTAAAGTCTCCTTATCAGAAAGTAAATACCTAAAACACCTCCTCCTTGCACTGAAATATAAAATAGCCATCTGCATAGTACTTACCACTACTTGACATATGAAATGTATTAGTCAGCTTTGGCTGCTATAACACAATACCACAGGTAGGGTGGCCTTAGCAACATATTTCATATTTCAAATGTTCATATTTCTGAAAACTAGAAGTTCCCAGTCAACGTCTGGGAGAGTTTTATGTCTAGTGGGAGTTGTTCTTCTGGTTTGTAGTTGGCTCTCTGGCTTCTTCATTCCTCACATGACCTTTCCTCTGAGCTGGGGAAGAAGGAGAGGGAGAGAGAGAGGGATAGGGATAGGGAAAGAGAGAGGGATAGGGATAGGGAGAGAGAGGGGGAGGGAGGGAGAGAAAGGGAGAGGGAAATAGATTTTCCTCTTCTTATAAAGCCACCAATCCTATAAAATTAGGACCCTACGCTGTGACCTCATTTAAACTTACTGACCTCCATAAAGGCCTTATTTCTAAATATAGTCACATTAAGCTCAGGGTTTCATACAAATTTTGTGTGGGGGGACATGATTCAGTCCACAGCATGACCCATTTATTTTTTTATCATCTGTCTGATGAATGTTCCGCGAGGGCAAGAACCTACTGACATTCATGGGCTGCTGCATTTCTAGTGCCTTCAATATGGGCTGACATAGTGGGAGCTCAGTAAAGTACTGTGAACTCATGAATGCACACACACAAAATAACTGGATCATCTTTCACGTATTCTTGCCCTCATCCATTCCCTTTTCTTATCTCTCAAAAGGGGATAATAAGTATACCTACCTCACAGCTTTGTTTTAAATGTTAAAGGAGATAACTCATGCAAAGAGCCTCTCCTGGTACCTGGCATATGGTAAGAGCACAGTATCTATCAGTTATTTCTGTTAGGATTATTGTTGTTGCCAATATCAGGATTACATTGAGGCTAATCCTCAGTGGTGCTCTCCAGTCCCTCTTGGAGCAGGACTGAGTAGTGGAGACAGGGCCAGCTGGTGCCAGCATGCTCTAGAGGGACAGTGGTCACTGTTGTCGCAAAATGTCACCTCTGGGTGCTCTTGGTTTTAGTTTGTGGACTGAGATGCAATTTGATGCGATTCCTTGGTTTTATAATCTGGGTGGGTAGTTAAGATCCTGACCCCGGACTCTTGTTTCAGGCTTTACAATGGGGCTATTATCTATTCTCTGCCCACGCTGCCATTTCCATGGGAGGTTGGGAGCCTTCCCGTGTGACTGGCGGACAGGTGAGGTAGGAGGAAAAGATGCCTTCTGTACAGATCTTCATCCAGATCCTCTCAGCTGGGAAGACCCTTGTAGTCCAACCCATTACAAAGCTTATGGCCAGGCATGTCCCCTTCCCCCGGCTACTCCCCGCCCCCCGCAACACCACCTCAGGGGGAGAAAACAAGCGGATGCTCACACTTTCTTTATTTTATCTCAGGGAACAGACGGGCATCTCTCTGTTGCCACTGCCTGTCCCCCAGTCTCCACGGCCCCATACAACCACTTAGCAGAATTCTTGGTCACGAAGGAGTCCTGGGTGAGTCTCCACTCTTCCAACCCCTTTCTTGGGGAAGAATTAATTATTGCTAGGAAGCAGGTGAGGGGTGTGTGTGTGTGTTTGTGTGTGTGTTGAAGAACTAGAGAACTGTCCAGTTATATACTGGGGCTGCAGGGAGGAGATTGTCGTCAGCACCGGCAGACAAAATATCTTTCTAGAACATTCAGATCCATGGTGTTTCTCGTTTCAATCAGCTAATCCAAAGGGTGTTGTCTGCTTTTAGGCATAGAAGGCAACTAACTACCCATGCGCAGACTCCTAGCCCTGAAGCCAGGCTGGTCCCACAGAGACAGGTGAGTGATGATTTTCAGCACAGGATCCCGAAGCTCCCTTCATAGCTATCCCACTCTCCCCTGTTTGTTCTTTTTGGGAATAGAAAGATTGATAAGGCAATACTTGCCTTCTGATGACAATTACCTTGAGGAAAGACAAACTTTGAAGAGTCCTTAAAATACAAACAAAAGACCTGTGAAGAATCAACCTGATTGCTACGGCTATTACCTCACACTGCCAGAAGATGGGGCCACATCTATTTTTCTACATTCTTTTGCAAACTGCACAGACTGTGGGGAAATCTGTGTTGGTAGGTTCATTCCACAGTGAATGATTTTAGTCTTGGCTTTGTTTTTGCACTCTGTTCTCCCTCCCTCCCTCCCTCCCTCTCTCCCTCCCTTCCTAGGTTTCTACCTTCCCTCCCTCCCTTCCTACCATCCTTTCTACTTCCTCCCTCCCTTTCTACAACCCTTCCTACTTCCTCCCTTCATTCTTTCCTCCTTCCTTCCTTCCCTCCCTTCTTTCCCTTTCTCTCTCTCTCTCTCTCTCTCTCTTTTAATCACTACTTTATTTTTAGGAAGCCATTAAAGAACACCCTCTTTTTTAAAAAACAAAACAAAACAAACAAACAAACAAACAAAAAACCACCACTCCTTGTTTGACCTTAGGAGCCATGGCCTTTCCCCTAGTGTGCTACTTCCTTCGTTTTCTACTCACAAAAGTGAAAGTTAAGAACATCTGTTATACTTATTTAGTAGAGTCTTATTTTAGGCTATCGAAAGCTTCGGAAGAAAGGTGGAATGAACACCAGCCAACAAAGAGTTGTTATCCGTCCTCCAGAACCCAGCCTGGGAGCCTTCATTATCACACCACTCCCACATCAGGAGGCAGTTCAACAAAAGCTACCTAAGCTAAGGCTGCTGCGAGTGTGTTGTGGCGAGAAGGGGGGATGTCTTGAAAGATGAGCAGGAGGAGGTGGGAAATTGGCAAGAACTGGAGAGAAATGCTATTTTTTAAAAAAGCTTTATAATTTACTATATTCATCCCCTGAAATGCTCTATTGTATTTTTTTTTCTCCGTGAAAGGCCTAATTTCCCCCTTCAATTCCTCTGCCCTAGTTTAAGAAAGCGGGGGAAAAGCCAGTTGATTGGAATGAAGGGCAGTGATAATTTCCATGACAATATCAACAGTTTTAAAATCAGGCTCACAAGTTCTGAGCAAAATTACCCTGTGGCTCCTAGAAAATCGGCCTCACAAGAGCAGCTTTTGCTATACTCTAATCTGGTTTCCAATCAGGCCATAGCCCACAGAGAACCCCTGTTAGCAGAGGGGGGAAGTCATTTGATGGGTTTGATTGCATGGCTGTGCCAGCCCCCGGCCGTCATCTGGGCAGCCCTGGATGTACGGAACCCACAGGCATTATTGTGCGGCTTTGCTCCCCATGACAGAGGTTAATGGGCACATGGTCTGGCGCTGGTGAAACCTTGTCTTGGAACCACTCTCAGATGATAACCAGTTCTCTCTAAATGGAATTGCCAGCTTCCTTTGTTCATCTTTCTTATTTAAGGCACTCTGGTTTCCCTTAATCTTGGATTTGCATAGCTGTGTAGAAGATATTCACTGGCTAGAACCACCTGCTTTGTGTATCTTGGTTTGCAGGCTGGTTTAAGAAAGGTTCTCTTGAGCTCAGTTCAACACCCTGAGTTCTGAGCAATGTTGTGGTTTCCTGGAGGTGTTGCCAGAAATGTGAAATTGTCAGAAGATCAGGTCTCTTTAAATCCCTGCAAGCCCAGTGTTCCTCCAGACTCCAAACAATAGAGTCCGAGAGATAAGACCATCCCCCTGCCAGCCCTAGGTAGTTCAGACACCCCTCTCCGAGCTTGTCATTCCTAGAGGAGATTAAGGTTGACGTCTGGCTGACCCACCTTCACCAAACAGCTCTTTACACCCTACACTTGCCTTTGTCATTTGCGTTGTCTTATCGCAGTAGGCAAGTGGGTGTGTCCCAGCTCCTAACCTCTCTCCCCAGACAACTCCAAAAATAGCAGTAAATGGTTAAATCACAGACTTCAACTCACATCTCAAGTTTATTCAGGATCATGTGATCGTAATGCAAGACTTCATCCTCTCCTATCAAATGGGAGTAACTTGAATATGTGCAGTTAACACAGTGCTGGCACGTAGGACGGATTCTGTCCATGTTAGCCATTATTCTCCTTCATCCTCATCAACAGATAAACAATGGAAAAGCTGGAAGAGACTTTAGAAATAATTATCTAGTCCAGTAATTTTCAAATATTTTAAAACCAGTGTTTTAATTTACTGTGCACAGGAGCATAGTTCTAGGAAATAGATCCAAGGGGAACCTTTCCGCAGAGGTATGAGGACTCAGAAGATGGAAGGTCCTACCTGCTTGGGTTTCCTTCCTTTCCACCTCCCTCTTCCCAAGACACTTTTGAAAAGGTCTCTAGAACTCTTGGTATTCCAAGGCTTATACGTTGACAACCACTCATCCAACCCAATTTCACCATTCTATTTTTTTAAATTTTAATTTAATTTATTTATGACAGAGAGAAATAGAGAAGGAACACAAGCACAGGGAGGCTGTAGAGAGAGAAGCAGTCTTCCCACTGAGCAGGGAGCCTGATATGGGGCTCGATCCCAGGATGCTGGGATCGTGACATGAGCCGAAGGCAGATGCTTAACACCTGAGCCACCCAGGTGCCCTGATTTCACCATTTTAAATAACAGACCAAGAGGAGGAAGTAGACTTGTGTATGGCCATATAGCTGAAAAGAGACTTTCTCTGACTTGGTCAGCCTTACATACCCTTGAGCTAGGGCACTGGCAATACAAGTAAGATATATGATCTTTATCTACTCTGTTTTCTGAAACTGGAATCAGGGCTTATTATCTTATGACAAGCAAAATATTTTCATCAAAATTGTCCTGGAAAATTAGAGATGTTTGGTCATAGTCTATGCATGTTAGCTATTATTTTCCTCTGGTGCTAGTAGCAAAGAGACCAGATACCCTCACAATGGATGGCTAAAGGATTCATGGCTTAAAACCCAATGCATGGTCTAGACAGTATTACAGGATTCCTAAAGGCGTAACCATCTGGAAAGGTTGGACCATATGGGGAATGCTCCTTGAAGGGTATTGTACATAAGATAGCCATAGAAGGAAGGCTCGAGCACTGGCAAATGGAAAAGAAATAAAGGCCATTCATTGCAGAGGAAATTCAACCGGGAAATGGTATGGGAAACATGGAAACAATATACATGGAAAGCAAAAGAAAGTTGTAGAATCAACCAGCTTGGTAGGGGATGAGGATTCCACTAGAGTAAGGTACATTACATCAGAGATGCTGGGGAAGGGAATGAATTTTATTAAAGGGGCCTCCTGGAGATTTTAAGCATGGAGGAGCTAAAATGTGTGCAGAGTAATGTTCTGGGGAGATTGGCAAGTTATAAGTGTAGGATGAAGGGAGGAATCAGGAAAACAAATTAGGAAGCAATCATAGTACTTAAGATATGACTTCATGAAGGACTGGACTTGAGGGTGGCATTGAGACCCAAAAGGAAGAGGAGGGCATGAAGAACCACACAAAGGAAGAAGCAATAAACCTCAGTGACTTGGCAGGGGTTGTGGGTAAGGAGAGAGGAGCTGAGAATGAGGAAAGGATGTGAAGCCTGGTTGGGCAGGTTCATGATGACAACAAAGATCTCTGAGTGAAGCACTTCAGAGGACCCAGGTGGATGTTTGGCTGGCTGAATGTGTAGGGATGGTGGGATATTAAGTAGGCCTAAAGGACTTACAGTGCGGGGCTCAAGACTATGGGTCCTGGAGGTCGACCCCAGGGTTCTATCTATTTCACCACTCCCGGTGTGCAGGTGGGATCCCCATCTCCCAGGTCCTCAAGTCACTTTGGGCAGGTTATTTAAACTCTGTTAGGCCTCAGTTGCCTCACCTGATAGTTGCAAGGATGAGCTAAAATGAACGTGCATAGCACAAAGGCCAGACTTTTTGTGTGCTATCTCTCCATCTACCTGTAACTCTAGCTGAACTCTACTCCAGCTCTTAGATTATCTTGGAAGCAAAGAGTGAAGCACTCCAATCTATCAAGGAATGAAGATAAAGAGGTTGGACTCATTTTAGAAGTGGTAACTGAAGATATTAGTTATTCCTAAGAAGAAGGGAAAGGGATGACTAGTATGGCTAGTCTCTAAATTACAGCCAGCTGTTTACTATCACCAAAGACCTCTCAGGAAGCTTAATAGAGAAGACAGTCTGGGCTAGCCTACAGAGTTTATCATTAAGGTGCTTGGGCTCTAAATCCCACAGGTGAACCCCAGGTCTGATAGACCAGGGCAGACAACAAGCATGAGAACTTGGGGGTCTGGCCGATCAGACACCAAGTACAAGGCAAGACTGGGGTCACATTGGCCCTTTCCTCTTAACCCCATTATTTGATCCTAAGTTTGTCCTTGAAGTCTTATCATTGAAATAGCGATAAAAAGCAAAGTAGGAAAAGCCAAGCGCAGAGCTTGCTCCAAACCCCCAACCCTACAGTGGAAGTCAATACTTGTATTATTACAACTGGCATTTGGAATTAGAGAGTATGGGAAGGAGAGGAAGAGAGAGAAAAGGAGGGAGGAAGAACAGTGTGATTTTATAAAGTTAAAGCTCTAAAACAGACCTCTTCTTTTCTTACAAAAGTTCTCCTGAGCGCCAGTGACATTGCCAGATAATGTCCTTGGTATGAGCAAATAAGAACCACCACCCTAACAGGGTGGAGTGTAAAGGTAGAAGAAGTAGGTTTCTCGTTGTGGATCATGTCACCAATAGAAGCCATAAGACACAGAGGAGATGAAACTTGCCATTGGAAGATACAGAGGAACAAATCTAGTAAGTGATTTTTCATGTGGACAAGGAGAGACAAGAGCAGTGGTGAATCTGGAGGGGAAAAGATGAAGGAAAATCATAAGGAACCTTGACACCAAAGGGGAAAGAGGACCAAGAAACATTTGCTCAAGGACTATGGTTACGAATGATTTGAATTAGGTCTCATTTGAAGTCAATGTCAGACACTTTCCTAAAGTTCTTTGGTCTGAGGGTGGAGCTCTCAAGACCACTACTTTTTTAAAAATTTAGATCCAAGTTAGTTAACATAGAGTGTAATATTGGTTTCAGGAGTATAATTTAGTGATTTCTCACTTATATATAACATCAAGTGCTCATCCCAACAAGTGCCTGCATTAATGCCCATCACCCATTTAGCCCATCCCTCCACCTCCCCCCAGCAACCCTCAGTTTTCTATATTTAAGAGTCTCTTATGGTTTGCATCCATCTCTGTTTTTACCCTATTTCATTTTTCTTTCCCTTCCTGTATGTTCATCTGTTTTGTCTCTTAAATTCCAGATGTGAGTGAAATAATCTGACATTTGTCTTTCTATGACAGACTTATATCCCTTAGCTTAATACACTCTAGTTTCATCATGTTGTTGCAAATGGCAAGATTTCATTCTTTCTGATTGCCAAGTAATATTCCATTATATACGTATGCATATATAATGGGATATATATACATATATATACACACACACACACACACACACACATGACCATATATATACCACATCTTCCTTATCCATTCATCAGTTGATGGACATTTGGGACTCTTTTCATAATTTGGCTATTATTGATACTGCTGCTATAAACATTGGGGTGCAGGTGCCCTTTTGAATCACCACTTTTGTACCCTTTGGATAAATACCTAGTAGTGAAATTGCTGGGTCATAGGGTAGCTCTATATTTAACTTTTTGAGGAAACTCCATACTGTTTTTTAGTGTCTGTACCCTTTTGTATTCCCACCAACAGTGTAAGAGGGTTCCCCTTTCTCTGCATCCTTGCCAACATCTGTTGTTTCCTGACTTGTTAATTTTAGCCATTCTGACTAGTGTGAGTTGGTATCTTATTGTGGTTTTTTTTTATATTAGAAACCTTGTCTTTTTTTTTAAATTTTTTAAATTTATTTTCAGCGTAACAGTATTCATTGTTTTTGCACCACACCCAGTGCTCCATGCAATCTGTGCCCTTTCCAATACCCACCACCTGGTTCCCCCAACCTCCCACCACCCGCCCCTTCAAAACCCTCAGATTTCAGAGTCCATAGTCTCTCATGGTTCACTTCCCCTTCCAATTTCCCTCAACTCCCTTCTCCTCTCTAACTCCCCTTGTCCTCCATGCTATTTGTTATGCTCCACAAATAAGTGAAACCACTTATTGTGGTTTTGATTTGTATTTCCCTGATGGTGAGTGATGCTGAGCATCTACTGTCTGTTGGTCATCTGGATGTCTTCTTCGGAAAAATGTCTATTCATGTCTTCTGCCCATTTCTTAACTGGATGATTTTTTGGGGGGTGTTGAGTTTGATAAGTTTATTATAGATTTTGGATACTAGCCCTTTATCTGATGTGTCATTTGCAAATATCTTCTCCCATTCTGCCAGTTGCCTTTTAGTCTTGTTGACTGTTCCCTTCACTATGCAGAAACTTTTTATCTTGATGTAGTCCCAATAGTTCATTTTTGCTTTTGTTTCCCTTGCCTCCAGAGACATGTCTTGTAAGAAGTTGCTGAGGCTGAGGTCAAAGAGGTTGCTATCAAGACCTCTAACTTTCTCTGAACTTGGGTGAAAGTGAATGATGGGACATGAGTGGTCCAGACAGGGGCTAACCTGACACCAGATTTGAATTCCTAGACATTTTCTCAAGTTACCAGCATCTGTCCTCTGATTCAGGTCCCCAAAACATGGCCTAAGGCTACCCACCACCCATCACTGTAACTAAAAGTCAGTTATTAGTCTTGTGGTAGTCACTGTTTTGGTATTTGTCAGCTATTTGCTATAAAAATGGCAATAATTGTAAGAAAAATAACAAAAATAACTATCACTCTTTGGTTGTGATTTGGAAACAAAAGGCTAATAAAACCCTCCACGAATGATTTAGCATCTGATTATTCCTTATATTGGCTTCAGTTTGAATTCTCAGCTCATAAGATTTAACGACCTCATGCGTTTGGAGGTTTGTTCCAAAATTAAGAGTCCTATCCCGGTGTCAAAAATCCAGCTTATTGGGGCACCTGGGTGGCTAAGTGGGTTGAACCTCAGCCTTCAGCTCAGGTCATGATCCCGGGGTCCTGGGATCGAGCCCCGCATTGGGCTTTCTGCTCAGCAGGGACCCTGCTTCCTCCTCTCTCTCTGCCTGCCTCTCTGTCTACTTGTGATCTCCGTCTGTCAAATAAATAAATAAAATCTTAAAAAAAAAAATCCAGCTTCTGATTCCAGCCACACCTTTCTCACTCTGTGATCTTGGCTGGGTAACAACTCTGAGCCATAATTTTTCATAATAAGCAGAGCAGATGACATGTGCTATGTCTTTCCCAGGTTTGTGGTGAGGAACAAAGGAAATAAAGACGTCGAGAGTACACAGGTACATAAATGTACTGATTAGAAACACACAGAAGGTACATGACCACTTATTTCTAAATCACTCGTTAAAACTGGTGAGCTCCTACTTTGTTTACTATAATAGCTGTTAGGTGTTGCAGCCAACCCTGTACTTGAAAGCCCACTCTAGGCAATTTCCTAGAATAACATTTATATAAATTAAAAACAGATTCAAGTTTACTTTCCTTAGAATAAGGTAGGTTTCACTGAAATAATTCAGGGGCTTTGAATAGCAAAGATGTTTCTCTTGCTCGAATGACATCCTCATCAAAGGGCTCTGCTCATGGCGGCCAGGGGACTCAGCTGCCATCTCCAATGGGTTGGCCACCATGCTCTGAGGGTCTTGTCCCTGTAATTGAATGTTCAGCCCAGAGCTGACATATCTCACTCTGTTCCACAAGTTGCCCAGAACTGACCACAGGACTCTCCCAGCCTCACGGAGCAAGGAAGTGAGTGCCATCCTACCAGGGACCGAGAGGGCCAAGGACTGGAAATCCTCAGCCAGCCACTTGAGCAGCCCCTATTGATCCAAGCAGATGTAGTGCTTTGATTCAGTGATGGGGTCATCTATCGCTCATTTTGTGGGCTAAGCATTCATTGAGCACCTGATATATGTTGGGAGTGGTGCATGATGGTGTTGCGCAAAGTCATAGATAAGCTCTGTTCCTTCGAGTGCAGCCTTAGAAACACGCTCTGGATGGGTGGCATGTGCGCTTTAACCTGCTACTTCATCCAGCCTGAGGAGAGAGGGACGGATTCCTGCAGGTGGCGGAGGAGAGTCCTATTAGTCAACAATGGAGAGGCAGGGGAAGAAAGGCATTCTGGCCGTAGGGACGGTGCTAGCCATGAGAAGGGGGAGGCCAGAGCCATGTGTGAGGGCCCTCCAGGCAGAACATGTTGCTAGAGTATCACCTGTGAGGCAGGATTGGCAGGACAGGGAGCTTGGGTAGACAGAGGGCTGGTTAGGAGGTGGTGACAGCATCCAGGAAAGAGAGAGTGAGACCTGTTGCAGGGCAGGCAGTGTGCGGATGGGGAAATGTTCAGGAAACCGTGGAATGCTGGCCACCAGCTCTGTGTTTCCCCAGAGGCAGCAGAGCAGAGAGGGAGGGGGATCACCGGCAACCAGCGGGAGAGAGACCTGGCCACTGTGTCCACCCCCTTTAGAAGCTAGGTTTTTGGCCTCAAACCCACTTCCCCAACCTCCTGGCTGTGTAACTCGACCAAGGTATTGGGCCTCTCTGTGCTTTCTTTTCCCCCATCTTCAGATGGGAATAATGATAGACTGCTCCTATCTAGGAGATGAAAGGAGTTACTACGCATAAGGGCTCCGGGCAGGGACTGTGGGGTGTGGCAGGGGTTGCAGAGGGTGGATTAGAATTCCAGGGAGGTTCCTGCCTCTCCCTGCCAGGCCTGGCCTGTTTTGCCAGCTAAAATTCAGCATGGGCGATTCCTGTCTGAAGTCGCTGCAGACAAAAGACGGGTTTGCAATGTCCTTTTCTGTTTGCCTCACAGAGGCCTTCCTTTTCTGGCCATAGGGTGGGCGGGCTCTAAGCAGGATGCCAATTTCTGCTGAGTCACCCTGCTCAGCCACCCCCTGGGGCTGGCCACCGGCCTCCAGACTCCTTGCTGGAGGAGCCAGCAGCGCCCCCTCCCCACAGAGCTGTTTCTGTTCTTGAGGGAAAGGGGGTGCTGCTAAGAGCATTTTATGTGGGGGGATCAAAAAGCCTTCCGAAGAAACAATAGAGGTTTTTTTATGGGCACGGTGGGCTGTTTGCCAAAACCTGGCCTGCCAAATCGTGCCAGGAGAGGAGGGCCTGTTGCCATGGGGGCTGTTTGCCCTGAATTAGCATTCGTGGAAGGGAGCAGGAAGCAGCAGCCCAGGAGGGCCTTGGTTCTGATCTTGTTTTTACCACTTAAGGGAGATGTGCCTTTGGCAGAAGCTTAGACATCTTCTATTTCACTTACCCAGCTCCACATGCTGAATGATAATAGTTGCTGACCTTTTGAGAGTGGTTGATCTATGCCTGTTAAACCTCTGAGGATGCGGACTCTCAGAGAGGTCAAGTCACCTATGTGAGATCACACAGCCGTAATGGCGGAGCCGGCTGCCTGATGCCAGGGCGCACGCTCAGCAGGTGCCCCTAGCAGAAGGCCGGGGGGGCTAATGGGTTCGTGTGCACTAGTGGGTCTCACACCTAGTGGGTGTGCAAGAAATGGCCTCGGTGTTATTACTATCATGTACTTTTTAACAGATGTGTTCCTTGACAACAAACCGTAAAAACACAGCAGAGTCACGTGGTTTCCTGGGCTGGCTTTGGTGCTGGGTGAGGTGGGGGTCCATCCTGCTTCATGGCCCACACATCATTACAACACGGAGGGTCTGTGGGCAGAGGCCACAGGGATGAGGACACACCCCAGCCACATACTTCACCCGGGTTATATTTACTTCTGGACTGTTGTGGGCGGACCTTGTTTTGAAGCAGAGTGACCTTCAGTCTGCATGTCCTTATTTTCGTGGTTCAGGCATGAAGTGTGTAGGTTGTAGAAATTGCACAGATTCCAGACAGGCTTACTGGATTTAAAATGCCCCTGACAGGTGTGTCACGCCTACTTTTCTAATTCCATGTGGGTCAGATACAAGGAGTTCTAACTCTTCAGAGAGCAAGAGTTTTTCTAAACTGACTTGAAACTGGGCTATTTTGCTTGCTAGCTCCTGGCCCGGTTGTACCAAGGCTGTTGCTGCCGCTGCCGCTGCTGCTTCTTGTTAAGAGTTTCCAATGAGAGGGGCACCTGGGTGGCTCAGTGGTTAAAGCCTCTGCCTTCGGCTCAGGTCATGATCTCAGGGTCCTGAGATCCAGCCCCACATCAGGCTCTCTGCTTGGAGGGGAGCCTGCTTCCCCCTCTCTCTCTCTGCCTGCCTCTCTGCCTACTTGTGATCTCGGTCTGCCAAATAAATAAATAAAATCTTAAAAAAAAAAAAAAGTGTTTCCAATGAGAGAGATTTGTTCTTCCTATTTTCCCTTTGAGTCCCCCCAGAACCAGTCCCTGCTGCTGTAGCCAAAATCACATTCTTCACTTTGTCACCATCAAAATCAAATTACCTAGCAAGCAGGTGCTGACAAGGCCTGTCACTACACAAAGTTAATTAAAAAAAAAAAAGAAAGAAAGAAAGAAAAGGTGAGTGACTCAGTTTCCTGTGTCCTGTCGCTTGGGGCCATGCCTCTTTCTCATTGCCCACACCCCCCACCCCCACCAAGTGCCCTGGAGATGCCCGAGGATGAGGCAAGTCCGCTCTACAGGTAACAGGGAGATCGGTTGGCAAGACTTGCAGCTTGGAGCTTGGGATCAGAAACCATTTGGGCTCCTGTCGGAGTCCCTGTCGAGACCATTAATCTTCGACTTGCGGCTGTGTTTCCTTGCTCTGTTTTGTTCAGCCTGGCATTCAAGATTCCTTCACAGAAATCTGTGTTGGGGCAGGAAAATGCTCCGTGAATTATGTCCTCATGAAGTCACCATCTGGCCGATATTCCTCTCGCGGCTCGGAATACCAAAGCCATCCTTCAGCACAGATGCTGGGCCAGATCAGCGCGAGCAAGTGACCGCAGTCATAAACCCACATGCCATCAAGGGTAATTAACGCACCTGTGCCCACTTCAGGTTTCCATCCGGCAATTTTGCACAATGGTTGGCCTTTTCTTTTTGTGTGTGGGGTTTGGTTTTGTTTTTGTCCCTCTGGGGTGGGGATGGAGGTTTGCCGTTTGAATTAGGCCCCGTGTCTTCAAAAGTAATTAAGTCACCGTCACGGGGCTGGTGAAAATGGGAGCGTTTTTGTGTTTAAGAAGCTGCATCACAGGCAAACAATACAATACTGAGCAGCTTTCTGTGGCTTGAAGAGGCCATTGTCCTGTGTGTCTGGACTGTGTTCTGCTGTTGGCACTCACTGGCTCTGGAAGGCCAGCCCCAGCCATTGGTCTCCTGGTAGCTTTGTGCCAGATGGAAGGGAAGGGACCCCAAGATTGGAGAGATAAAGGAGAGAACACAAAACAGCTATCATGACTTCCCTTTGAGCAGTATTTCACAGCTGCCTTCCTCTTCCCACACTGGTCCTTACTGGTGCTGGTGCTGTTTAGGGGTGAGGGGAGGGGAGGGAAGCATCCCATCCCCAAGCAGTTGAAATTCTGGGAAGCCATGAATGCTCTCTCTGGGCAGAGACCAGCGGGGTTCGAAAGTGGGACATGTGGGGGAGCGAGAAGTTGCAGGATGATATCACAACAGCAATGGTGACTTCTGGTCCTGACAGGCTGGGGGTGTCCGAGGGTCACCATGGGCTCCTTCCTTCCCAAGAGCCATGTAGGGTGTGGGGGTGTGGGATGGCCTTGATCTAATTCAGCAACATGCAGGGACAGAGACCCGGGGTCCTGGGCAGTGTTCTCCCTCTGCACACAGGGGAGGGGCAGTGCTGTCACAGTGACCTTGCTGCGGGGTAGTGCAGCCTGGGGCATATGGCAGCTCGGAGCTGCTCCCCCGTGAGGTCACTTCTGCAGGGAAATAGCAAAATAGCAGGCAGCAGTTAAAGGTTTCAAAAGCCCTTGAGTGTCGTTAGGGGCCTGTCACTGCCTTTTTCTGAGCTCCGCAATGAATGGCTCCCAAATGTCTCTTATCAAATTAAAGCTCCTTATCCTAGGCTGGAACTTCCTCTGCTAACTGGCTCCTGCTCACCTAGGAGCTTACTCTGGAACGTCTTGTCCTGTGGCCTGAGCTCCCTCTCTGAAGCCTTCTCCTTGCCAGCTGTCTTCAAGTCAATTCTGTGCAACAGCTGTGCATTGAATTTCTGCCCCAGAGCCAGGCCCTGATAGAAGGGGAGGTGGTTAGGTAAATGAGTCAGATGGCATAGGCATCGCAATACAGAAGGCATTTTTGTGTTTCTGAGAGAGGAGATGATAGTTTGAGTTTCAGTCCAAACTTAGGAGCTAAGTCCTCTAGGGCAAGTTACTTAAACTCTCCAGCCGTCTCTTTAGGAAACTCAGCAGTAAAATGGGGAAAATAGCACAGAGTTGCTCTCAGAATGGAATAAGGGCTTTATCTATCTAACTATTGATCACTGTATAGTTCACATATGTATTTCTCTCTTGCGCTCTCTCTCTCTCTCTCTCTCTCACACACACACACACACACACACACACACACAGCTCTCAAGAGCCCACTGTTACTTTCACCGTAATTCAGATGGGCCATGAAGAAAGAACAGTCATCGCTGCCTATAGAAGTCTGCAAAGGCCTCATCAGAGGAGAGGCTCGAGACCATTTTCTTTTCTTGCAGCAGACACAAGAACAAAAGACAGTTCCAGTGCAGGGAATGGCATTCACAAAATCAGGGAGGCAGGCATCAGCCCAGCATGTTCCAGGACTGACATGGACCCCTGGACTCCTGGTTGCAGAGGGCCGAGTTGGAAGATGACCCTAGAGAGGCATCAGGTGGCAGGGCTCACTGCCACCAAGGCCGCATGTCCCTTACTTGGCAGGTTGCTGCGAAAACGTGCCTCCTCCACCTTCTGCGCTGTGTAGATTTCCGCCCTTCTCCTCCTCAGACGGCTCATACCCAGCTTTTCCATTCAGCCTCTTCTGCTTCTAAGGTCTGTATAGCTCCTGGCCCTGCTCAGAGCTAGTGGGCTGTCATCCATGACCTTGTCTGTGAAACCTCATGGGACTTCTCCTGTGAAAATGTTTCCACCGCTCTTTGCGTGAAGATGGAGCTTCGTAAATGTTGCTTCGTATGTGTGGACTCAATTAGTAGATGAGGAGTAGGGCTGGAAAGAACAGACCCAGTTCTGGGGGGTAGAACCCTAATAAAGATGGACACCCTTTTCTCTGGTGACCTCACGTGAGTCCTCAGCCTCTTCGATCCTAACTTTTTGATGATGAGTACACAGAGCCTCTTGGGCCTAAGGAGGTTCTGAGAAGTAAGGAGGAGGCTCAAGGACCTTGGGAGGAGTGTGCAGCTTGAGGGCAGACCTTGTTTCCCTAACTAAAGCTGTGAAAAAGCCTGGAGGGCTTGGAGTCCCCAGAGCTGCATGCCTTCCCTCTCCCTCCCTAGTGAACAAAGGCATTAAATGGGGCCCCTTCACCAGCCAAGTTGTGTTGATGTCAGAGTTTGGCCTGTTTATCAGGAGGTGGTACATGCAATGGTCACCAGAGTGGCTTTGACAGGAGGCAATGGGGGTCAGAAGGATTGACACTTGCCGAAATCTCCCTGCCAGTAAATGAGTGGGTGAGCTGGTACCAAAATGGAAGATTTTCTGACACCAGGCCCATGATCTTTTCACCATCCCTCCCAGCAAAGATGCCCACTGTGCTCCAAAGCTTGGAGCACCATGGCACCCAAAGGGAAAAAAACACATAGAGTCAAGAGCCCCATGGGCATGAATCATAAAGACTAAAACTTGGGAACTGTAGGGAGGAGAAAAGGGAGAGGCGTGGTGATCCTTTGGTGTGGGTGGAGAGCGGAGGGCTGGGGCTGCAGCAGTTAAATGTGGACTACAGCAGAGGGAAATCAGAGGGGCATCAGAAGGGCATGAGCCGGGTTCATGGTTGTGAATGAGCAGTCACAGCTCCGTAAAGGCATGTGGGGTGCAAAAGCTATAGAGAGCCCTGACTGCACACAGCAAAGCAGCGTTCCTGACTTTCAGTGGAAGAGACAGTCTCTCTTTAACGGTGGTCATGGAGTCAGGACGGGCATCTGGGCTGATTCCAGAAAGGAAAGTTGTGGCTGGTCACACTCAATGAGGAGTCTAGATGGGGTACATAAGGAACATATCTTCACTTTCTTGTTTATGTCTCCTGTGTGTGATCAAGCTGGAAGGGCTACTGGGTGTCCCTCCCTGCTGTGGACGCTCCCTCTTCTCCTTCACTGCCTCTGTCTTTGCAGGTGGCCTCAGAACCTTGAGCTTCCCTGCCTGCTGACTTTCTCCAGCCTGGAGCAGTGATGTGGGATCCTCTGAGCATCGTGCCTTTCAGATTCTTCAGGGTGGAGGCCCCAAAGCACTAAGAACTCTAAGATCTAAGAATCTAAGAACTTAGATTCCTGTCTCTGCGTAACCTTACTGTGCTATTATGCCAGCAAGATCCAGTCCAATAACTCAGTTACATTAAAGACCTCTTTGTTGGACTGAATGGTTCTGTGCCCACCCCATCCCTCAAATTCATATGTCGATGCCCTAACCCTCAGCATGATGGTATTTGGAGATGGGGGCCTTCTGGCAGTAATTAGGGTTAGATGAGGTCATAAATGTAGGCCTCATGTTGCACTTAGTAACTTCAGAAGGAGAGGAACAGTTAGATCACTGCTTGCCCTCTCTGCCATGTGAGGTCACAGAAGGTGACTGTCCATGAGCCTGGAAGAGAACCCTCACCAGGAATGGAATCTTCAGGCACCTGGACCTTGGGCTCCCAGCCTCCAAAACCATGAGAAATAAATGTCTGTTGCTTAAACCACCCAGTCTACAGTCTTTTATTATAGCAGCCCGAGATTGTAAGACAATTTCCTCTCCACAAAGGATGAGGGAAGAAGGACAAAAAGAGTTGAAAGGTAAGGGACAATTGAGAAATGTTGATTCTTGAGAAGAACATCGGATGGGAAGATGTGTGACCACATTGATGCTTGGCTCTTGAGTTGACACTGGACCACGCTTGCCACACTGCGATGTTGCATGACATTGGCTTGTGGGCCTGTATCCCTCTCAGTCAACTCTGAGCTTCTTACCATTGCACCTTGCCTTATTCATGTTTGTTCTCTGCGCTCACTGCTGGCTCATAATAGGGCCTCTGGAAGTGCCTACTGAGGCGAACACATAGTATGGGGCACTCTAGGGTACGTCTCAGAGGCATGTCACTTTAGGACATAGACACCTCAGATCTAACATAGCATTCCTGTAAAAAGTATAGGCCCTGGGGGCCCCTGGGTGGCTCAGTCATTAAGGGTCTGCCTTCGGCTCAGGTCAGGATCCTAGGGTCCTAGGATGGAGCTCCCCATCAGGCTTCTTGCTCAGCGGGAAGACTGCTTCTCCCTCTCCCACTCCCCTTTCTTGTGCTCCCTCTCTTGCTGTGCGTTTCTCTGCCAAATAAATAAAAATAAAATCTTAAAAAAAAAAAAAAGAAGAGTATGAGTCCTGAATCCACCCTCTCCCACCTAGCTCTCTGACTGTAAGTGACTGAGTCTTGCTTAGTCTTCCTTTCTAAGACCATAATACGCAGGTAATAGGATGCTTACTTCATAAGATTGTGGTGCATACCAGCTGAGATGATCCATACACATTACTGGGCCCCTCATAAATACTTAATAAATCTTGGCTCTTTTATTGCTAGGAGGCAGAGTGCAGGGAGATTGCTTTGCGTGATGATTGGGAACATGGGGGAAGCTGGTCTTGAAGGGACCTCAGAGGCAGTTGGTCAATCATCCTGAGCACTTGGTACATGTGTATGCCCAGCCTATGCTTGCTTACCTAACTCTCTGCACAAGTCTGCAAGGAAGGGATTGTTATATCCTTTGTAAAGATGAATAGACTGAGGCTTGGGGAAGTGGTGCCAACCTGCCTAAGGTCATGGGGCTAATAAATAACAGAGCTTGGGCTTGAATTCAACTTTACCTGGCCTCAGAATTAAACATTGCAGGTACGGGCAAAGTCTCCAGAGTGGGGAAGCCTGAGGCCATCTGGATTCTGGCTGCAGGAGCCAGTGCCTATAATGGCGGGAGAGCAGGTAAGGAGGGGAAGAAAGACAGGTGGGTCAAGGAGAGCTCTCCAATGCCAGGGATCTTGGACTTGTTGCCGTACATATTAGAATGCCCTTTCAAGGAGGTGGACAAGGAAGAAAGCTGACAAAAGCTATGGAAAAAGGGCCTAGATTGTATTGTAGTCCATTTACAGTTGAAGATCTCAGCAGTGTCATATCCAGCCTACACTTTCCACTCTTTCTCCAGAAATGCCCAGCTTTTGTCTTGTGTCTGTTGCTGCTGTTTGTAGGATTTCCAGCTCAAATTTCAGTATCGGGATGCTTTGCAAATAGCAGCCAGGCCCAGCTGGGAGGGAAGTGATGCCCCCAAGAAAACTGTGAAAGAAGCTACTACCTCCTTTATGAAGGCCCAGAACTGCAGAGGGCTGCTAGGCCAGGGGATGCCTGTCCCAGAAGCTGTGTCCTTGGATTCAAAGCCCCTCTCCCAGCATTGCAGCTACTCAGGAAGTCAACTTCACACAATGGTCTCATCCCACATGTTCACTTTCGTAAAATCAGAAGAATACACAGCACCATCTTCCCTAACTTGATCTGTTGTATCAAGTGAACTTGTGTTTGCGAAAAGTGCAAAATCATTCTCCAAGCACTGACTTCACTACCTTGATACTTTCTTCCTCTTGCCCCCACTCCGAAGTAGACTCCATTAAATTCAGTAACGAAGTTCAATTCAAGAAACGTGTATGGCGTCAAAGTAGGCACTGGCCATGCAGAAGGGAATGAGAAAGTCTGTCCTTAAATGTCTCCCTTGTTAATAGAGGAATTCCAGACACGAGCAAATATGGTGATGGGCACCTTAGAGGTCATCTGAGATTCCTCTCTCATTGTTCCTAGTACTTGTGGCACTGCTGTGTGAGCACTTTCTATATTCCAGATACAAGCTAGTTTCCTTATCTTTGTTATTTTATTTAATCTTTAGAACAATCTTGTCTCAGATTTTAAAACCAAAGCTCATCAGGAGAAATGTACCCAAGGTCACGCAGGTACTAAATGGCACAGTCAGAATGGTAAGCATGGCCCCAGTCTAAAAACCTTTCTTCTGCCAACTAACCTTACAGTGAGCAAGCGCCCCCTCCTCTCACACCTCTTTCCTTCTCTCCATCCACATGGCTGCTTTAATTCAGGTCCTTATCACTTCTCAGAGGTGATTTACATAACAAGCACCCTGATCTCCCTTGCCACTTTACAGTCCATTCTCTCCATGGCCACCAGAGCAAATCTTTCAAGCACAGATATAATCAGGTTACTGCTGGTTAAAACTCTAAATTGCTTCCTTTGCCCACAAGATAAGGCCTAAATACATTGATGAGCCATGCAAAACCCTTTCTGCTCTTACCTTGTAAACCCTTTCTGTGACCCCCTGCACACTCCAGCCCAGCAAACAGGACCATGGATATGGCCCCACCCATCAAGTCTTCCTTTGCTCTGTATACTGGGATTCCATTCTCCCCTTCCTCTAGGAACACCCTACTCTTGCCTCAGAATTGAGTGTTTCCTCCTATAGGAAGCCTCTCTGAACCATCACATGCCCAGTTAATAACCCATCCCTTTAATGTCCATTATAATTGTTATGAAGAAGTTGAGCTGATGAACAATGATATTAGGATGCCCCTGGCATGAGGTGGGACAAGGGGAGAAACATGAATCTCTCCATGGTTACCCATGGTCTTGGGGAACACATCATGGAAGAGGTAAAATCTAAGCTGCATTTCAAAGAAAGAACTGGATGCATTTAGGTCACTGTGCCCTGAATTCCCCGTGTCACCAAAAAGAATGTCAATATTGATGCCTGTCAAGTAGGAAGAAGGCAAAGTCCCTTAAATAAGCAATAGTGTCTTGTTCTTCCAGTTTGGGATGCTGGCTAATGGCTAGTCTGGCGGTGAGCCAGGTGTCCCTCAGCACACTGACATTTTAAGAGATTGGACGCAAGTGGCAAAAGTGTGGGTGAATTTGATATTTATTTATTAAGACTCTTTCCCTCTAGAAATATCGTGTTCCAGTTATCAAGGAGGGGACTGTGGACTGCAGGTGTCATCATTTTCCTGACTATGGACATCTTTTGTTGCCATTGAGAAACAAAACACCAGCTTTCAGACTTTGCCTTGACCAGCCTCAAGGGTCTTATGAAACAATATTATTTGGGGGTGTTTTTCTCTGGGCAACTAGAAACAGGTTTCTTGAACTCTGACTTGGGTCATCAGAGGCCAAGAAAACAAAGAAGGCATTATCACCATCACCATCAGTATCTTTACCATCATCATTGTCATCACCACCATCATCATAACCACCTTAGTCATTATCATCACCATCTTCACCATCATATTCATCATCATTATCACCATCTTCACCATCATCATCACCGCCATCATCATCACCACCACCACCATCATCGTCATCACACTTGTCTCTTTTCAGAGGCTCTGTAAAATTACTGAGGACCATCTTTTGTTTGGTCCAGTCTAATTCTAAGCATGCCACATAAGAACTTCCTCATTCCCAGGAAGGCAATCCTCTATTTCTTCAATTGAATTGTAGACCCATCGTATTGCAACTCATCTTTTAATTTTGTTTCACTTTTTAAATTTCCACACATCTCCTACTCCCACCCTTAATCTTAGTCCAGATGGGCACTTTCTTTGTTTGTTTTTATGTATTTTGAATATATACATGTATTTTGAATATATACAGGCTATAGTTTTAATCTTCTGCCCCAAACACATCTTTAAGACTCACTTTCTTTGTTAACCCTCTGTCAACCTTTCTAGTCTCTCCTTTTATTTACAGTGTTTCTGCCCCTTTTAGGATGTGAGTCTTGCTAGAAGGGTTATTAATCCCCTGCAGCTGAGGGTGGATTAGGCCATCTGTCATGGATCCTCACCTGAAAATGAAAATTTTAACAACAACCACTTATAATAGGTAAGTAGTGGCCAGGTACTGGATAAGGCTCCTGACCTGAATTTGTTATCACATTCATTGTTACAACCCTAAACTTTTGGTATTTCTATTTTTCCCAACTTGTGCATGTGGGACCAAGTCTCAGAGGGTCAAAATGATATGTTGAAGGTCAGATAATTAGTGAAGAACAGAATCTGTCTGCCTCCAAAGCTGAAGTTGGTGTCCCAGATGACATTCTATCTTGAGCTTTCAATGACATATGTTTTTATTTCTCCTTCTTAAAAAAATTACCATAAATAAAGAGCAAAAATAAAATCTGACAGACAAAAATACTGGCCACCCTGAAATTGTCCTCAATCCTTATCTAGGGTGTCACAGCAGGGGTGATATTCAATTTCCTTACTTAAATCCATTTGAATTCATTTTCAGGAGTTAAAATTTGACAAGCTGCTGTAAGAACACACTCCAGTGGAGTCTGGGACTCAGCCACCTAGCCTGCCATCGTCTTATTTTGTTCTCCTGTTTGCCTGGCGTGATTTGTCCTTTATAAACCAGCCTCATCTGGGAATAGTGTGCATTTGTTAATTACCTTTACAGAGCCAGCAGATGGTGCAGAAATCACTGTATTGTCTGTGGACCCAAGCCAAGAAAAGAGAGAGGGAGAGACGGAAAGAGGGAGGCATGTGTTTATTTGTTTAATTTCTTTGCAAGGAAATGGTGGGTATAAAAATAAAACTGTTCATCACTGGACATTTCAAAATGAGGAACACTTTCACTGTTACATAAATATGTTTTAAAATAAAATTGTTCTTCAATCCCCAAAGACTTGGTAAACTAAAGAAGTATTTGAAACCAGGAACTGGCCATGTTGGCCTCAGTGAGGGTCCATCAGCCAGTGTTGGATAACGGCCAATTTACCTGTCAGAGGTAAATGACACAGCTCCATCATAATCCTGATTCTGGGTCTGGAAAACCACCCAGAAAGGTAGATTCCCCCAAGAGGTTCTTACCGTGTGCCCCTCACCTTAACTTCTTTTCCACCAGCCAAAGGTCAGATGAGTTTCAAATTAGCAGAGGACAGTAACCTCTCTTTTTACAAAAGTCCTGAATATATGTCTACACCACTCTTCCTAGAATTAGAGAATATTCCAGGTAGAAAAGCTCTCAAAACCAGCTTGATTGGACCCCCACATTTCAGCGATTAAGACAATGGAACCCAGAGTAGGGAAGGGCTTTACTACACATCACAAGGTTATTAATGGCAGGGCCAGACTCAGAACTGAGGCAACTACATCTCTCTGTGGGTCGTACATACTGCCAGGTGAGCAGAAGAGGGGGAGGTCGAGGAACGGTCTGAGGACACTGCATGGTTCCAGAAGCAAAGTCTGAGAAACTACCTGCTATGGAAGGGCCCTATGTGATCATGCACATGGAGGTAAACAGCACATAAGTTCTGGCTGTGGGAAGTGGGGCAATAAAGGTCTTTGGGGCCTGATTGGGAAGAGGCCCTGTCATAAAGATGTGCCACCAACAGATGTAAGTTAGGAACAGTCATGGTTAGGTGTGTGCGGTGGCAATGTGAGGACAGGCGGGTGGGAGACAAGACGGGGAGAGATGCCACCAGGGAGAGAAATGAGAAGGCTCTGACTCCAGGTGGTAGAACCAGGAATAGAAAGGGACTTTTGTCTCCCTGCCCTCCACAGGAACCTCTCTGCTCAAGGTCGCTCATGATCTTGAGTTTGCCAAATCCAACCATCAGTTCTTGGATCTGACTTTTCTTGACGCAGTTAACCACTGCCTTCTTCTTCGGAAATGTTTCTTTTCTTAGGCTCCATGATACTGCACTCTACTGGTTTTCCTCCTTCGTCAGAGGCCAGGCCTAAGGTTGGTTTGGCTCCCTCTGCTGTGTTTCTTTTCTTTTTTCATTTTTTTAAAGTTCTTATTTTAATCACCTGGTGCTCATCACAAGTGCTCTCCTTAATCCCCATCACCTATTTCATCCATTCCACTCCGTTGTGTTTCTAAGCAGCGATGACCACACAGCTTTCTTGTTAGTCCTTCCCAGGACTTTAAGTATCATCTGTGTGTGAATAACTTCAAATCTTATCTTTCTGTTACTGATCTTTGCCTTCAAATTCATGTGCATACATTCAGCTTACCATTTAAAAACCAAATGGATCTCTGGAACACAGAATTATATACAGGAGACCCTTCAGTTCATTACACACTATGAGAGTCAGGCCTCATAATGAACCCCTATGAGCCCACAGGGCAGCTCATGAGCTAGGACTGTGGCAGAACTAGAACTGTTTACACCCATTTATTTGCTTTTTGTCTCTTCATTCCCCTGTCCTCACCCTGAGGTAACAGCTGTCCTAAATTTTGTATTTGTCATTTCCTTGGGTTTTTTATGAACACAGTTTTTATCACATATATGTATATGCCTAAAAGTGACATTTTTGGGGGAGGGGGAGTTTCAGTTCTTACTGAACTGTGTTCAAAAGGTGTCATGCTGTATGTGATCTTCAATGAACATTATGTTGCTAAGATCTATCTATATCATTCTATGTAAACTCATCCAATTGTTTCTACTGCTATCCTATATTCTATTGTCTAAATATAAAACTGATTATTTATCCACTTTCTTGTCAATAGGATTTGGGTTGTTTCTTGATTTCTATTAAAATCATCACCTTTATGAGTATCTTGTCATGACTGCTGCTACACATGAATAAGATATTCATTTAGGGTTATAGCCTGGAGTGAAAACGCTCCTACCTAAGATAGATGCATGACCAAATTTACATCATCATACCAAATTATTTTTCCAAAATAGTTCAAGTCACATTCTCACCAACAGTATAGATGGATTCTTTTTGCTCCATATCCTCATCAACACTTGTTATTATCAAACTTTGAAAATTTCATCAATTACATAAGTATAAAATTACATCTCATTAGGACCTTGATGCATTTTCCTGCTTAAAAAGGAGGCTGAACAACTCTCCATAAGTTTACTAATTATTTATTTTTGCTTATAATATGTATTTCCTTGTATTTTTCCTATTTTCCTATTGTTTTGTTAATCATACAGTAGTTGAATTATAAAAATTCTTTATACATTTTGATATTTTATATTTTGATGTTAATCCTTTGTTGGTTATATGTAGCATATATGTATTACAGTTTACAGTTTGACACTTAATTTTCCTTCATGTTTGTCTTTTTCTTAATGAATTTCTTAATTATATGTACATTGTTGTTCTCTTATAATTAGTGCTTTTGTGTCTTAAAAAAAAAAATCTTTCCCTACTCTAAATGGAGAAAGGTGTTCCTCAATGTATTACATAAAAGTTTTTACTTTGGTACTTCAGTTCTTAATTCATTTTTTGTCTCCCCCCCCTCCACAGGAACCTCTCTGCTCAAGGTCACTCATGATCTTGAGCTTGCCAAATCCAACCATCAGTTCTTGTAGTTGCAATTCACTTGTAGTATAGGGTGTGAGGTAGTGATTCAGTTTCACTTTTTTCCCCTCCCAATATGAGCCACCATTTTGTCAACACTATTAAGTAGTTTCTCACTGATTTCCTCACAGATCAGCCATGCCATTCCCATCCTTATGTTAGAGGACATATATGTGTACCTTAGTTTCTGGGATCTCTATTCTTTTCTAACTGGATAAATGCATTTTATCATTTTTGTCCACCAATTTGTCCACTTCCTTTTATTCTGGTGACAGATTTCTTCGTTTCTTTTCAGAGACTGCCCCTTCCCTACCTATCAGCCTCCCCATAAATGTGGACATATGATCCAGGTTGGTCAGTTAGCATTCTTCTGAACAAGATGGTTAGTTTAAAATTGGTCGTATGAATATGATTAATTTAAAAACCAGCACTAAAGAAAGCATAGCTGGTTGAGAAGAGAGGTAACCACTTCTCCATAGCCTTTGAACACCTGGATTGAACCTGAAGCAATTTACCCCTTGAACTGTTCAATTGCATAAGCTGGTGAAGTCTCCTTGTTGTTAAGCATGCTTGAGGAAGGATTTTTCTCTCTTGCACTCAACAAATACAGATGGCTATACCACATCTGCAGGTGAATTGAGGGAATATCTATGAGCAGAGTCAGTATTCTCAAATAATCTATCTCCTTCTGCTCCCACTCAGAGACAAATGGGAGATAGATTGAGTTTCCAAAGTACTAAGGAACAGATATTTTCAAGTCCTTTTTAAAATGCAGAAACCATTATGTAGGTAAAATTCAATGAAGAAATCCCATACAGAAAATGCATAAAAGTAGGGTTCCTGTGTTGAGAATGCTATGAGGACTCACACAAATCTCCCCACATTGGTTTAAGAGCAGTTTCCACTTCCACAGTGGATGGATATTATATCTTATTTTGAAGAATTTCCTCAGCAGGTCTTACCAGACCATTAAAAAATCGAAAGTGATTTTGGTTTCAGAGTGTATGACCTTAGGCTGGTCAGCCTGACAATAACAGATAACAGGGCAGCGATCTCTGGAAGCCATTCTCAATCCATGAATGGCCATCAGCATGGGGAGAATGCTGACTTTTCTGTCCCTTGTAGCACAGAGGGAGAGCAAGCAGAGAGGCTTTTTGCTAGACTAAGAGTTATAGCAGAGTTGGGGGACCTGGGAGTCATTGCATCCAATTTCATTGCCCCTTCATTCTGCCTCCACATTTATGACTCTTTCCTCTGGCCCTCATGGCCTCAGCATGTTAATTGTCTCCTAGCAGGAGGGTGTGAATTGGCCTTCCTTTGCAGTTGGGTTTGAAGTCACATTTCCCAAGAGTAACCCACTTATCATCTGGGATCCCTCCATCCCTTGAAGTCTTGGTAACTTGGTTCAAATCCCATAATTCCATGGCCAGTGGGAGTCCAAAGTCTTCTCCCACATTTATTTATTTCTGAAGTGCTTAAATTGTGCCAGGCTCCTCTGCCTTAGGAAAAACATGGAAGGCTTATGGGAAAATCTGAAGTGAAACAAACCTGAAAAGGAGAGAAAGTAGGGTAAATGACAGAATAAAAATTCAAAATGACCTTGAGAAACAAAAGCCAAGTTGAAATCAGCATCATGAGATTGCACAGGGATAAATGCAAGACTCTCCATTTCAAGTTCTCTCTTTTTTTTTAATTAAAAGATTGAATGAATGAATGAATGAATGAATATAGCTATGCTTAAAAATAAGAAATGAAAATCTCCTTGGACAGAGGAAACTAGCACCACTGATGATCCAGCCCTTCCCTCATGGAGAGCTCCTGTAGGGGGGTGACACCTTTCAAAGACACAGGCAGGGCAAAAGGAAAGTCCTATATTTTAGTTCCAAATTTTTGTTGAGAATAAAGCATCTAGGGCAATCAAGATCTAGTTTAGCTACAGACCATGGTTTCCATCATCTGTCAGTGAAAGTTAAAATTATCTTGGCGTAGCATGTGAGCTTATGACTTCTATCTACTTTACATTCTTAATTCCGTACTTGCCTTTAGTGTGAATAAAGCATGCTTGCAACAAAACTACTATCTAGAAAGCTGACCATATAAGGAACATCATTAGGAGTTTTAAGTTCTAGATCAAAGGAAGTGACAAGCCTGCATTGTTCTGCACTGATTAAACCTTACCTGGAATTCATTCTGTGTTTAGTTCTAAGCCTTACATTTGCAAAGAGACAATGACAAGGTGAAGAAATAATCCAGCATGGGGGTGGGGGGCTCACCCACAAACGAAGATGTGTTTCTTGTGATACTTAGATCCATTTTGGTCAGAAAAATCTTTAAGCTCCTTTGATTGCTATTTTCAAATGTTTAAAAGGCTAAATGTGGATGATATTCAGACCTATTTCAGAAGAAAAACTTGGGCCAATGGGTGAACCTTGAAGGAGGTGGGTTCAGATCTGCTGGGAGTGACAGCTGGCTTTCTGGACTTGGAAGCACCCACCTGTAGAAACATATGAGAGACATGACCCTGTGCCTGGGAGGGTATAAGTTATTTGAAATGTAACCTTCTCTTAGAGACAATCAGCATGTTCTAGCATTTCTTAGAGAGTCCAGAAGTGCCAAAAAGAACTGGGGGTTGTCAGGAGAGGGGAAATAAGAGACAGGAGGATATAAGGAAGATGGTATTAACGTTAGATTCTGAAATCTGTTCAATGGCCTTTCCTCTGTTGTCTTTTTTCAACTTTTAAAATACCTCTTCAATAAGGTGTTAACATTAATTCACACTAACATGTAAATGACTTCTAAGAATCCAGTCTTCTCTTCCTATAGCCATTGTTTACTAGTAAGTGACAAAACCTGAAACCAACTAATGGACTAAGGAGTCAAGTCATTAGCCAGGTGTGGAGGGAGAGATTAAGGGTTAGGTTTGGGAGTAAATATGCCCAAAGGTTGATGACAAATAGCAGAAATGGGTTCTCCCTTCAGCACACAATGAGCTCACAGAATTGAGGATCAACAACTAAGCCACAGGAGAGACAGAGAACAGAGCAGCCCCAAGAGCCTGGGAAGGAAGAGCAGGTAAGCCTTTCTTCCATGGCAACTGCTACAGAGCTCAACTCTAACTGTCACCCATCTCTGCCACATCTGTGAGTCCCAGCTTAACACTCAGTAACCCAAGGGAGAAAATGATGACCTAGCTTGGGTCACAAGACCACCCTGGGTTACTCAGTAAACCATTTTAAAAGTAAGACACCCAGATGTAGGAGAAGGTATAAAAAGAGGCATTTTAAAAGTAAGACACCCAGATGTAGGAGAAGGTATAAAAGAAGAATAATGAGGCTTACCAGGACCTGAAACCACATCACACAAATAAAGTATTGAGAGACCCCTTGTACCACCAGTGAACTGGGTCCTGTCACCACTATGATTCACAGGTACCCGCAGTCCATGAACCCTTGCTCTTGATCACTTCACTGGCTGAGGGACCACCATGTGGCCACTCTGATGCCCCAGCTACTGAGCACCAGCTAGTATTCCCTGTCCCAGGGTTTCCTTTCTGTGTAGGACTCTCCTCACCCTTGACAGCCTTAGGACTTCTTCTTGAGTTCATAGATGATGGGACAGAGGTAACTGCATTCACAAAGCTCCTGCTCAATTCAGTATTTTCACGGACTCCACATTTGTTTTTGAGATTTGCAGTTGTGTCGAATGTTTCACGCCTTTGGTGGCATGAGGCAAGATACAAACAAATATGGCTTTTTAGAGATCAGAGTCAGGGTGGAAGTCAGGGCAGTGAGAAGAACCACAGTCTTCCCCTCCTTCTCCCTCCACGTCCAGGTCTGAGTTAACAGCTTCATGGTGCCTACCACATCATAAGTGCACAATAAATCTTACCTGGTGATAGATCGAGGGGCCCAGTCTTTTAGTCCTCATGACCAACAACCAGGGCCAGTCCCAGGTCTTGTGGGTCTGAAGCTTATACAGTTTGGAAGACTCTCTGGGAAAAAGAATACAAATTTTGCAATTATTATAAAAACAGATGACACGAGGGATAGCTTATAAGGCGTTCATGCAAGTGAGGGCCCTGAGAGAGAAGTTTCTAATTTTCACAATAAGTTCTCCTCTGCTCCAAACCAGCCAGATGGGTGACATTCATATCCTTTCATAGAAAAGAGCTAGTTAAGGGGAAGAGTTAAGTCTAGCCTGTGTATCTACATCTGATTTCATCCTATGGCGCCATGAGGAGGGTTTGTTAGTTTTCTGTGGCTGCCATAACAAATGACCACAAACTTGTGATTTGGAGCAACAGAAAGTAATTTTTTCATAGTTCTAGAGGCCAGAAATCTGAAATCAAGGTGTTGGTGGGGACCCATTTCTCTACACAGGCTCTGGGGGAGAATCTGTTCTGTCCCCCATCTAGCTGCTGGTGGCTGGACACCAATCTCTGCCTCTGTCTTCACATCCACCCTCCTCTGTGTATTTCTTACAAGGACACATGTCATTGGATTTAAGGCCCACCTGGAATATTCCAGATGGTTTTATCTCAAGATTCTAATTTAATTACACTTGCAAAGTCCCTTTTTCAAAATAAGCTTACATTCACAGGTTCTAAGGATTAGGATTAGGACATGGCATATCTTCTGGAGAGGCACCATTCAATGTACTCCAGAACAAATTTATCTTCATTTTGCTGAGGCTCAGAGAGGTTAAGATACTTCCGAAGATCACACAGCCAAGAAGTGGTGGAGCCAGGATTTAAAGCTGGACAGACTGCGTAAGCCAAGGTCTTAACCTAACCTAACCTAACCTTAACCTTAACCTAATTTTTAACAGCAACTAAAAATTGTAAACCAATGGCCAGATCAAGGAGGCTTCAAATGAATAAACAGTTTTATAGAATTACAGTGGTTACCTAGATTTTGAATATTCAGAATGTTTTATAGAAAATTGTGGATTTCCAGGTATAAAACAATAACAACCAAAAGACACTGCAACCTGGTGACAGCATATCTTCATGGCAACAATTGGCTGATGCCTAAGGGGTGGAAGCCCCTTTCAGATAGAACATGAATGTTTTGCTCAGTATTCCCCAGTCCTCACCATGCCCTCTTGTTTCCCTACAGTCTCCACTCATTTACTTCACTTGCTGGAACCATAAGAGGAGTTGAATTGAGATTCTCTGCATAAACAGAAGGTGGCAGAATTGAATTCCAGACCCTGTACAATTTCAAGACTTCTAGGAAGTCTCCGCTTGATTTCTATCCTCTCCAAGGCTCCTGGAGTTGTCTGCCTCCTCTGCACTTCTACACTTTATAAGCCATGTCAAGCTCCTTGACTTTGACCTTAAGCTATGTGTAATACCAGTCATACCCTTGTCCCTAAGAACTGATGGCTTCTAGTTTAGTGTCTACATTTTTTCAGCAGGTCCAGTTTCTGTAGACTGTGTCTGGGCTACACTGGCCTTCTCTTGGTTCCACAAATGTCAAGTGGACTCACATGTCAGGCCTTGGCACTTTTCATTCCCCTGTGTCTACTCTTACCTAGCTCTGCTTGCATTTGAAACTCTGTTTAAATCCTGTATCTTACCCTGATTCAGCCAAACCAACTTTAAGAAGGCATGGTGGAGAAAATAAGTGGAAATTTGACTATAGTCTTGGTACTGAATAACATTAAGAAATAATCACTCATCTTTAAGGGGTATTAATGATACTGTGACTTTATTGTTGCTGTTTTAGTCCTCTTTTGTTAGAAATGCTGAAGTATTTATGGGAGAAATGATGTGATGTCTTGGATTTGCTGCAAAATATTCCAACAACAGCAAAACGTCTAGGAAGCAGAAGTGAGGTAAAAGAAAGGAGGTCGCCCAAATGTTGATAACTATGGAAGCAAGCTGTGTCATGGGTATATGGGTATTTGTTATATTATGTGTGCTTAAAAAATTTCATAATAAAAAGATAGGTTGTGTTTAAAAAACTGAACATCACATTCTCCTAGAGGTCTCTAGCTGTTTAGCCTAAAGTAGCTACATAGCCATTCACTGCAACAAAACCCTCTCTTCATTCTCCCTGCACCTCCCTCTGCCTCTTTCTTCATTGTTCTTCTTCTGATTGGGCTTGTGTATGTGAACATGTGTGTGTGTTTCCTTGTACCTCCTCTTCACACCTGACCTCACAGAATTTAAGCACTGGCTCCTCGAAATAGAATTTGTACAGCACAGCAAAGGTTCATTTCTTTCCCTCTGTTCACTGGTCCATCTCTAAAGGGCCTTACAGCACTAGCTAACATGTGGTAGGTGCTCAATAATTGCTTGTTGACTCAATGAATCCAGACTTGAAGCCTCCAGAGACTGTGTCCTCTTACCTGTGTATCAACATGGCTCCTATCATGAATGATTGCTCAGGAACTGATCCCTTTGTAAATGCTCAGGTGCCCTGAGCCCCACTTACAATAGGCTTGTCTAAATCTCCTACTCTTTCTTGGGCTTGTGTCTGAAATCAGCGCTGGGACTATGTAGGCAATCTTGGGGAGTAGAGGGCAGTTTTCTTAAAAAAACGCTTTAAGAATTTCAGAAGTATTTATTTATTTATTTTTTAAGATTTTGTTTATTTATTTGAGAGAGAGAGAGAGGGAGGAAGAGAACAAGCAGGGGAGAAGGGCAGGGGAGAGAGAGGGAAGCATGTTCCCCACTGAGCAGGGAACCCGATGTGGGGTTCCATCCCGGGACCCTGGGATCATGACCTGAGCCAAAGGCAGATGCTTAACTGACTGAGCAACCCAGGTGCCCCATTTCTGAAAGTATTTCTAAATTATTCTTCTTACACATTTTTAAATGCCTATTAAATTGTCTCCATAAAACATTAACACACATTAAGCTGCTTACAGATTAAACTTTAACTCAGCTGAGGCCATCAGTGAGTTACTTTGGGCTGCCAGATTATCTCATCTTGGGGTAGACCTCATATTCAAGCTTTCCTGGCGTTTTGATGTGTGTATCTGAACTCTTGCAATGTAGCATTGGTTTGAAAAGTCTCTTGTTTTTTGTTTCTTTTTCTTTTTAATTCAGGTTCAATCTGGTCCTCTCATGTAAAACTGTATATATAGGAAACCGTATACATCACACCTTTAAATGATTATATATTAGGCAAGGAAAGTTGAAAGGTAAGACATGCCATAATGACAACAATACCAACATAGGCAACTTCTAAGACAATTATACATTTTAAGGGCTACTGATCTGACTTAGATGTTTGAGTTTATGATAAAAAATGTGGGGGTGCCTGGGTAGATTAGTTGGTTAAGCATCTGACTCTTGATTTTGGCTCAGGTCGTGATCTCGTCATGAGATTAAGGCCCACATTGGGTTCCTTGCTCCGCAGGGAGCCTGCTTTTCCCTCTGCCTGCCACCCTCCCTGCTTGTGCTCTCGCTTTTTCTCCCTCGCTTTCTGATGAATAAATAAAAATCTTTAAAAGAAAAAAAGGGATTCTTTCTCTCCCTCCTCCCACATTCTTTGGCTTGCTCAAAATAAAATAAAATAAAAATGTAATTGTAATTAAAAATTAACAACAATTCAACTCAGTAATATTTGGACTAGTTCTTCTGAAGAATGAGCGTGCTGAAACTCTAAGATGAGCAATTTAGGTACCGCCAATCCTTTGCAGCTATGTGTCTGGGAGAAAAGACGTTTGATCAGTTCTGTGCAACAAAAACAAAACTCAAAAATAGATCCTGCAGCTCACAGAGAACTATAACTGTCATCTGTGCCCTCGACTTTAATTTTTTGTGTTAATTAGAAATGAGTCATTGGTTTCACTGTCTTAGTTTTATAAGTTTAAACAAATTGGTTCTGTTTATACTAGCATGCCACTTACAGTTTTATACAGACTTTGCATACTTCACTCTAGGTAAGATTTTATTTGAAGATAAAACTTTACTGCCGAACAAAAATAAGTGAAAGAAAACACGGGGTTGGTAGGCAGAACGTGAGTTCAGGGGCAGGTGGTCTTGGATGTAAATTCAATCTGTGCCCAGTCGAGTGGTTGTCCTGCAGCAGGTTTTTCATCAATGCTTACTAGCCAATGGTGACATTTCCCTGTTCCTACCTTTAGGAATCAGCTGCCTACATGCACAGCCTTTGATTACCCAGGTTCTTCTGCTTTGCCTTTTGTTTCGCAAAACATTCCATGCAAGAAAGACATGACCCTGCATATCAATGTGGTAGCTATGTTCGAAGCCCAAGAAGATCCTAGAAGATGAGAAACTTTCATGAAAAAGTGCTGGATCATCAGGCCTGCCAGGCTCTGAGCCCAAGAGGGCAGCTCAGCTCCTTGAAACGTTTTGTTTCTCCAAGAGGCCATCAGGACAATGCAGGCCTTATGCTAAGTCAACTGACCAGACCTTACCTCCTTCCACCAACCCCGCCCCCAGCTTCAGGGACTGCCTGTAACCTTCTACCGTGGACAAAGTAACAAAGGCCAGTCTATTTCCCTTCACACTGGAGATGCCATTGGGGGAAACAGAGCATGTTTTCTTCAAAGTCCAAAATATGCAGTTTTCAGCCAGAAGGCCAAACTTGAAATGGGAGGGAGTGGGATCATATGGGAGGCTCAGAGGTGTTGGCAGGTTTTCTAACTTTTGGATGGAACTTGGTCTCCGGTGAGAGCCCTGCTGGGGGTGGGGCTCCAGGAGGAATAAGGCAACATTGCCAGAACGAGCTGGCTCGAATCATGCACATTCTTGGCAAGACGAAGAGTCTTTGGATGAGGAAATCTCAAGAAGCTGCAGGGAAGGTAGCCTTTTCTCTCCCTGTGTGTTTGCAAAATCTTAAAGGCAATCACATGCTCTACTAGACTTTAAGCCAGAGAGCTGATTCTCTGCAAAAGCAAAGCCAGCAAACAAACGCAAACGTCTTAAATAGGTCATCAGAAAGACATCTCCTTGGCGTTGACAATCAAATTTCCTCTCCACGTTTCACTTGTAGACACAAAATCTATCTTGTTGCAGTGCTGGGGTAGCGTCCTACTCAGTCTCTCTGACCCAGAATCATTTTCTCCTGTCTGTTTTGCACATGACAGGCTGAGTGGCCCCCCCTGGGTCACATTTTGATAATCCCATGTCATGGCTTTAACTTTCTATCTCTCTCCATTGCCTAGAAAACAAGCTTAGACTCTTGACCCTGCCATTCAAAACCTTCCCCAGTCTGTCTCTAAGATATTTTTTGATCTTAGTTTTCCCTTATTTTCAAATAACTCATTCCCCTATCAGTTTTGCATTCCGCGTCCCACTCACGCGTCCTGCTTTTCACCTCCATGCCTTTCTTTGTGTTGTTCACGCTACATCTCCTGCCCCACCCCTCCTTTCCAAGTCCAAGTTCCAGCACTCTAAAATACCTACTTCAGACGCTGCACCTTCTACAAAGGCTTCCCAAGAACATTCATTAACCAAATTTTAAAAAAAGAAAAAAAGAAAACCAAATTTACTCTAGGGGCCCTTGGGTGGCATAGTCATTAAGCGTCTGACTCTTGGTTTCAGGGCAGGTCATGATTTCAGAGTCCTGGGACTTAGGTCCGTGTGAGACTCTGTGCTCAGCGTGGAGTCTGCTTGAGACTTTCTCTCCCTTTCCCTCTGCCCCCACCCCTGAACCACTCTCTCTCTCAAATACACAGATGATTTAAAAAAAAATTAAAAAGGAAAACCAAACTTATTCTAGACTTGTCCCTTCGTCTACAAGTGCTCTGACTTGGGACTGGACCTGTAACTTCCCTCAGTTTCCTCAGCTATAAAATAAGGAAAATTTACAGGACATTGTGATATTTAATTGAGAAAAACTTACAGAGTTTTTTTTTAGCACAGCGCTTAGCACATAGTGAGTGCTTAAAAAGAGCATTTTAAAATTTATTCTTAAGCTTACCATGTTCTATCTTCTTTTACAGTGATAAGAAATGTACTCTATTGCTCCACTCTGCTTTTGAAGGAATTCCTGCAAACCTCTAGAAAATCTATGAAAAGAATTCACATAATTGATAACAATTTCAGACTTACAGGTTTACCACCACATGACACTCTGTGCTAACTCACATATGGAATCCTTGTGGTAAGTCTAATTTACCACAGACATTTTAACTAGCCATTATATCATACCTGCTTCCTAAAAGAGCAATAAAATCAACATTAATAATACTGTAGACGTCTTATTCCTTGCTCAGACTTCCACAACATAGAGCTATCATCCCATATTTATAGAGCACTTCAGAGTTTTCAAACTAAAAGTCTTGTTTGGTTACCGTAACAAGGGAAATTTCAAGGTAGTTAGCACCATTTTCCAAAGAAAGAAAGAGGGACTTACAAGGATCAAAGTGAGACCACCACGTTAAACCCTTAGCTAGTGTAGAAACAATTAAGTCATGTGGGCACAGAATAAACACTCAATAAGAATTTATAAAGTGAATGAATGAATGAATGAATGAATGAAGTGAGCTGTCTTCTGCTGAAAGATATAATTCCTCAGGAGTTGGAAGAGGGTAATATTCATCTACAAACTCCTTTAAAAATTTAGGGGTCTATATCTGTGGACCATTTCAGTTCTGACAGAGGTCCAACCTTATTTACTGAGGAAAAGTAAGATTTATTGGCTCCCATAAATGGGAAATGCAAAAACCAAGCTGCCTTCTAAGAGTTGATTCAGGGCATAAGTAATGTTATTTGTTCTCTTTCTCTCTCTCTCTTTCTTTCTTTCATACACACACACACACACACACACACACACTCTTTACCAAATATGTTCCCCTACTCTGAGGAAAAGATCATACCAGAACCCCAAGCTTCACATCCTTCCTGTTCTGTGGTCAGAATGATAAAGAAATAGGGGGATGTGCTGGGTATCCAACTTAAACAACTAAAACAGGGTCCTGATCACACTCTGTTAAAGTGATTTTAGGATAATTTATGGAGTGTCACAGAGACTGTGTTATTTTCATAGTGATATGGGCTTCTGATTGTCCAGTCTAGCCTACTTCTACCAAGAAACTATAATAGATAATTTCCTACTAAGCATTCACTAACTGGCAGCCTCTGTTCTCTATAATCTCATTGAGTCTTTTGAACAACTCTACAAGTCAGTTCTATTATTATTGTCATTCAAAGATGAGGAAAGTGAGGCATACACAATTTAAATAACTTCTCCAAGGTCTTGCAGAGATTAGGCAGTGGAACTAGACATTGGGTGTAAATGACCTAGCTCCAGAGACTACACTCATAATCACCCCACAACTGTTGTTCAGGTACCACCTGTGTGGCTTATACATTTGATATGATTTAGTAAAAACCTCAGTTCATTATGAGTAATATTACATAACTGGTGGAAAGAATAGAGATAACAAATGTATTCATGATGCATGATGCATAGTAGGAGGCTCAATCAATCCTACTTAATGATCTATTCTAAGAAGATGCTTATTTATGGATTCTAGCATACCCCAGGAAGCTCACAGGGATAGATCAGGGCAATAATGACCAAGATTGCCAGTGATTTTGACGTCTTTGTGTGATGAACCCTGGTCTCTATTACAGGGGTTATACATTAGTCTGCCTTAGTTGAGACTGTGGACAATATTTGGCAGGGGGGAGCGGGTATGTAAGAGACAACAATCTAGCTCAAATTGAATGAGACAGAAAAGTATTTGTTTTCATAAATGAAATATGTAGACTAGATCCAGTGTTCAAATAATCTTTGTAGAAATCTGTCTTCATCTCCCAGTTCTGATTTCTTCTGGGTTGGTTTACTTCTGCAGGTTGACCAAAATAGTCACTAGAGACCACCTCTCCACACTATTATCAGTTTGGTACATAGACCCGCACCCTCAGCCAAAGAGAGAACCTCTTTCCTGAACCTTCCATCATTAGTCCTGGGGAACCCATCATTGTCTGGCTTAAGTCACATGCCCAACCCCACTCACCCTCTACTCAAAGGGAAGTCAGGGTGGAGTTACCAAAAGAAGGAAAAAGAGATCCAGGGAAGGCTACAACAAATCCTTCCATATATAGCACTTTAAACAAAGGTGGAAAGTTCCAATCAGTCTAGTGGAGAAAGTTCTTAAGTTTCATTTGGAGAGGGCAAACCTCATTTGAATTGGTGAAATTCCAAATCAGGCCTCAATGACGTCTCACTGTATCTTCCCCATTCAGTTAATATTTATTTATTCAGCACCCACTATACATCTGGTTCTGTGAAAAGAACTGAAGATACAAAAGGGAACAAATACACCTGCTACCCTCCTAAAGCTCCCAATCCATTGCTGGGGATGGGGAAGGCAAAAATTTTAAATAATCAGCTTGCAGTTTTGTAGTCCAGACACAAATAATAACAGAAATACTCAAATGTTAGGTATAACACTATAAATCACTAGAGGAAGATAGAGCAACATATTTACATAATGAGTTGGAAAGATATGTGTTCACCAAAATCTTTTGGAAACAGAAGAGTATTTATTTAGAAAAAATGCTTGATCAGCTGCTTGGGCTACGTGTAAAGACCCTCAAGGAAAACTTACATATCAAAAGGTGACTCACTAGTTGCTCTGCATAATAAGAAAACTTTTGGTGCTCACTAGAGAGAAAAATGGAAAGGAGATTTGGCAAGAAAAGACGCCAATGATGAGGTAGTTGTACTTAAGGGTGATGTGTCCTTCATCATGAAGCCCCACCTTTGTGCCCTCCCTCAATCTCCAGAAAACAATTGGTGTGAATGGATTTATTATGGAAACTGGTGAATGGGCTGAGCTTCCTACAGACAGCTCCTGCCCATGAGCTGGCACAGCTGGAGTGACTGTGCTGACATCTGGTTTGCATTTACGTAATCACTGGGTGGGGACAGACTCTCAAAGCATGACCCCAAAGGCAGAAGCCATAAAAGAAATGAAGGCTAAATATGGCTACATCACACTAAGCAGATTCTGAATGGTTAAAATAGCATAAACAAAGTTAAAATGACAAAGACAAACTGGACTGAAATATTTTTGCACTATAAATGAGAAAAGCTTCTCTTAATAAAATATTTTTATATCATTCCCAAACAAAGGCAAGTACCCCATTAGAAAGATGGGCAGGGGGCATATGGGTGGCTCAGTTGGTTGAGTGCCGGACTCATTATCTCAGCTCCGGTCTTAATCTCAGGGTCGTGAATTCAAGTCCCACATTGGGCTCCACACTAGGCATGGAGCCTACTTACAAAGGAAAAGGAGGGAGGGAGAGAGGAAGAAAGGAGGGAAGGAAAGAAAATGGGCAGAGAAAATGAACTGGTCACTTTCAAAAGGAAAAAGAACAAAAATGATCAATAAACATATTAATAAATTTAGTCTCATCAATAATGGAAGAAACACAACATACAATAATATAGTGAAATGCTATTCTTTGCCTATTCGGTCAGGAGAAAAAAGAAGAATGATAATCCCATGTTTGCCAAGTTGTGGGAAAACAGGCACCTTTAGATATCACACAAGAGAGAGAAACTTTCCATAGAATAATTTGGCAGAATTTTCTAAATTTTTACAAGTGTCTTTATCTTTAATTAAAAAAATTATTTCTGGGTATTTATCCTAAAGAAATATTTAGACAAATGTGAAAATGTATGAATACAGGAGTACTCATTGAAGTTTATTTATCAAAGTGCAATATTAGGAACAACCCAATATTCAAAGTCCACAGAGTGGTTCCCTAAACTATGCTGTAAACACCAGGCAGCCACTCCACACTCTGATGTAGATGGAGATGAGTGGATATGGGCATTAGTCCCAATACAGAGATTATGAAGTGAAAAGAGCTGGCTATACCATGAGCCCAATTTTGATTGAACACACAAATGCATGCACAGGAAAAGATGCCCAAAGGGTTTCATGCCAGATGGTTTACCGAGGGATTTTTGGATGATTGGACTCTAAATGCTTTTCAGTTTTTTAAAAATGTTTAATTGGTCTTTGTGTTCTGAATATCCTAAACAGCACGATTCTGCCATCATGAAACAAGGAGCATAAAAGCAGCACAGTGGCTGTAGGTAGTGTCGTGGTAGTGGGAAGCACAGAGTGCTGAGTGGGCACAGAGCAGATCCCATGATGCCCAGGGGGAATCTCAGAAGTGGATTGAGAGCTGTCTGCCTTTGCAGCATCCCCTTCCCTTAAATGCCCATTCGCTCTACTATCACAGTGGTGTCCCCCACTCCAAAAGCGTGTCTCTCCACTCCGAATCTGACTCCTCTGGAACATTGTCAATGATCTGGACTCAATTTGATTCTCAGGCTCCAGGCACCCATTCAAACCTACCCATCCCCAGGCCCCAGATGCAGAGCCCCGGTTTCCACCAGTGTGTTCATGCTCTTGGCTCTTGTGCCTTCCACACAGGCTATTCTCTCCACCTGAAAGATCATCCCTCTCTTTTTTCCATGATATCCTTAAAGATTGCTTAAATGACAAACTCTCAGGAATAATAATAATAACAATAATAATTCTTTTTCTTTTTCTTCTTCTTCTTTCTTCTACTTCTTCTCCTTCTTGCCCTCCTTCTCCTCTTCCTCCTTCTTATTCTTGTTCTTGTTCTTCCTCCTCCTCTCCTTCTTGTTCTTGTTTTTGTTCTTCCTCCTCCTCCTCCTCTCCTTCTTATTCTTGTCCTTGTTCTTGTTCTTGTTCTTCCTCCTCCTCCTCCTCATTCTTCTTCCTCTGTTAGAATACTACAATTTAACTACTAAAAAGAGCTCCAGTAATCACATCCTATGTGAAGCTATTGGATCTCAGCGAGACTAAGTGGGTCTCCCAAGGTGCTCCAGCTATCAATGGCAAAGCTGGGACTCCAGCCTGGTGCTCTGTCCCCTACACTGTGCAATTCACCTGTATAAGATGTGCCACAGTGTTTGCCCCACCAATTGTAAAGGAGAGGTTTGAAGAACCTTCTTCCAGCCACAAATTTACAGCCTTATTTCTTCCCCCCAACTCAGGTTCCAACTTTATCCCTGGCTTTTTTACCCCTGCTTGCTTTCAAGTTTCTTTGAGGAGTGCCTTGGAGAAAGACTTGGTAGTTGGTTCCATGGTTTTGTCCAGGAATTCTTAGGCAGACCAAATGAATTTTTCCATATTTCTATTCCAGTATGTTCTATATCCTGCTCTATGTTGCTTGGATGCTTTGTTGTTTTGCCTTCATACCTGCTCCCCAACCTGCCCTTCAAGTTGAGATTTGGACATTGTGGCTCTGTAGTCCTATGGGACAAAATCTCCATGATGAGCTGCTCATCTGAGCTGGGGAGGATTACATAGGCTCCCTACCTGTGTCACTGCTTAGGCATAAAATCCAATCCCTTTACCATGACCTATGAGGACCTTTTAGGTCTGACATTTCTTTATGGGCTCTGTTATTGTCCTCCCACCTCTGTAATGTGGCCACCATGGCAGAACATGGAGTGGTCACCAGGGTGATGAGGTCAGTCCTTGCTGATCAGGGTTTAATGGTAGAGCAGGTACCTGATGGTCAGACACAGCCCTGGTGTCCAGGGGCATGCAAAGTAGACACCTGTTGAGGCTCATTCATCCTCTACCATTCATTATTTCCAAGCTATCAAACTGGTGACCTCGGGATTTTTTCAAAATATCATTTGATGGCATATCTTAGCCAGTTTTCTAAGACTGATTGAAAGTCCTATTCCTTGACTACATAATGTATTAAGTATCACTCAAGGAAATGCCAGGATATATTTTGATTTTAGGGAGGTCCTTTGGGCTGAGTAAGAAGACCAGTCAGGAGACCCTTGTCTCCTAGTGGGTCTAGACAAGAGCAAAGATGGGAAAACATAGACCAGTTAGAGGTATTTTTGGAAGGGTTTTATAAATGACAAGACTTGCCACTGTGTGTGATCAGGGAACGAGAGATGGGAAAGGAAAAATCATGAGAAATTCTTTGTTTTTTTGGACTGAACAACTTCATGGATTGATGGTAGTATATTTACTGAAGGGCAAAGGAGTGGGGGAGGGTAGTAACCACTTTGGAAGAGTTTATAGTAAGTGTAGGGGGCTGGGAGGAGGGAGTTCTGTTTCCAACACCTTGTGTTTGAGAGGTCTGAGACATCCAAGTAAAGATGCAATTATGCAGTTGTTTATATGAGCCCAGATCACAAAGCCTGGCTGGAGTCTGAAATCCTGGAGTCAGCCACCTAGGTGGAACTTAAAATCCCAGGGAGCCCTGAGAACCAGTACAAAAGGATTATAGAGATAACACAAGATCAGGAAAAGAGCTGAGTCACCTCATATAATCTTTCTGTGCCTCATCTTACACATCTGTAACACAGGGATTAAAAAGCGCCAGACATATAGTCACATTATGAAAATAAAGCTTTTATTGTTAACATTCTTACAGGTCAGTAGAAGGAGGGCTGACCATGAAGATGGAAAGGAAAGAGTGAGGTCTTAGGGAAATGAAAAGCATGTGGTTCCTTATAGGGAGTATGTGTGTGTGTGTGCACATGTGCACACATGTGTGCATATGTGCCTGTCATGTGTGTACACACACACACGTGTGTGTGTGGCTGTGGTGGAAATAGAGGGGGCACAGACAATCACACAAGACAAAAGCCCATTCCTGTTCTTGAGAAAATCCTCTTAGGAGAGCAGACTCTATTTTCTTTTTATTTATAACCTGATTGCATGCAAAGATGACTTTTAAAGTCATTGTTAGTTGATAAGAACAACAACAAAATCCAGCACTAAGCTTATATATAACATAGTTTTTCCTTGTCCAGGATGCCCCTGTCTGTCCCAATCCACACAGGCCCTCAAGCTAGGGCGATTTATTACTACTGGAAATGGACTGGTTTTCAGGTATCACTTGGAGGCTTTCTCAAAAGAGAAATGTCCTGGGCATGGACAACCAGGATGTGATTCTGAATAGAGTAGGAGCATAGTGAAAGCTGGAGGAATCCTGGAAATAACCATTTTAAAGAGTTGATTTAACAATGGAGAAGAGGTTGTGTCCTGTATCTCATTTTATTTAATAATGAAATTTTACTGAGTTCTTAGATAATGTTGGGAGAAGGGCCTCTTAAAATGATACGATAAAAGCCCACAACCTTTGAGGAACACATCAAAATTTGCAAAGCACAATTTCCCTCCGTTCAGCTCATTCTCCTCTTAGCCTTGCTAAGGGAGTAGAGAGAGGCCAGTGGGGGCTAGACTCTGGAGTCAAATATGGGCCTGACTCCAGCCTCTGTCTCTGTATTGGTTTGCTAGGGATGTTGTAACAAATGACTGCAAACTAGCTGGCTTAAGACAACAATTTATTGCTTCCCAGTTCAGGAGGCCAGGAGTCTGAGATCAAGGTGTCCATGGGGATGGCTCTGTGGGAGACTGTGCAGGAGATCCAGTCCAGACCTCCCTTCCGGCTTCTGGTGTTTGCCAAAGTCCTTTGTGATCTTAGCTTGCTCCTGCCTCACCCCAGTCTGCCATGGTCACTTGTATGGTCTTTCCTTCTGTGTGTCCCTCTGTGCCTTCACGTGGTCTTCTTGTAAGGACAGCAGGCACTGGATTTAGCCTCACCTTCATTACTTCTGCAAAGATCCTGTTTCCAAATAAGGTCATATTCTGTGGTTCAGGGTGGGCGTGACATTTTAGGGGGCACTACTCAACCTGGTACAATCTCTCACCAGTTGTGTGAGTTGCTTAGAGAGCGAGTTCCTTCATTTGTAATATTTGTAATATGTGTGTCTTATGCTGTTGGATGGTGAGAATAAAGGAAACAAAGCAGAAACACCCAGCATTCTGCCTACTGTGAAGACCACGTCCTGAGGTCCGAGTCTGGCTCACTGAGAGATCATAGACCTTTCCGAGCCTGGTTCCCATTTTCCCATTTTGATTCAAAGCTCCATGAAGAAAGAATGTTTTCCTCTATTTTGATTCCATTGATGAATCTCCAGAGCTTTCTACGACACATCAATAGCAGATGTTTACTATATTATCCTGGCACAAATGAACTCTAACACAAGGATATTATGTATCTCACAGACGTGTTGGTGGGATAAAATGAGACAAAATTGTGTCTGTTTCTTAGTGCTCCATAAAATATCTGTCCCTCTTTCACAGCACAGACTGCAAATAGTATAGGCATTCACAGAGAGCCCAGGGAGGACCGTACGCATCAGTGAAACGCTCAGGAAAGAGTCAGGGAAGGGACATGCTGAGTTCAGTTTAATGCCTGGGTGAAATTTGGAGAATGAGAAGAAAAAAGTTAAATCAGCTTGACAAATGACAGGACATCCTACACTTCGTCTACGAATAGATCCTCAGAGCCAGTTCTTTGTCAGCTCCATGTGCGTCGTTGAGGATACCAAAGCAAGCTGCCCTCTTCTGTTTAGCTCTTAGGTTCAGCAGAGAAAACCAGCCTACGTAAGTTAATATAATGTTATAGGTCTGTATGGGGACATTTTTCCATGGTAAAATTTTTCTGTATGATATTTTAGATACACTTGAATGTATGAATCTTAATAGTGAACATCATATACCCAGTTAAAGGAATAAAGCATTGCTAATACAATGGGGGCTCCCTGTGTTTCCTCCCAATTGGCACCTCTCTCCATGACTGCTGGGAATATTGTTCAGGAAGTAAAGGATAAAGTCAAGAGAAATGACTGGCCTAGGATGCCACATGACACCAAAATTAAGCGTGGGGCTTCCTAACCTGCTGTAATGGGAGTAGGCAAGTATGGACTTGTGTTGTCCGGTGGTGTTTATTTGTTGTTTTCCAAGAAAAGGAAATAGGCTATCATTCTAAAGGCCTGATGTCCAAGAGTGACACAATGATCCTTTCCTTGCTCCCTGGACACATTTTCTAAGGTATATTATCCCAGTGAGTAATAATGTCACAGAATGTTGATGAGACTCTTCTTGAACCCTGAAATTGGAGGGCAAGGAGGCTGCATTAGCCCACATTCTAAACAAAACCTCTAATAGAGGTCAAGCTGAAAAATCATGCCAAAGGATTCCTAAGAGGTTGCAGAATCAGCTGCTGCCTCTGCCTCTGAGTAGTCACAACCTCTGTCAAGCTGTGAGAATGAGGACAGGGGAGCACAGAAGATGAGGAAGCTGTGAGAACTGTCAACATTGTTTGGGATGAAACACCTCTCTTTCTGGAAGCCAAGAGAGAAGGTGCTTTCAGAGAATCACTTTTGGAAGCTGGGGCACTTCACTTGCCAACTGGATGTTGTGGGTCTGCAGAACTTTTAGATCTTGCCTGGTGCTGCTACTGGGAAGGAATGAAGCATGGTGTAGCAGGCAGGCTTCTAGGATGGTCCTAAAAGTTTCAGGCTCTGGTGTACCCATATCTTCTCTCCATCTCCAATCAATCTCCAGTCCGGGTTCTTCTGCAAAAGAATATTTCAGATATAATTAGGGTCTCTAATCAATTTGCCTTACGGTGGGGAGGTTATTTGGGGCCTGACCTAAGCACATGAAACCTTTCTGTGTGTGTCCAGAAATCAAAGACAGGGCAATCAGATGTGTGAAATGTGAGGAAGTTTGGGCACATGAGAAGTTCTCTGTTGTTGACTTGAAGATGGAAGGGGCCACATGACAAGGCATTCAGGGGCCTCTAAAAGATGCAAGTGAACCAGGTTGACACCAATAAGAAAACGGGTCTTACAGTCTTACAACCACAAGGAACTGAATTTTGCCAAGAACCTGAATGCACTTGGAAGCAGAGCTTCCAGATGAGAACTCAACATGGTCAACATCCTGATTTCAGTTTTGTGATAACCTGAGCTGAAGAACTTCACACACACGAAGTTTAGAGATAATAAATGGGTATTGTTTTTCACTGGAATGTTGTGGTAATTTTGTATGCAGCATAGAAAAGTAATAAATGCCATAAGGAAGATGTTCAAAAGCTGGACATGTGTACCCTGTAGTTAGTGGTGCTGGCTTCCCAATTTAGGAAGCTTGTGGATTCCAGACAATGGTAGTATGTGCTTGAGCATTCTGACTTATCCCTAAATCTCTCTTATCCTCAGAGAAACAGGAAAGACATTCCAGTGGCTCTGAGTTCTACTTGAAGGGACACTGGAAATTAGACAAGAGGGCAAGAGTAGGGAGAAGTCCCAAATGCCAACCAAGTGGAGGGACACCATGTCTGGTGAAGGGATGGGGAACAGAGATCGTCAGCAGAGGTTGAAGAAAGAGGCTCCTCTCTGAATAATAATTCTTGCCTTAAGCCACGTTTAGGGCCGCTTTATTATACAGTAAATAAATAAGTGGAATACTCTCTTTTCTGTCCCTTCTAACTCTTCAGTGGAACTGAGGCTTGGTGAAGTGAAGTAAGGCCAAAGAGCTGGGATTGGAACCCAGGCATGTGTGACTCCAGTACACATACATTTATAAGGAGGTGTCTTAGCTCTGGGTGCTATTAAAAAATTCTACAGGTGTGGCTTAAACAACATAAATGTATTTTCTCATACTTCTAGAGGCTGGAAAGTCCAAGATCAAGGTGCTGGCCTAATCAGTTCTTGAAAAGAGATTTCTTTGAAAACAAAACAAAACAAAACAAAAAAACAAAAACAAAAACAAAAACAAAACAGGGTGAGGGTGAAGGGTTGGCTTCCTTGCATATCCTCACATGGCCCTGAAAGGGAGAAAAAGCTCTCTGATATCTTATAAGATAACAAATTCCATAATGGGGGCTCCATCCTCATTACTTCACCTAAATCTAATTACCTCCCAAAAGCCCCACCTGTTAATACCCTCACATGGGGGTCAGGACTACAACCTATGGATTTTGGGGGCGGGACACAAACATTCAGTCCATAACAGGATCTTTCAGGGTTAGAGGTATTGCCACTAAATATCATGATCAAAAGCCCTGTGGCTCCTGAACTGTATGCCTTGGAGGTAAAAATAAATTGAAATCCTGAATGGGGGGAAGGACCGAACAAGTTTTGGTGGGGCTGCCAGTTTTCATACCATCTTAATGCCACTGCTGCCCTTGAACATCAGGAGTTCCTGGTCATTAAGCCCTGACCAGCCATTCAAGCCCACATCAGCACACTCTGAGCCAAGGACATCGTCATTGCCCTGGTAACAATTCAGGCTCCGCCATGGGGGCCACATTCCGGAGGCCAGGGAACAGACGGAGGTGGAGAGCTGGCATACAAAGTGACACTGCTCAGAAGGCAGCCCAGAAGAAATTCACAAAAGCCCCATTTGCCTTGGTCTAATATTTGCCATTCCAGAATTCCCCATCTGCAAACAGCAGGGTTGAGCCCGTGGTCATGGACACTGCCTGGGCTGAGTGATGCTTCTTGCTCTTTATGGCTTTTCCAAGAAACCTGCTGTGTTCTGCCGGCATCAAATGATTAGTCTTTTGAACCTGTCTCTCTTCTTTTCCTTACCTCTTTCTCCCACTGTCTTCCCACAAAAAGGCTTGAAAAAAGACATTAACAAATTAATGTTTGTTAACACTGACTGTGTTCTAGACATCACATTGAGTATGGAATGCTATTTTATTTAATTTTCATGTTAATCCCATGAAAAGGGGTGTATTACCTCCATTCATCGGCAAAGATAGTTAAGTTCAGAGATGTTGAGTCAAATGCCCAAAGTTATACAGTCCATAAGAAGGAGCACTGGTTTGGAACTTCTGTCTAGTTGCCCTCAGCTCTTTCTTCTGTCCACTTTACCTTTCCAGCAGAAAGCTGAATCAAGGCAAAAGCAGATCCAATGGGAAAGGTGGTAGGTACCCTCTCCAGATCAAAACTTGAGATGAAAATCCTTTCTTCTCATTGCCTACCTAAAACCCAATCCCAGAACCATGGGGCCTATCTGAAGGGCAATTTAGGGAAAGGTTGGGTGGAGACAACGTATGATCTTTCATCACACCTTAGAGCACACACTTTCTGAGGTCTTAAGGACCATCTATAGAATAAGAGAATCTAAAAAGATGAGGTTTGTCACAATCATTTTTGCAAATGTCAGTGAAGTTCTTACCATTGTTTTATTGCTGAACATTAAAAAAAAAACTAACAAGATCATCTCTACCCTTAAGAATAGTGTATGCTGTTACCAAGCATTTAAAATATTGTTCTCCCTTCTTATTTAATTCTCACAATGGCCCAATGAGAAAGCCATAAGGTATACCCACATTCTAGAAGAGAAAGCCCGAGTCACAGTGATCTCAGCAGGACCCACACAGCAGGACAGACACAGCTGCTGCCAAAGGTTGCAAAAGATTTGCATGGTCAGTGGGTCTCAATCCATTTCAGCAGCGGGAGGGGCTCATCCTGGTTCAGGCAAAGAGAGGGTCTATTATCTGAAGACAGAATAAAAACAGTAGTAATACCAACTAAAAATCTGTTTTTTATTACCACTATGCCCTCATAATGCTGTTCAATGTCAGTGGTCTAATATTCTGTTCTGAAAAAAAAATTTTTTTTGTCCCTCAAGGTTGTAAACCATTCTGCAGTTGCCATGGTGACTTATTATAATGCAAACTTCAGATAGGCTCACTTTCACTTGTTATGCTTTAATATATGATGTAATTCTACACAAGAAGTTAAGTTGGAGGCCTCCCAGGTGTCCAGTTGGTCCCTTATTTCCACAGAGTCATGGCCTTGTTTCAAGAGTAAGTTTGTAATGATTTGAAATTGTTTGAGCTTGCTTCACAGGCAGTTTGTGTCCCCAGCACAATACATTTCTGCTATTAGTGATTACCAAATACCCCTGGGAGCCAGGGTCTGTGTCAGGAATGGAATAAGAAAGGCAAGGTCCCTTCTCTCATGATGTGTCTATCTTTTAGAAGAAGGCAGATAATGAATAAGAAAAGTAATTGAAACACAAAATATTTTTGAATAGTGGAAAATGCTCTGAAGGAGAAAATAACAGGGTTCTTTGGGAACAAAATGGGATAAAGGAACCATTTTTGGTAGGATGACCAGGCAGTCCTTTCTGAGGAAGAGGCAAAACATGAAGGAAGAACAAGAGTTGACTAAGAATCAGCACCTCAAGAGTCAGTGCATCAGGGCTCTGGCCTTGGAAATAGCAGGTGTAACAGCATGTGAGAGAAAGTTCTAGAATGTCTGAGGACCTAGGGAAAAGCCTTGATGAAGCCTAGTGAGGGAAGAGAAAATGGCAGGAAGAGAATTTGGAGAAGGAAGCAGGACTCAATGACACACACAGAGCTTGGATGGGACAAGCACATGGATTTTATCTGCATTTTATTCCACTTGCCACATAAGGATTTTAAGAAGGGAAGAAACTTACTCTGATTTACATTTTCAGAAGACCTTTCTTGCTACCATATGGTGATGATAGTGGGAGAAGTCAGGAAAGATGAGGCAATGTACTTGGGAGTGGGGGGAAAGGGGGACTACCAGAGATATTTGGGAGTATAATTTTATTGATGAGGCTTGTGAGGTCAAGAAAAAGAGAGAAGCTTGGGACAGTACCTAGCTGTTTTGTTTTCTTTTGAGTAGGTGCTGGAGCCATTTGCTGGAATAAGAGCAGTTGGGGAAAAATATTTAAAGAGAGAGGAAGAGAGAGTGAGAGTGCTGGGGGATGTATATATATATATATACATACATGTATGCATGTATGTATATATATACATTTTTTTTTTTAAGAAAATTTGGAAACATTAGGGCACCTGGGTGGTCAGTCAATTGAGCGTCTGACTCTTGATTTTGGTTCAAATCATGATCTCAGGGTCTTGGAAATGGTCCCACATAGGGCTCCCCATTCCGCATGGAGTCTACTCGAGATTCCCTCTCTACCTCTCCCTCTGCCCCTTGTCCCACTCTCTCTCTCTCTCTCTCTCAAGCAAATAAATAAATAAATAAATCTTTAAAAATTTTTTTAAAAAGAAAATTTGGAAAATAAGAAAGAAGTGAAAGCCATCTTACTATTTACAGCCAAACACTATTAACAGCTTTGTATATATAACCTTACACTTTTTTTATTTCTTTATTTTTATGTTTTTATTTCAATACTCAGTATACAATTAAAGGCATCACAATGTACCAAAGTGATTAGGAGTTAGGTAGACCAGAAGCTCTTACTTCCTTTACCTTACTGTGCAGTCTTGGCAATGTACTCATCCTCCCCAAACTTCATTTCTTCTTCTATAAGATAGAGTGGGGACACTAATCATTAATCCAATGCATGGTTACCAAGATGGAACAAATGAGGCAGATAATGTGCTTAGTACAATCCCTGGCAAATACAAGGCCCAAGAACTGTTAATTCTTCTTCTTATTATTGTTAATATTTATATGATTACTTCTATATAATAAAAAAAATTCTTAGAACTGCTTTCCCAATGTCCTGTACAAATAATAAAAATAACAGAAAAAAAAAAGAAAACAAAGAACAGAGTAAATTTCACATTCCACAAAAACTCCCCCCATTCTTCTTTTGAACCAAAGGGACCTAGAAGAGAAAAAAAATGATGAAAAATTCACATAGTAAAAATCTGACCTGAAACTATATTCACACATTTTTCAGAATATTGACTTAGTGGGGATGTAAGACCACAATTGTGATTCTCGTTATTTTTATTTTTTTTTAAATTTTTTATTTTTTATAAACATATATTTTTACCCCAGGGGTACAGGTCTGTGAATCGCCAGGTTTACACACTTCACAGCACTCACCATACCACATACCCTCCCCAATATCCATAACACCACCCCCCTCTCACAACCGCCCTCCCCCCATCAACCCTCAGTTTGTTTTGTGAGATTACGAGTCACTTATGGTTTGTCTCCCTCCCAATCCCATCTTGTTTCATTTACTATTCTCCCACCCCCTTAACCTCCCATGTGGCATCTCCACTTCCTCATATCAGGGAGATCATATGATAGTTGTCTTTCTCTGATTGACTTTTTTCGCTAAGCATGATACCCTCTAGTTCCATCCACGTCATCACAAACGGCAAGATTTCATTTCATATGATGGCTGCATAGTATTCCATTGTCTATATATACCACATCTTCTTTATCCATTCATATGGTGATGGACATCTAGGTTCTTTCCATAGTTTGGATTTTGTGGAAATTGTTGCTATAAACGTTCCGGTGCACATGCCCCTTCGGATCATTACATTTGTATCTTTAGGGTAAATACCCAGTAGTGCAATTGCTGGGTCATAGGGGAGCTCTATTTTCAACTTTTTGAGGAACCTCCATGCTGTTTTCCAGAGTGGTTGCACCAGCTTGCATTCCCACCAACAGTGTAGGAGGGTTCCCCTTTCTCCGCATCCTCGCCATCATCTGTCATTTCCTGACTTGTTAATTTTAGCCATTCTGACTGGTGTGAGGGGACATCTCCTTGTGGTTTTGATTTGTATTTCCCTGATGCCGAGTGATGTGGAGCACTTTTTCATGTGTCTGTTGGCCATCTGGATGTCTTCTTTGCAGAAATGTCTGTTCATGTCTTCTGCCCATTTCTTGATTGGATTATTTGTTCTTTGGGTGTAGAGTTTGCTAATTTCTTTAGAGATTTTGGACACTAGCCCTTTATCTGATATGTCGTTTGCAAGTATCTTCTCCCATTCTGTCAGTTGTCTTTTGGTTTTGTTAACTGTTTCCTTTGCTGTGCAAAGGCTTTTGATCTTGATAAAATCCCAATAGTTCATTTTTGCCCTTGCTCCCCTTGCCTTTGGCGATGTTCCTAGGAAGATGTTGCTGCAGCTGAGTTCGAAGAGGTTGCTGCCTGTGTTCGCCTCAAGGATTTTGATGGATTCCTTTCTCACATTGAGGTCCTTCATCCATTTTGAGTCTATTTTTGTGTGTGGTGTAAGGAAATGGTCCAATTACATTTTTCTGCATGTGCCTGTCCTATTTTCGCAACACCATTTATTGAAGAGGCTGTCTTTTTTCCATTGGACATTCTTTCCTGCTTTGTCAAAGATTAGTTGACCACAGAGTTGAGGGTCTATTTCTGGGCTCTCTATTCTGTTCCATTGATCTATGTGTCTGTTTTTGTGCCAGTACCAAACTGTCTTGATGATGACAGCTTTGTGATAGAGCTTGAAGTTCGGAATTGTGAAGCCACCAACTTTGGCTTTCTTTTTCAATATTCCTTTGGCTATTCGAGATCTTTTCTGGTTCCATATAAATTTTAGGATTATTTGTTCCATTTCTTTGAAAAAAAAATGGATGGGATTTTGATAGGGATTGCATTAAATTGTAGATAGCTTTAGGTTGCATAGACATTTTCACAATATTTGTTCTTCCAATCCAGGAGCATGGAACATTTTTCCATTTCTTTGTGTCTTCCTCAATTTCTTTCATGAGTATTTTATAGTTTTCTGAGTATAGATTCTTTGCCTCTTTGGTTAGGTTTATTCCTAGGTATCTTATGGTTTTGGGTGCACTTGTAAATGGGATTGACTCCTTAATTTCTCTTTCTTCTGTCTTGTTGTTGGTGTAGAGAAATGCAACTGGTTTCTGTGCATTGATTTTATATCCTGACACTTTACTGAATTCTTGTACAAGTTCTAGCAGATTTGGAGTGGAGTCTTTTGGGTTTTCCACATATAGTATCATATCATCTGCAAAGAGTGATAGTTTGACTTCTTCTTTGCTGATTTGGATGCATTTAATTTCCTTTTGTTGTCTGATTGCTGAGGCTAGGACTTCTAGTACTATGTTGAATAGCAGTGGTGATAATGGACATCCCTGCCATGTTCCTGACCTTAGCGGAAAAGCTCTCAGTTTTTCTCCATTGAGAATGATATTTGTGGTAAGTTTTTCATAGATGGCTTTGATAATATTGAGGTATGTGCCCTCTATCCCTTCACTTTGAAGAGTTTTTGTCAGGAAGGGATGCTGTACTTTGTCAAATGCTTTTTCAGCATCTATTGAGAGTATCAAATGGTTCTTTTTCTTTCTTTTATCAATGTGTTGTATCACATTGATTGTTTTGCGGATGTTGAACCAACCTTGTAACCCAGGAATAAATCCCACTTGGTTGTGGTGAATAATCCTTTTAATGTACTGTTGAATCCTATTGGCTAGTATTTTGGTGAGAATTTTTGCATCTGTGTTCATCAAGGATATTGGTCTGTAATTCTCTTTTTTGATGGGATCCTTGTCTGGTTTTGGGATCAAGGTGATGCGGGCCTCATAAAATGAGTTTGGAAGTTTTCCTTCCATTTCTATTTTTTGGAACAGTTTCAGAAGAATAGGAATTAATTCTTCCTTAAATGTTTGGTAGAATTCCCCCGAGGAGCCATCTGGCTCTGGGCTTTTGCTCGTTTGGAGATTTTTGATGACTATTTCAATCTCCTTACTGGTTATGGGTCTGTTCAGGTTTTCTATTTCTTCCTGGCTCAGTTGTGGTAGTTTATATGTCTCTAGGAATGCATCCATTTCTTCCAGATTGTCACATTTGTTGGCATAGAGTTGCTCCTAGTATGTTCTTATAATTGTTTGTATTTCTTTGGTGTTACTTGTGATCTCTCCTCTTTCATTCATGATTTGAGTTATTTCTCAATATCTTTCTCTTTTCTTTTTGATAAGTCTGGCCAGGGGTTTATCAATCTTATTAATTCTTTCAAAGAACCAGATCCTAGTTTTGTTGATTTGTTCTATTTTTTTTTTGGTTTCTATTTCATTGATTTCTGCTCTGATCTTTATGATTTCTCTTCTCCTGGTGGGTTTAGGGTTTCTTTCTTGTTCTTTCTCCAGCTCCTTTAGGTGTAGGGTTAGGTTGTGTACTTGAGACCTTTCCTGTTTCTTGTGAAAGGCTTGTACCACTATATATTTTCCTCTCAGGAGTGCCTTTGTTGTGTCCCACAGATTTTGAACCATTTTGTTTTCATTATCATTTGTTTCCATGAATTTTTTCAATTCTTCTTTAATTTCCTGGTTGACCCATTCATTCTTAAGAAGGATGCTATTTAGTCTCCATGTATTTGGGTTCTTTTCAAATTTCCTCTTTTGATTGAGTTCTAGCTTCAGAGCATTGTGGTCTGAAAATATGCAGGGAATGATTCCAACCTTTTGATACCGGTTGAGACCTGATTTAGGACCCAGGATGTGATCTATTCTGGATAATGTTCCATGTGCACTAGAGAAGAATGTATATTCTGTTGTTTTGGGATGAAATGTTCTGAATATATCTGTGATGTCCATCTGGTCCAGTGTGTCATTTAAGGCCTTTATTTCCTTATTGATCTTTTGCTTGGATGATCTGTCCATTTCAGTGAGGGGAGTGTTAAAGTCCCCTACTATTATTGTATTATTGTCGATGTGTTTCTTTGATTTTGTTATTAATGGGTTTATATAGTTGGCTGCTCCCTCGTTAGGGGCATAGATATTTAAAATTGATAGATCTTCTTGTTGGACAGATCCTTTGAGTGTGATATAGTGTCCTTCCTCGTCTCTCATTATAGTCTTTGGCTTAAAATCTAATTGATCTGATATAAGGATTGTCACCCCTGCTTTTTTCTGATGTCCACTGGCATGGTAAATTGTTTTCCATTCACTCACTTTAAATCTGGAGATGTCTTCGGGTCTAAAATGAGTTTCTTGTAGGCAACATATAGATGGGTTGTTTTTTTTTTATCCATTCTGATACCCTGTGTCTTTTGATTGGGGCATTTAGCCCATTTACATTCAGGGTAACTATTGAGAGATATGAATTTAGTGCCATTGTATTGTCTGTAAGGTGAGTGTTACTGTATAATGTCTCTGTTCCTTTCTGGTCTACTACTTTTAGGGTCTCTCTTTGCTTAGAGGACCCCTTTCAATATTTCCTGTAGAGCTGGTTTGGTGTTTGCAAATTCTTTCAGTTTTTGTTTGTCCTGGAAGCTTTTAATCTCTCCTTCTATTTTCAATGATAGCCTAGCTGGATATAGTATTCTTGGCTGCATGTTTTTCTCTGAATATATCATGCCAGCTCTTTCTGGCCTGCCAGGTCTCTGTGGATAAGTCTGCTGCCAATCTAATATTTTTACCATTGTATGTTACAGACTTCTTTTCCTGGGCTGCTTTCAGGATTTTCTCTTTGTCACTAAGACTTGTAAACTTACTATTAGATGACGGGGTGTGGACGTATTCTTGTTGATTTTGAGGGGGGTTCTCTGCACCTCCTGGGTTTTGATGCTTGTTCCCTTTGCCATATTAGGGAGATTCTCTCCAATAATTCTCTCCAATATACCTTCTCCTCCCCTCTCTCTTTCTTCTTCTTCTGGAATCCCAATTACTCTAATGTTGTTTTGTCTTATGGTGTCACTTATGTCTCGAATTCTCCCCTCGTGGTCCGGTAGCTGTTTGTCCCTCTTTTGCTCAGCTTCTTTATTCTCTGTCATTTGGTCTTCTATATCGCTAATTCTTTCTTCTGCCTCATTTATCCTAGCAGTAGAGCCTCCATTTTTGATTGCACCTCATTAATAGTTTTTTTGATTTCAACTTGGTTAGATTTTAGTTCTTTTATTTCTCCAGAAAGGGGTTTTATATCTCCAGAGAGGGTTTCTCTAATATCTTCCATGCCTTTTTCGAGCCCCACTAGAGCCTTGAGAATCATCATTCTGATCTCTGTATCTGACATATTACCAATGTCTGTATTGATTAGGTCCCTAGCCTTCGGTACTGCCTCTTATTCCTTTTTATGTGGTGAATTTTTCCGCCTTATCATTTTGTCCAGATAAGAGTATATGAAGGAGCAAGTAAAATACTAAAAGGGTGGCAAACACCCCAGGAAAATACGCTTTAACCAAATCAGAAGAGATCTTTTCAGAAAGTGGTTGATTTTCTGTTTCTAAAATTGCTGTTCTTCTTCTCTTCGATCTCCTGTGGATTTGTCAGTGTTTGCAATCTTTAGATAAGCTATCTAGCTGATCTCCTGCTACCTGAAGTAGTCTCAGCCTGCTACTTCTCTGCCATCTTGACTCCTCCTCCTCTCGGTTATTTTTTAAATGATCCAATCTTGCAGTTGAGTCTTATTTGATGGAATTCTTGTCGCAAATTAGTATCACATTACTACTGCGGGAGGGGACATTCCACTTGGGCCAGGTGAACTAATGGCTGTCTCAAATTTACTTTGATGCTTTCTGAGGACAGCACACAGGTGTGGTGACAAGGTAGGCCAGAGTCACTCCAGAGACAAATTTCACTTGGAGCTGCTATCACTGCTTGCCTCTGCCATTGACAGACCTGCTCTTTCCTGGTACTTTTTGTTGGCCAGATTCCCATGTATGAAAAGTGCTTCCATTCATACCAAAGTCACTTAAAGAACTCTAAAAAAGCTCAGCCCATGGGAGGCGCCAATGGCTATCCTGAAGGGTAGGCATGAAAAAAGGGAAACCTTTAGTCTAGAGTAGGAATAAACTCAAGTATTAACTCGGGGGTGGAGGGGTTCGAGGCAAGTGATGGAGTCTGCCCATTGATCCTCAGTGGCTTGGAAAACCTTGGGGACAGCAGCACATAGAACAGTGCATGCAGGCCACCCAAAGATGAAAGTGCAAGGAATAACTCAGAAACTTCATGAACACTGGTTAATTACCTTGTCAAATTAAATTCATTAGCCGAGAAGCCAATTAAGTTGGAACATTTGTTTGTTAATAAAAACAGCACCTAACAAGGTCCCCCTTTGTGGACACTGGAAGTGATTTGGCTACATGGAAGAGACCAGAGCTGAAGGAATGAAGTGGTTCTGCTCTAGGACTGTTGTCATCAGAAAGCCTTATTTTTTAGAAACTTAGATATACTGTCAGGATTACAAAGTGAAACCAAGAGTGTGAAAATATGCTGTAGCCATAAGATGCTCTAAAATGTTTAGCAATAGTGTCTGTCTCAAACCCACAATGTGAAGATGATGAAATAGCTCCTAGAAGTTAGATAACCAGATATGGACACCCAGGAAGTTAGTGGTGACCCGAGGAAGCTGCGTCCCTTAACTCCCTAATTCACTGTTCCCTTTTCTATAACATGATGCCTCTATGACCATAATGTTAAAAATAGAGTAATTCTCACTGACAGGGCAACAAGCATTTTTCATACCAATCTCAGTCCTCATCAGAACCCTGTACAGTCACATGATTATCATCATTTTCTGGGAGGGAGGAGAAGATGAGAAACTCACTTGTCATAGAGGCAGGAAAAGGGGACCTGGGAGTTGAAATCACATATCTCTCATTCTAACATCTATATTCTCAACCCCTGCTATAAAATGCCTCCCACAGATAGCCTCCATCTAAAACCACATCTCAATGGTGTCAGCAAATCAGTAAAAGAAAACTGACCCTTAGTAAGCATTTGCTATGTTGCCTGATCCAGGCCAGTGACATCACAAGCATTAACCCACATCACTCTCCTTATCAGTAAAGCAGGTATTCTTAGTCCTAGTTCTTAAAAGGAGAAAGTTAGCTAATAGGAGTCAAGGAACTTGCAGAAGGTCAAAGTCTGGGTGGGGCCACTCCTCCTTTGCCTGACTCCCAAGCAATGTCTTTGTACCTGTAGCCTCCCACATAGCTGCTTTGGGATATTGCAAGTAGGTTAATAATCATTGTTAGGAATAGAAACTGACTCTAGTAACCATGGTCACTACAACTAATTGCTGAGGCAGATGGATTGGGAAGGAACGAGAGGTGAAGTGTTAAAAGTATTTTTTAAAGACTTTTTTTTTGAGAGGGAGAGAGAGTGCACACAAGTGTGAGCAGGGGGAGGGGCAGAGGGAAAGAGAGATCTCAAGCAGATTCCCTGCTGAGGGCGGAAACTGACTCAGGGATCCTTCCAAACCAGAGATCATCACCTGAGCCGAAATCAAGAGTTGGACACTCAGCCATCTGAGCCATCTATGCACCCCTAAAAGTACTTAAAAAAAAAAAGCCATCAAACGGATTAGAAGATCAAGGGGAGGAGAGACGAGATGAAGAAATGCATGAGTGTAAGGCAGATAATAAAGAACTAAATAACGTCTTTCATCAAGCATGCACAAATACTAATGTACAGATAGATAAGCATAGTTCTTCAAGGAAAAATGGATTTGTAGCTCAAAAAAAAGTTTGTAAAATAATGATATAAAATCAAGTTGATATACATGTGTGATATTGTACATGTATATGTATGTTTATACTTATGCAGAACTCCAGATCTTCTTGTTATAGTAAAGTTTAAATTTTCATGAAGACATATGGCACCTCTTAGGCTTATGGGATGGTAGAACTCCTTCTCATTTTTTTCTCAGAATACTGGTTTGTATCAAGAACAGGGATAGGCAAACTTTTCTGTAAGGGCTAAATAATAAATATCTTAGGCTATGTGTGCCATACAGTCTCTGTTCCAATTACTGAACTTTTCATATAATATGAAAATAGCCATTGGATGTATGTCAATGAATATGGCATAAGTGATTGTGTTCAATAAAAAGGGTATTTATAAAACCAGGTGGTGAATGGGTAGGATATGGCTAATGGGTCATGGTTTCCTGACCCCTGATATAGTAGAACATTTATTTCCTAAGACAGTTTAGGCAATGTTACATTACATTATATTCACTGATTGTTTACAAAGTGCAGGAGTCAACCAAGCAGTTTATCTGGTTCTGCCCACTACAAGCATCAGAATCTTGAGTTCAATAATTAGGTTTAGTCTATGCAATAAAGGTATCTGTAAAAAAATCAGGAGGTGTTCTTTAACTGAGAGTTTATCTGTATGATAGAATTAGCTTTTATAGATGATCCCACAGTCTAGAAGAATAATTCTAAGTCATATTTTTATACAAAAAACACAAAACACATTCTGTTACTAGTCTTCTTAACATAAATAATAGCAAAAATTAATGATGTTAAATGGCCATAAATAAATTTAACATCTACTAGTAATAAAAATGCTAAATATGTAAGAACTTGAAGTCTGCATTATTAACATGACAAAGTATATTTCAAAATAGCCAATATTGTGCTTAATGATAAAACTCCAGAAATTTCTGCATTGAAATCAAGAATAAAACCAAGCTCCAAGCTCCTAGCATCCCAATTATTATTTAATTGTATTCTACATGTCCTGGACAGTTTAATAAGTCCTTGACCAGATATGGGTGTTGTAAGTATAAGAAACGATATTGTTATGTGAGGATGCTGTGATTTAATACTTACAAAAATCCAAATAAATCAAATTTAAATGCTTTTTAGAACTGATAAGAGTTTATGGGTAAAGAGGCCAGAGAGAAGATAAATATATCTAAATCAGTGCATTTCTCTAAGCTAATAATTGCTAATAGAAATCAAAAGCAGAATGATAATTATAAAATATGAAGTCATAATTTTGACCAAAAGAAGTATGTATATTTATATGTTTTCACTAAAATATAAGTATGGTTTGAATATAATTCTCTCTGGTCCCCACATAGGGGCAGGAAAGGAATTGGAGCCACGTACTAATCCAATGGAGATATCCTAAGAGTCTTTCTTTCTGTTGGGTGTCACATTAACAGAAGAATAGGAGTCAGATGCTGGGTCATTCATCTTAGGCAGTGGCCTTACTAGTGGCAAAGGAAGAACATTCTAGGAATATTAACAGCTATGAGATGATGTCATATCCCAATTGGTCTGATCATTATGCAATGTTCCCGACACAGAGTTTCTGAAATCCTTGTAATTTCCCGAGTGATAGAAATGTCTGTTATTCGGCATCCCTTGGACCACATCTGAATTTATGCTAATTAGATGACTCATGGTCGGCCCCTAGATAGTTTCAGAACAGGGACTGGTCACTGCAAAGACCAACCACATGATTAGAGGGCTAAGACTTTGAGCCAGCCTGACCTCTGGAGAAGGGAAGGGTACTGGAGATTGAGTTTAATGATGTGGCCAACAATTTAATCAATCAAATCTACATAATGGGGCTTCAGTAAAAAAGCTGGACACTGAAGCTTGTTGGAGCTTCCTGGTTGGGGAATACATCAATGTGCTCGGAGAGTGACATGTCCTGATTTCACGGGGAAGAGGCACAGAAGCCCTGCATTCAGGACTCTCTCAGTCCTTGTCCTATGTGTCCCTTCCTTTGGCTATTCCTGAATTGTATCTTTGATAACAAAACTATAATTTTAAGTATCACACCTGAGTTCTATAGATCTTTCTAGCAAACTGCCAAGTCAGAAAGGACCATGGAAACCCCCAAATTGTAGCCATTCAGTCAAAAGTGTGTTTGGCTCAAGGACTTCACTTGTGGCTGGGGTCTGAAATGAGGATAGTCTTTTTGGAGCCCTGCCCTTTCACTGGGAGGGTACAAACTGCTTCTGGGTGGGTAGGGACAGAGTGCAATTGCAGTACATGAGTTGGTGTCAGAATAGATGGAAGGTATCTTTCCCTGAACAAATAATTGTGCTTATTTGTCAGTTAAAAAGTCTTACAGTATGATGTCTCATAGCCTTTAATAATAGTCTGCAGTATCTTAACTAAAATCCTTATGGTTAGAGGGTTTAGTCTTTTTTTCTTTTCCGAATTTGGAATTTTTAGAAAACTATGCCCTAAAACTCCTAGAAGAGTCTGGGCACACTGCACAATACCCAATCCCTAATATTTCCCCAAGAGATACATATGAAAGTTGATGCTGCGATAACAAGGACTATAAGTGGCCCCACTTGAATTCAACTTAGGTGTTGCCACCATCTGAGTTAAGTGAAGCATTGGTTCAGGGCTTCCTAGATTGCAGAACTGTGGATGAGGAATCGAGGGCCTCTAATATGCTGGAAAGAGATCTGAGATGCAACTCGAACTCATCTGACCAGAGAACTTTTCTTTTCTTTTTTTTTTTTTTTTTTTCCAGAAGACAAATGTAGTGAAGAAGAAACAAAAGTTGAAATATGAAAAGCCTGGAAACTTATCTTTGGAAAATTCTTTTAGTCTTGCCATATGAAATCACTAACAGAGAATTCAGTACTCATTAATGCCTAGGCAAAACAGAAGCTGTTAGGAATACATATATGATAAGGTACTATTATAGTCCTGAAGGGGATGGCACTACGTCATCAGTATATGTCAGAATTATTGATCTCTAAGGCACAAGTATGTAATAAGTAATGTCTCTGTAGGCAGAATTGTAAGATGAGCCCCAAAATATATATTAAAAAAGTTATAACCTGGCCCTAGTCTACATACACCTTCCTCCAATTATTCAGTCAAACTCTAATCTAGGTACTGCCATCATGGAATTTTGCAGATGCAATAAAGCTACCAAATCAGTTGACTTTAAACATGGAGATTATCCAGGGAGAAGTGGAAGGGCTAACCTAGTAACACGAGTCTTTTGAAAGCATAGATTTTTCCTCTGGCTGATTGCAGAAAAGAAAGTCATAGAGATGCACCCCAGCTAGCTTGGAAGAAAACAAAAACCATGTTGTGAAATTCCTACTAGGACCACGTGGTAAGAAGCTGTGAGCAGCATCATGATGCTGGTAGCTCAGGCCTCTAAGTGCAAGAAAATGAATTCTGTCAGTCACCAGTGAAACCAGTGAACTTGGAAGAGGACTCCTAATGAAACTGAACTCCTGAACTCCTAATGAAAATTGCTATCCTGGCTAACACCTCATTTCCTACCTGGTGAGACCGTGAGCAGAGACTCCAGCCACACTGTGTCTGGACTTTGGACCTGGAGAAATCATCAGATAATGCTTTGTGTTGGTTTTAAGTTGTAAGTTGCTCATAGCTTGTTGCATAAGAGTAGAAAGCTACTACAAGTATCAAACAGGGAATACACTGACCCAAGAAGTCACATGTTTGGCATTCCAGCACGGACAGATCTGATGTACAAAAAAGCTGGACATTCTGGGTGAAAGGGCACTCAGAATTGCCACTGATGAAGGAAAGTCCTCTAAAGACACAAATATCTCAGTAACCAAATTTCTATACATGTACACCAATATGTCAGTGTATGTAATATAACATTAATTTGATTGCATATAATTATGGAGCTCAATAAAATGCTTTGGATTACTTTTGTGTTTGACCTAATTTTGTATATTCTTCAGAATTATGGGTTATACCAATTTAAAATTTATTCTAGGTGGGTAGGGCAGATAACTAAAATATATTATTTTGTGATGCTTGCCGTATTTGTGGTAATTTATTAAATTTTTAAAATATATGATTTGCCTATTTTTCTCATTTAAAATAAATATTCTTCCATACCTAATTTTGTATAGGATATTTGTGCCTCCAAAATAGAAGCTTCATAACCAACAAAACCTGGACCCACCCCTGAGCAAGGCTAGACTCTATAATCTATGTTTTCCAAAGTAGAGTTTGAACAAATTTTATGGTGGTAGCCATTGTTACTCTACAGCCAATGTCCTCCCTCCTACCTCCCGCTCTCCCTTATTTTATTTTTACGTTCCCCCTCTTAAGTTCTCATTGAAGTTGGCCCTGCCCTAGTCCCCTCACATGACTGATGAGTGGCCAAAACCAATTAGGACAATTCCTTCCATAAGCCACTGACTGAAGAGTGCATGGTCATGTGAGGTCAAATTGTCCAGTGAAATGTATGGGAAAGTTGGCAGGATCACTCCTGGGAAGGACCTTCCTCCTTAATAAAAGTAAGGAGCCACTGCCCAGCATGACTCTGGGCTGTGCTAGGATGCCATGGTTTCCTGATCTGGGGCTGTAGCAACTATAGAGCTGACTCACTGAGGAAGGACCACATGGGAAAACACAAAACTTTGGAGACATTGGGGAGCTAATGAGCTAACCCAGAGAAACAAACTGAGGGATTTGGAGGGGAGGGGGATGGGGGGTTGGGTGAGCCTGGTGGTGGGTATTAAGAAGGGCACGTATTAGATGCAACATAGGGGGTTAAGGGGGTAGGAGAAGAGTAAATGAAACAAGATGGGATTGGGAGGGAGACAAACCATAAGTGACTCTTAATCTCACAAAACAAACTGAGGGTTGATGGGGGGAGGGGGCTTGGGAGGAGGGGTGGGGTTATGGACATTGGGGAGGGTATGTGCTATGGTGAGTGCTGTGAAGTGTGTAAACCTGGCGATTCACAGACCTGTACCCCTGGGGATAAAAATATATTATATGTTCATAAAAAATAAAATAAAATAAAATAAAAAAAAGAAGGGCACGTATTGCATGGAGCACTGGTATGGTGCATAAACTATGAATCTTGGAACACTGAAAAAAAAATAAAATTACAAAAAAAGAAAAAAAAAATCTAACCCAGAAAAGCCCCACTTGAGGATTTCCTCTGGTGAGGGGATAAAGTCCCTGCCAGTGATTCAGGCCACCTCATTGCTGGATGTTGTGTCGCTTAGAGCAGAAAGCCTCTGGCTGTAGTGGGGAAGCCAGAAAGGGAGACCATGATGCTTGAGACTTCCCAAGGCAAGACCCTCCTCATGTATGCAGTGGTGAAACTTCCTCCTGGGACAGACTTTCCTGAATGTCAATGGGAATAATTCAGTTACTAAAACAAGCCCTTCCACAATGTCAAAGGGATTTTTTTTTTTTTTAGAAATTTAACAAAATTATCCCCAAATTCAACTAGAAATGTAAACAGAAAAGACAGTAAAAAGAAGGAGGAAGAAGTATTGACATGACCAGCCCTAAACATATTAAAACATAGAAAGCCATAATAGGTAATTGATTATATCCCATGCAAGTACAGATGAAAGTTAATAACAATGGAGGGATCAGAAGAGACCCCATTACCCACTAGCAACAGAAGAAATGCAAATTCAAATAATCTGTACTATTTCATTTAATTATAAAACTGAAAAATATCCTAGACTGGTCAGTGTGTGTATAATGGCTACTTTCATATTCTGGTGGGGAGAATATAAATTGGAAGGACTTTTTGAGAAAATTATTTGGAAGTTTATAGCAAGATCCTTAAATAAATCTGTATACTTTGATACAATTGTCCCACTTTTGACAATATATCCTAAGGAAATAATTCTAAATATGGAAAATGCTTTATGCAGGCAGACGTTTATTACTGAAATAATGAAAAATGGAAACAAATTAGATTTATAACAAGCAGGGAGAATTTAAGTCAATTATGGCACATATACTCCCCTCTTGTGCAGGTATTAAAAATGATGGTTCTGAAAACTAAACAATGAAAAATGTCCATAATTTAATATAAAAATGATATAAAGTTATATATAGTATAATTACATATTGAAAAACAATAATTGCATGTGTAGGAATATACTGAAAAGAAACAAAATATGAATAATAGCTGGATTTGAACATTGATATTATCAACTTTTTTTAACTTCCTAAATTTCTGTAAAATGGTACTTTTATAATAAGTAATTTTAAAAATCAAAGTAATGGTCTTCAAAAACATCAAAGGTGTGGTATTTAGTAATGGTTCTCCAGGAAAAGAGAATCAATAGTTAGTGTTTGCGTGTGTGTGTGTGTGTGTGTGAGAGAGAGAGAGAGAGAGAGTTATTAAGGGATTGCCTCATGTGACTATGAAGGACGAGAAGTCCTATGATCTGCCATGTGTAAACCAGAGACCCATGAAAACTGGCAGTGTAGCTCCAATCTGCGTCAGAAGTCCTGAGAACCAGGAGAGCAGATGGTGTGAATTCCCGTCAGAGTGCAGAAGACCAACGTCCCAGCTCGAAAACAATCAGGCAGCAAGAGTAAATTTTCTCCCTTACCCCACCTTTTGTTCTGTTCAGGCATCCAAAGGATGGGCTAAGGCCCAGCCACACTAGGGAGGGCAATGGACTTTACTCAATCTACTGATTGAAATGTTAATCTCATCCAGAAACACCCTCACAGACACATCCAGAATAATGTTTGCATTAGTATGTGAGCGTGTCATAGCCCAGTCAGATTGATACATAAAGTTAATCATCACTGATATTAAATCTTTGACCACAGTAGTATTATAATAATCACTTTACTCAATCATTCAGTACACACACACACACACACAAACACCCCCCAGTGTATTGTTATATCTCTATTTCTACCTACATATGTGTGTGTATGATCTCAATATATGCCAGGTACAGTTGTAAGCCCTAGAAAAACAGCAAGACGAGATCCACATGCTTACGGAGCTTATGTTCTAGGGGCTGAAACAGATTATAACTGGAAAACAAATAAAGAATATAACTTTAGGCATACTATGAAGAAAAATAAAGGAGAATAAGTTGTCAGGTGAGAGTGCTATTTTCAACAGTGTTGATGGGAAAAACCTCTCTGAAGTGATACCATTTGAGCACACTCCTGAATAAAGTCAAGGAGGAAGCCTCTTGACAAAGACTGCAGGGCAGATGGGACATTACATGCAGGTCCTGTGAAGGACACACTCACCAAGGTAGCTGGAACTGAGTGCAGGACGGGTGTGATAAGAAGGCACATCATGAGGTGGGCAGGACTGAGATTGTGTGTAGCCCTGAGGGCATGGGGAGTGGTTTGGAATTCCTCCAAGCAGGGTGGGGGTCAGTAAATGGTAGTTAGCTGGAAAGTGACTTGATCTTATTTATATTTAAAATTCTGGCTGGAAAGTTGACCCTGGACCGTAGGACAAGCAAGGATAGAAGCTGGGAGGAAAGTTCAGAGGCTGTTACAGTAGTCCAAGTGAGAGGTGTTCCCCATCACTGAAAGGGGATCCCGGGGATCCTTCAGAATTGACTGAGGCAGGGAATGGAGGGAGGCCAAAGGAACTCTGGAGAAATGGGCAGAACTGGTCTTTGTGCTGGGTCCACGGTGATTATAAGGACCACTCACTGTCCAAGGGCAATGTGTTTAGATCAGCTCGTTACACTCCTGCCATGTGGTGGTTGTGGGGGATACCACACAGAGATAGAGAGAGGATCTCTCCCAATCAATTTCCATAGTAGGAAGTAGGTCCTGGCTCCCATCAAGACTATACCCATTCCTTAAATGGAATTCCTTAATATGGAGGGATTCCTTAAAATGGAGATTTGGTATTTGTGGAATGGAAAGATTATTTTGAGGGGAGAGAGGTGTTCTGTTCTGTAACAGGCAAAGAATGACACATTCACTCTCCTAACTAAATAAACACATCTATGTCCCACACGTTGTTCTGGAAAGGTTCTTGTTGATATGCAGGATACTGAATGAACACAATCAGTTCTCCAGAAGTGCTTGTTGGATAAATTCATTAGCTCCTCCCTTAAATTCTAGAAGCATTATTAGGTATATTTAAAATATTAGGAAACTGTCCCTCAGAAGGAGTAAATGGATTCACTGAGGCCCCTCAGTTTGTAAAAAAACACTGATTCAAGGTCTTAAAGGCTTGAGTCAGAATCTCAAATCTGACACTTACCAGCCTTGTAAACTCAGGAATCTTACTCCACCTCTCTGTGCCGCAGTTTACACATCTGTGGAATGGGGTTAATACTAGCACCCACCTCAGAGAGGTGCTGTGAGGATTATATTAGATGATGAGCAGAGCTGATGTTATCATTATTAGAGCTGAGGTTCTTTCCCAGGCTTTCTGGCTCCAAGTAAATGTACTGTTCTTGGTACTTATCTGACTTGTTATAAAATTATGCCAGTACACAAAATCAAATCAACAGTCATCTGACATTTAATAGGTGCCAACTTCTCACAACTACCTTGCACATGAAAGAGTCTGCTCATAACCAAGATCAGCAAGGAGCTGCTCTTTCTTTTCCAAAGGATCTTTGTTTGGTAGAAGCATCCTGGTATGTGGGGGAACAGCCTTGCTGGATGAAAGAACACACCATCACTGTTTCTCCTGCATGGGCTGGTCCTTCTGCTTCTTCCAAGTCCAGTTTCCCTGAGGGTGTCATATGTCTCCCCAAATGGACCATTACTGCCTTGGGAACAATGTGCCAAATACTGAACAAAGGCTCCGTTTAGGTCCTGCCACTGTAGAGTTGAAACCAAGGGTCACATTCCATTTTGGATTTCTCCATGTTGCATCTCTGTTCACTTTGGCACATATTTTCAGAGAATACAGACTACAAAGCTCTCCCTCCACTCCACCCCCTGACACACAACCACAGCCCTGTTTCAAAACTTCTCTTCTTCTACCACTGCATGGTGGACCTTCTTCCTGGTTGAGGAAAACACTTTGTTAGTGGTTCCTGTTTGGAAACAAATCCCTTCCAAAAAACTCAAGTGTGGCTCAGTAAGCACTGCTCATATCACCCCCTGGAGTCATGGAGGGAGGCTGTTTCCATTTTATTAGTAGAAACTTATTCCCTGACTTAAAATTGGAAGAGTCATTAAAGACCATCCTGTGAATCTCCTTTCTGATGCTTTCTAGTGCTCCACGGTGTTACTACCGGGTGGTGACCCTGCTCTGACTTCATTCTACCCTACCTAGTAAGCTACCTACTACAATTTCAAACAAACCCATTGAAAAGCTCTTGCTAGATTGGGAGCATTCCCTGCATATTTTCAGGCCACAATGCTCTGAAGCTAGAACTCAATCACAAGAGGAAATTTGGAAAGAACCCAAATACATGGAGACTAAGTAGCATCCTTCTTAAGAATGAATGGGTCAACCAGGAAATTAAAGAAGAATTGAAAAAATTCATGGAAACAAATGATAATGAAAACACAATGGTTCAAAATCTGTGGGACACAACAAAGGCACTCCAGAGAGGAAAATATATAGCAGTACAAGCCTTTCTCAAGAAACAAGAAAGGTCTCAAGTACACAACCTAACCCTACACCTAAAGGAGCTGGAGAAAGAACAAGAAAGAAACCCTAAACCCACCAGGAGAAGAAATATCATAAAGATCAGAGCAGAAATCAATGAAATAGAAACAAACAAACAAACAAACAAAAATTAGAACAAATCAACGAAACTAGGATCTGGTTCTTTGAAAGAATTAATAAGATTGATAAACCCCTGGCCAGACTTATCAAAAAGAAAAAAGAAAGGACCCAAATAAATCAAATCATGAATGAAAGAGGAGAGATCACAAGTAACACCAAAGAAATACAGACAATTATAAGAACATACTAGGAGCAACTCTATGCCAACAAATTTGACAATCTGGAAGAAATGGATGCATTCCTAGAGACATATAAACTACCACAACTGAGCCAGGAAGAAATAGAAAACCTGAACAGACCCATAACCAGTAAGGAGATTGAAATAGTCATCAAAAATCTCCAAACAAACAAAAGCCCAGGGCCAGATGGCTCCTCGGGGGAATTCTACCAAACATTTAAGGAAGAATTAATTCCTATTCTTCTGAAACTGTTCCAAAAAATAGAAACGGAAGGAAAACTTCCAATCTCATTTTATGAGGCCCGCATCACCTTGATCCCAAAACCAGACAAGGATC
>NW_022630995.1:56522014-56544514 GCF_010015895.1 Lontra canadensis
TCTTTCTCTGATTGACTTTTTTCGCTAAGCATGATACCCTCTAGTTCCATCCACGTCATCACAAACGGCAAGATTTCATTTCTTATGATGGCTGCATAGTATTCCATTGTGTATATATACCACATCTTCTTTATCCATTCATATGGTGATGGACATCTAGGTTCTTTCCATAGTTTGGATTTTGTGGAAATTGTTGCTATAAACGTTCCGGTGCACATGCCCCTTCGGATCATTACATTTGTATCTTTAGGGTAAATACCCAGTAGTGCAATTGCTGGGTCATAGGGGAGCTCTATTTTCAACTTTTTGAGGAAACCCCATGCTGTTTTCCAGAGTGGTTGCACCAGCTTGCATTCCCACCAACAGTGTAGGAGGGTTCCCCTTTCTCTGCATCCTCGTCAGCATCTGTCATTTCCTGACTTGTTAATTTTAGCCATTCTGACTGGTGTGAAGGGACATCTCCTTGTGGTTTTGATTTGTATTTCCCTGATGCCGAGTGATGTGGAGCACTTTTTCATGTGTCTGTTGGCCATCTGGATGTCTTCTTTGCAGAAATGTCTGTTCATGTCTTCTGCCCATTTCTTGATTGGATTATTTGTTCTTTGGGTGTAGAGTTTGCTAATTTCTTTAGAGATTTTGGACACTAGCCCTTTATCTGATATGTCGTTTGCAAGTATCTTCTCCCATTCTGTCAGTTGTCTTTTGGTTTTGTTAACTGTTTCCTTTGCTGTGCAAAGGCTTTTGATCTTGATAAAATCCCAATAGTTCATTTTTGCCCTTGCTTCCCTTGCCTTTGGCGATGTTCCTAGGAAGATGTTGCTGCAGCTGAGTTCGAAGAGGTTGCTGCCTGTGTTCGCCTCAAGGATTTTGATGGATTCCTTTCTCACATTGAGGTCCTTCATCCATTTTGAGTCTATTTTTGTGTGTGGTGTAAGGAAATGGTCCAATTACATTTTTCTGCATGTGCCTGTCCTATTTTCCCAACACCATTTATTGAAGAGGCTGTCTTTTTTCCATTGGACATTCTTTCCTGCTTTGTCAAAGATTAGTTGACCACAGAGTTGAGGGTCTATTTCTGGGCTCTCTATTCTGTTCCATTGATCTATGTGTCTGTTTTTGTGCCAGTACCAAACTGTCTTGATGATGACAGCTTTGTGATAGAGCTTGAAGTTCGGAATTGTGAAGCCACCAACTTTGGCTTTCTTTTTCAATATTCCTTTGGCTATTCGAGATCTTTTCTGGTTCCATATAAATTTTAGGATTATTTGTTCCATTTCTTTGAAAAAAAAAATGGATGGGATTTTGATAGGGATTGCATTAAATTGTAGATAGCTTTAGGTTGCATAGACATTTTCACAATATTTGTTCTTCCAATCCAGGAGCATGGAACATTTTTCCATTTCTTTGTGTCTTCCTCAATTTCTTTCATGAGTACTTTATAGTTTTCTGAGTATAGATTCTTTGCCTCTTTGGTTAGGTTTATTCCTAGGTATCTTATCGTTTTGGGTGCAATTGTAAATGGGATTGGCGCCTTAATTTCTCTTTCTTCTGTCTTGTTGTTGGTGTAAAGAAATGCGACTGATTTCTGTGCATTGATTTTATATCCTGACACTTTACTGAATTCCTGTAGAAGTTCTAGGAGATTTGGAGTGGAGTCTTTTGGGTTTTCCACATATAGTACCATATCATCTGCAAAGAGTGATAGTTTGACTTCTTCTTTGCTGATTTGGATGCATTTAATTTCCTTTTGTTGTCTGATTGCTGAGGTTAGGACTTCTAGTGCTATGTTGAATAGCAGTGGTGATAATGGACATCCCTGCCGTGTTCCTGACCTTAGCGGAAAAGCTCTCAGTTTTTCTCCATTGAGAATGATATCTGCAGTGGTTTTTTCATAGATGGCTTTGGTAATATTGAGGTATGTGCCCTCTATCCCTACACTTTGAAGAGTTTTGATCAGGAAGGGATGCTATACTTTGTCAAATGCTTTTTCAGCATCTATGGAGAGTATCAAATGGTTCTTTTTCTTTCTTTTATCAATGTGTTGTATCACATTGATTGATTTGCAGATGTTGAACCAACCTTGCAGCCCAGGAATAAATCCCACTTGGTCGTGGTGAATAATCCTTTTTTTTTTTTTAAATCATTTTTTAAAAATTTATTTTCAGCATAACAGTATTCATTGTTTTTGTACCACACCCAGTGCTCCATGCAGTCCGTGCCCTCTCTAAATATCCACCACCTAGTTCCCCCAACCTCCCACCCCCTCACCTCTTCAAACCCTTCAGATTGTTTTTCAGAGTCCATAGTCTCTTATTGTTCACCTCCCCTTCCAATTTCCCCCAAATGCCTTCTCCTAACTCCCCATGTCCTCCATGCTATTTGTTATGCTCCACAAATAAGTGAAACCATATGATAATTGACTCTCCCTGCTTGACTCATTTCACTCAGCATAATCTCTTCCAGTCCCGTCCATGTTGCTACAAAAGTTGGGTATTCATCCTTTCTGATGGAGGCATAATACTCCATTGTGTATATGGACCACATCTTCCTTATCCATTCGTCCGTTGAAGGGCATCTTGGTTCTTTCCACAGTTTGGCAACTGTGGCCATTGCTGCTATAATCATTGGGGTACAGATGGCCCTTTTTTTCCCTACATCTGTATCAGCCACAGCAACTTCTTTCAAGATATGTCTCCAAAGGCAAAGGAAACAAAAGTCAAAATAAACTTTTGGGACTTCATGAAAATCAAAAGCTTCTGCACAGCAAAGGAAACAGTCAAGAAAACAAAGAGGCAACCCATGGAATGGGAGAAGATATTTGCAAATGACAGTACCGACAAAAGATTGATATCCAGGATCTATAAAGAACTCCTCAAACTCAACACACACAAAACAGATAATCATATCAAAAAATGGGCAGAAGATATGAACAGACACTTCTCCAATGAAGACATACAAATTGCTATCAAACACATGAAAAAATGTTCATCATCACTAGCCATCAGGGAGATTCAAATTAAAACCACACTGAGATATCACCTTACACCAGTTAGAATGGCCAAAATTAGCAAGACAGGAAACAACATGTGTTGGAGGGGATGTGGAGAAAGGGGAATCCTCTTACACTGTTGGTGGGAATGCAAGTTGGTGCAGCCTCTTTGGAGAACAGTGTGGAGATTCCTCAAGAAATTAAAAATAGAACTTCCCTATGACCCTGCAATTGCACTACTGGGTATTTACCCCAAAGATACAGATGTAGTCAATAATCCTTTTAATGTACTGTTGGATCCTATTGGCTAGTATTTTAGTGAGAATTTTTGCATCTGTGTTCATCAAGGATATTGGTCTGTAATTCTCTTTTTTGATGGATCCTTGTCTGGTTTTGGGATCAAGGTGATGCTGGCCCCATAAAATGAGTTTGGAAGTTTTCCTTCCATTTCTATTTTTTGGAAAAATTTCAGGAGAATAGGAATTAATTCTTCTTTAAATGTTTGATAGAATTCCCCCGGGAAGCCATCTGGCCCTGGGCTTCTGTTTGTTTGGAGATTTTTGATGACTGTTTCAATCTCCTTACTGTTTATGGGTCTTTTCAGGTTTTCTATTTCTTCCTGGTTCAGTTTTGGCAGTTTATATGTTTATAGGAGTGCATCCATTTCTTCCAGATTGTCAAATTTGTTAGCGTAGATTTGCTCATCATATATTCTTATAATTGTTTGTATTTCTTTGGTATTGGTTTTGATCTCTCTTCTTTCATTCATGCTTTGCTTTCTCCTCCTCTGGAATTCTGCTGTTCTCCTTGGTAAGTGAACTTGGGCTTGGCTGGATTTCTTGTTGATCTTCTGGGGGAGGGGCCTGTTGTAGTGATTCTCAAGTGTCTTCGCCCAAGGCAGAATTGCACAGCCCTTACCAGAGGCCAGACTAAGTAATCCGCTGGGCTTAGCTTTTGGGAGCTTTTGTTCCCTGAACGCTTTCCGTAGAGTTCCGGAGGCCAGGAATGAAAATGGTGGCCTCCCAATCTCTGGCCTGGAGGAGCCGAGAGCTCGGGGCCCCCTCTCTTCAGTGCGCCATCAGAGAAAAGCGCTCAATCACTCCCGTCTCCCTGGCCTCCAGCTGCGCTCCAAGCTCAGCCTGCGACCAAGTGTCTCTGTCTCTCGCACACAGCTCCACCTGGCATCTCTGAACCCTGCAGATCCCTGAGCTCTTCTAGTTCGGGGTGTCCCTGGATCTTGTGGGGACCCCACTCACAGAGCACTGCTGTGCCGCGGATTATGGTTCAAGGTAACCCTGAGTTGAGAGCTCACTCCTTGGCTCTGTCTCTGTAGCCGGCTTCCCCGCTCTAATACCTGCGAGCTCTGCAACACTCAGACACCCCCGATCCTTCTGTGACCCTGCAGGACCTGAGACCACGCTGTCCCCGCGTGGGCTTCACCCCGGTTTAGCCTCTGGAGCGATGTCCCTCAGTGGAGCAGACTTTTAAAAGTCCTGATTTTGTGCTCTGTTGCTCTGCTGCTTGCCAGGAGCAGGACCCTCCTCCCGCAGTCTATCTTCCCGTCGCTTTGGATTCACTTATCCGCCGGTCCTACCTTTCAGAAAGTGGTAGATTTTCTGTTTCTAGAATTTTTGCTCTTCTTCTCTTTGATCTCCTGCTGGATTTGTAGGTATTCATAATGGTTTGATAAGCTATCTAGCTGATCTCCTGCTACCTGATGTCGTCTCAGCCTGTTACTTCTCTGCCATCTTGACTTCTCCCACCAGATTTCAAGTGGTTTATTTTGGATGTGATAACAGAGAGCAGGGGTGAAGGAAGAGGGTGAATAAAGTCAGGTAGGAAACAAAGTCCATATAAAGAGCTCAGAGTTAGTTGCTATGGTGAACAATTCATGTTTAGTCTTACTAGCTTGGTGGTTGTGAGAACAAAACAATATACCTCAGCATTTTCCACCAGAAGGGAGCAAGGAAGACACAACTAACCACTGTCTCCCATCTCCATTTCCTGAGATTGCCCCATGGATTATTCATTGCCCACATTTATGGTTTCTCATGGATGAGAGGGCTGTCATAGACATTAGAGAAGATCTGGGGCAAAAAACGAGTGAAGATCAGCATGCGCATGAGTGCGGGTACTGTCAGCTGGAAGCAGCTCAAAACCTGCATGGAATTGTTCACCAGAGCTATGGCAGGGGTTAGAGGTGAGGACAAGAATGTGGGAGTTGGTGTACCAAAGCTCTCATATACTGTGGATGTATTCCCCTGGCTCCCTCCTTGCTTGTTTGTTTCACCCTTTCTAAGATTATAGCTCCTACTAGGTGGTGCCCAAGAGTGGGATCTGAGCTAATAACTCCATCTCTGAAAGCTCCATTGAGTAGGAGGCCTGAAGTGCCAATATAAAACCTGGTTCTGGACTGGGGAATCTAATATATTGCAAAACCATAAGACTCAGAAGACTGGACATCATAAGTGGGAGAAAAACCATAAGGAACATCTACTCAAGATGAATCTGAAAGCAAAATTATGAAGTATGTGATCAAAAAAATTATGAAGAAGGATTGCCTATAAACTCAATGAACAGAAGAATTAATTCCTGAGAAATTCTAAGTATTAGAGCCATCTTCTAGTAAGGAGTTTAATGATATAGATTAAATCCTCAAAACAATAAAGGAAGACACCATATTCATAAAGAAAAAAAAAACAAGAAATTATGAAATAAAAACAGGAAGGTATGAACCAAGAATAGAAGGATTTTGAGGGGGAGATGTCTTTTCAAAATAAACTTTGGGTTTAAAGAAGAACTCTAGATTTCTATAGAATGATTGGAAATATAGTTTCCCTTATCCCCCATGCCCAATTTCCTTTATTACTAACGTATTATAATAATATGGTACACTGATCAAAATTAATAAACCAATAGTAACACATCATCATTAGGTAAAGTTCATACTTACTCAGATCGCCTTGGTTTTTCCCTAATGTCCTTTGTCTGTTTCAGAATCCCATCCAGGATACCATATTATATGTATTAGTCATGTCTCCTTGGTCCCTCTTGTAGGCAGCACAGTGAGGCTGGAGGCTGGGTCAGAGAATATTAAAAATACAGAAAAACAACAGAATGGAGATGTGGCTCTTGGACACTGAAATGGTACAGGTGGAAGTAGAGCTCTGAACCAGGTGGGCCCAGAGGAGGTACTACCTGCCACAAGCCAAGAACCAAGAACTATTGAAGGGAGTCTCAGTCATTGAAGCTTGTTTTCAATATCCTTAAAATAGAGTTGACTAGAATTCAGCTATATAAAAAAGGAATTATACATTGTGACTTAGTGAGGTTCCTTCCAAGGATACAGGGTTGTTTCAGTATAGAAAAATCAATCAGTATAATCCTTCATAAAACAGTGTAAAGAAAATCGCATGATCATGTAAATTGTTGCAGAAAAGGCATTTGACAAAATTCAACAGCCACTAAAGATAAAAACTCTCAGAAAAATAGGGAAAGAGAAAACTTGCCCAGTTTGAGAAAAGAGTGCCTAGAAGAATACCTAAATTTTTATTTGACAATGTAAGACTGAACAGTTTTCCTTTAAGATCAGGAGCAGGTAAAGTATGCCCCCTTTCACCACTCTTGTGTGACCTAATGCTAGAAGTTTTCGCCAGTGCAATAAGGCAAGAAAAGGAAACAAAGGGTATCTATATCAGAAAGGAAGAAATAAAACTGTCCCGAGTTGGGGATGACATAACTGTTTGTGTAGAAAATCCCATATTTGCTACAAAAAACCTGGAACCAGTGAGTGAGTTCAACAAGGTCACAGGATACACAATAAATACACAAAATCACTTTTATTTCTATGTATTAGCAATTGACACATCAACACCAAAATTAAAAGTACAATTCCAGGGGCACCTGGGTGGCTCACTCAGTTAAACCTCCATCTCTCGATTTCAGCTCATTCGTGATCTCAGTGTCGTGAGATCAAGCCCTGTATCAGGCTTTGTGCTGGGTGTGGAGCCTGCTTAAGATTATCTCTCTCCCTCTCCCTCTGCCCCATCTGCTTCTCTGCTTTGTTGGAAAAAAAAAAAGTACAATTCCATTTACAATAGCTCATTAAAAAGAGAAATACTTATCTGATAAAATCCATGTAGGACTTGTAACCTGAAAACTACCAGATGCTGATGAAAGAAACCAAAGAAGAGATAAGTAAATGGAGAGGCATACTGTGTTTATGGACTATAAGACGACATAGTAAAATGTCAGTTCTCTCAGATTTATATATGTGTATGACAATTCCTTTTAAAATCCCAGCAAGATGTTTTGTAGCTATAGATAAAATTATTCTAAAATTTATATGGAAAAACAAAGGAATTAGATTTACAAATAATTTTGAATAAGAAGAATAAAGTAAGAGGAATCTATCCAATTTTAAGACTTAACATGTATCTATAGTAAACAAGACAATGTGGTATAGGCAGAAGGATAGACACACAGATCAGTGGAACTGAATAGAGAGCCCAGAAATAGACCCAAACAAATATGCCTGACTGATTTTTGACAAAGGTGTAAAATTCAGTGGAGAAAGGATGGTTTATTAATAAATGGTGCTTGAGCAAGTAGACATCTATAGGCAAAAAAAGAAAATAAATCTAGACCTAAGCCTCATACCTCATATAAAAATTAAATAAAAATAGATCAAAGTCTTAAATGTGAAATGTAAAACTATAAAACTTTTAGAATAAAAACAGAAAAAAATTCTGGGATCTAGGGTTTGACAAAGAGTTTTTAGACTAGATACCAAAAGTACAATCCATAAAAGAAAAAAAATGAAAAATTTGACTTCATCAAAATTAAAACCTTTCATTCTGAAGGAACCTGCTAAGAGGATAAAAAGACAAGCTACAGAGTGGGAGCAAATATTTGCAAACCACATCGCTTGCAAAGAACTAGTATTCAGAATATACAAACAACTCTCAAAACTCAACAGTAGAAACCATACAATTAGAAAATGGGCAAATGGCATGAAGATATATTTCACGAAAGAGGATAAGTTACAGCAAAAAGGAACATCAAAATATGTTCACCATTGTTCATAGGGAAGTGTAAATTAAAACCACAATAATATATTTTTGCACATCTATCAAAATGACAAAATAAAAAAAATAGTTACAATGCCAAATGCTGATGAAGACAGGGTGAGTGAAACTGGGTCATTTATATATTGCTGGTGGAAATGTAAAAAGATATAGCTGCTCTGGGGAACAATTTGGCGGTTAAAAATCAAAACAAAACAAAAAACAAAGCATACAACTATCACATAACCCAACAATTATACTCTTGGGCTTTTATCCCAGAGAAAGGAAGACTTACTTTTGTACATAACCCTTAACACAAATCTTGATAGCATCTTTATTTGTAACAGACAAAAATTAAAGCAACCCTTATATATCCTTCAGTGGGTGAATGCTTAAACAAACTACAGTACATCCATATTATGTAATACGACTCAGCAACAAAAAGGAACATACTATTAATGCACGCAACAATTTGGATGTCTCTTCAAAGGATTATGCTGAGTGAATAAAGCCAATCCCTAAAAGTTACACACTGTATGATTCTGTTTATATAACATTCTTGAAATGGCACAATTACAGAAATGGAGTAGAGATTAGTGGTTACCAGGGCTTAAGGAGGAGACAGAGGCAGGATGGAAGTGGTTTGAGCTATAAAAGGGCAGGGCAAAGAATCTTCATGGTGATGGAAATGTTCTGTATCTTGACTGTGTCAATGTCAGTATCCTGGTTGTGATATTGTTCTCTAGTTTTGCAAGATGTTGCCATTGGTGGGAACTGGGTACATGGGCTCTCTTAACTACATGTGCATTTTACACACACACACACACACACACATATATTTATCTCAAAATAAAAAGTGTAACTTAGAAATAAATAAAAATAGAGTTGAAAGTGTTTCTGCTTGGATAGCAGTCTAGCTAATGTTTTTTTTCCATCCCAATTGCAGTGTATAATTCTACTCCTGCTTATATTCCAGTTTCTGCTAAGAGATATTATATATGAAGCAACACAACTCATGTTGTATTGAAATAATTTCCCTATTTACAATTGTGGGTGATCAAACCAGAATCTAACTTAAATGTGAGTGTTTGGTAATTGAGTGCATGTGAAAGTACCAATCAGTGTCTGGCACAAAGAGGAGTTTCATTATCATCTGTTGACTTAATGTATTCACAGCGAGTTGAAGGAAGCTACTATCAACCATTAAGATCCCCTAATGAATTCATTTATTATGTCAGCCCCTTTGCAAAATGAGTTCTAGCATTTTGTAGCTGTGTGATGTTGTATGAGTTACTTAAACTCCATTTTTTGGTCTCTTCATCCATGAATGGAGATTTTTTTCATAATGAATATAAAGTGCTCAGCTTAGTTCCTTTCACAGAGTAAGCGTTTCAGTAAGTGCAATTGCTTATTAATATCATCATCATTATTGTGTTTATAGGAAAACCCAGGAGGGGTAGCTCTAGAAGGAAGGTAGAAGAAGGGGAAGAAGATGGAAGAACGGTGCCATGGGTTGTGTAGTGTTGAGCCTTGGACAGAATGAGGTTGGGAAGGGGAAGACAAGTGGGAGGAAGCCAGCAAGGACTGGGATGGGAAGACAAAGGGCTGGAAGATATTGGTGAGAAACTTTATTGCCTTTCTATTACTATCCAGCCCAGACTGATTTTGTGTTTCAAGCCCAGATATTTGAATGGTGTTCCCTTCTCTTCTGCAGCTACTTTGAAGAGAAAATTGCCTGTTTTGAGTTTCCTTTATTTAATGAAATTCACTTACCAAATGTTGAGTACCTACTTTGTGCCTGGCCTCCTTCTGGGTATTTTATCCCACTGTCATGTAATTTGGAGCTTTTGGAGATGTCTGTTTCAATTTCCACCCTCGACAAAGGGTCTTATTTGTGACAGACCTGAAGTCTAATCCAATGAAATGAAGCCAGGATAAACAGTGTGGCTTGGACCAGGTGCATAAATCCCTAAACACCAGCTTTCTCATCTGTAAAATGGGTAAAAGTACTGTCTTCCCCAGGAGGTTAATGTGAGGGTTAACTCAGCTAATCCTGTAATGTTAGCATGATTTCCAACACAATGTTGCTCTTACTTGAACTTATTAGAACTGACGGGACCTAAGCTTCACATCAAGTCTTGCACACATGCCTGTGACCACCAAATATCTCCCTCTTTCTTCTTTCTGTCTAGTTTTCAGATTGAAATTCAGATATCATTTCCATGTCATAGGGGTTTTGTGGTCTTTTGCCATCTCTTTTATATCTCTGAGTCTGTTTCCTCATCTCGTGGGGAATATTAATACAGTGTAACAATTAGATGCATGGCCTCTGGAGTCAGGCAGAGCTGCACTCAAACCCTACATCCATCATTTATTAGCTGAATGACCTTGAATAGGTTACTCAGTCTCTGTGTCTCAGTATTATCATATGTAAAGTGAGAATAATAATGATATTTATCTAACCCGATTATTGCAGGAACATAAAATGTAGTGTATGTAAAGCCTTGTGCATAAGCACTCAAAAATTGATTTTCTCCTCCTCCTCCTCCTTCTGGTTCAGTGCCTGGCATTCCACTAAAGGTAGCTGTTATGATTACACCCCTTGTTCCCAAGAGCAACATACTTATAAGTGCTACAAGAATATGAAAATTCTGTAAGTGATTACAGAGAAGAATTTATTTCTGCTGCATTTCCAGACTATGTGAGGTCTGTTTTCCCCCACCTACTCAGCGAGCTTAGAGGAAAATGACAAATCTCTAGTATTTATTTCACTATCCCCAGAGCATTTACCATGGTATCCACAAAAGCACAAAATGGGTTCTATTGGAGAAAGTGTGGATGGCAGAGCTATAAAAAGCAAGAGATAACTCTATAGCCCTTTGAATCGCTTCAGATGTGCTCCATTCCCTCCCCCCTCCCACTTGACTGAACAAATTAAAAAAGGATTAACCTTGTTCAAGAACAGTTCCCCAAAGGGTTTTAGCTAGAGAGCTTGATGCTCTGAGTTGGAGAATGCGAACCTACACACCACCTCTCATGACACAGATATTGTGCAAAGTGGCATTTGCTGAACTGTGAGGAGACAGGCTCATATCTAGCAAGTCACCTTGTCTTCTGACCATTTCTTAACTGTTATCAGGGAAGTGCAAATCAAAACCACAATCAGATACCACCTCACGCTGGTCAGAATAGCTAAAATGAACAACTTAAGAAGCAATAGATGTTGGTAAAGATGCGGAGAAAGGGGAACCCTCCTACAGTGTTGGTGGGAATGCAAGCTGGTGCACCTACTCTGGAAAACAGTATGGAGGTTCCTCAAAACTTCAAAATAAAGCTACTCTATGACCCAACAATTGCACTATTGGGTATTTATCTCAAAGATGCAAATGTAGTGATCCAAAGGGTCACCTACACACCAGTGTTTAGAGCAGCAATGTCCACAATAGCCGAACTATGGAAAGAGCCCAGATATCCATCGACAGATGAATGGATAAAGAAGATGTGGTATATATATACAATGGAATGTTACTTAGCCATTAAAAAAAAAATGAAATCTTGCCATCTGCAACCACATGAATGGAACTAGAGGTATTATGTGAGGTGAAATAAGTCAATCAGAGAAAGATAATTATCATTTGATCTCACTCTAATGTGGAATTAAAGAAACAAAACAGAGGAGCATAGGGGAAGAGAGAAAAATAAAACAAGATGAAATCAGAAAGGGAGATAAACCATACGAGACTCTTAATCATAGGAAACAAACTGAGGGTTGCTGGAGGGGAGGGAGGTGGAGGGATGAGGAGTAATTGGAAGATGGGCATTAAGGAGGGTATGTGATGTAATGAGCACTGGGTATTATACAAGACTAATGAATCACTGAATGCTACCTCTAAAACTAATAATATATAGCATATATTAATTAAATTGAGTTTAAATTAAAAATTTTTAGGAAAAGAAGCAAGTCTCCTTGAGAATCCTGATCTCTATTTGCAAGTGACAGCTAAAATCCAGTGAATTTTCTAATTTGTTGTAGAAGAAGGGAGGGTTTTAAAGGGACTTGCTGTGGATTACACTCCATTCTGCAATGAGTCATTCTTGAATCTCATGTCATTAGAAAGTGCATTATGGAAATAATTACTTCCATAGGAAGAGGAAAAATGTACTAAAACATTTCAGACTTGCAATAACAAAGGTTTTTTTTTTTTTTTCCTTGTCAGGAATTTTAATAATAAAAGTATTTTTGTAGCTAAAAATATATAGCTATAAAACTTAAACATGACTAAACAAATCTGGCATTTGATACCTCGTAGCCTTTACAAAGAATAATCTCTTTTTCCGTCACCATCAGTACTTGTTACACGTCCTCATCATCTGCATTTATTCACTTACCAATTGTCTATCACAACTTCTTCTGTGTGCCAGGCGCTGCTCTAAATGTTGGGGCTGTGATGGTGCCCAACATGGACACAATACTTCTTACTTGAGCTCCCCGGAAACAATCAGATCAATACACCAATTCCGGCATGCAATGTGCTGGGAAGAAACCAGACAGGATACCGAAATTGGATGTGAAGGAAGGGCTTGTGGCAGAATGCACTGACACAGGAGGCCCCCAGTGAGCTGAGATCTAAACACTGAGAAGAGAGTAGAGGGAGAGCATTGCAGGCAGATGGAAGGGATGATGTCAAGGCCCCTAGAGGATGAGAGCTTGGCATGGTCAAGCTAAGAGACATCCAAACAAGGCAGCTGGGCTGCACATGACCTAGTGTTTCGTGTAGACAGAGCTGCTCTGACCAACAGGGCTTTAAGCTATCACAACTCTGTAATGCAAACTGAATCCCCTCCCCCATGGTACACCATTAGGAAAAGTCACACTGTGGGAGAGATATGTCAGACACTGGGGCTCCTCCTAGCTCTCAGGTCTTCGGACTCAAGACTGAATTATAACATCGGCTTTGCATGTTCTCCTGCTTGAAGGAATAGGCTGTGGGATATCAATCTCCATCATTACAGGAGCCAATTCCCATAATAAATCTCCTCTTATATATCTCTATATATCTTCTTGGTTCTGTCTCTGGAAGATGATTACAGTTGCACTGCTGACAATACGCCTTACTTGGTAAGTTCTCTCTTTAGAGGTGATTGGATAAACAGGTAGGGGCAACATCCAGCTTCACTTCAACTTGAGTAGAAATAGTTTTCAAATGTACCTTAAAACATGATAAGATGCTCAAAGGTGTATTTTCTAAAATCGCACATGTCCGATTGTTTCTAATTAAAATTTACTTGAAGTTTCAAATCAGACAAACTTGTGTTGTTTTATATATTCATAGAGGTCTAGCTTTAAGCTTCAATAGCTGTGTCCATAATTGTAAGAATTATAATCTTTTGAATTGTAGTAGAGCTTATTCAGAGATGTCATATTACCTTCTGTACCTTGGTATTATTACCATATTCCTGCCATTTGGTGTATGATGCCAGGTGCTAAATAATTCTGTTTCTTTTTAAATCTCGGGTGAGTAGGGGGGAATGGCAGACCCAAACAGCCAAATAAGAGGGTGGTACTTGGTCTAGAATTCATGTCTCTGAACTGTTCTTTCTCCTAACACCTTCCTTAAACCTATTCTGATAATTTTCAGGAACATAGCAAGTGGCCACCTAGTTATTAAATGGTGGCCTTTCCAACCAGCCCCACATATCATTGTGGTAAACATGTCTCATCATACTGCTGGATCTGAGCACTGTCTTGGATGCTGGGGATATAGCCATAATCACTTCCCACGTGGGCCTCAGTAGTGGTGCAGACACAGGCCATAATATGTCCATTAAGCTAAGGCAAACTTGTAAGACAAGAAGAGGGGAAAATGGCAGATCCCAGCTTGAGTGGATGTAGGGTGGAGAGAAAGCTAATTCATGGGAGGCTTGCTAGAGGAGATAGCAAGATCTTGAAAACCTCCATCATCTGGCAGCTTTGAGATCCAGTTAAATCTCCAACCTCACTGTCTGCCCTGCCCAGTTTTGTATTTTACACCCTAGTGAAGCACAAAGCAGCCTGTTTTGAACTCTTAGCTCACTCCCTTCTCTCCCTGAAATGTCCATCTCACCTCTTTTCTCTTGGTTCAGTCCTAGGTATTCTTCAGAACTAATCTAGTTTTGATCTCTTCCATTCTTTCGATCATTAGATTGGGTGACTTAAAGTGCTCTGCGCTCTTGTGGCCCATTATGTATATATCTCATTTACCATGGTATTGAGTTGCCAGTCTGTTCCTAGAACTCACCATTAAACACCTTGTCTTCTATCTATAACCTATCTATCTATTTATCATCTATCTGTTGTTGAAACACAATGTTACTTGGTTTTCAGGTGTACAATACAGTGATCTGACAAGTCTATACATTATGCTCACCACAAGTGTAGCTACCGTTTGTCACCATCTAACACCATTATGATATCATTGACTATATTCCTTATGCTGTAACTTTCAGTCCTGCGACTAATGCATTCCATAACTGGAAGCCTATTTCTCCCACCCTTTTGCACTCATTTTTCCCATCCTCCTCTTCTCTTCCCCTCTTGGAAACAAACAGTTGGTTCTCTTTATTTATAGGTCTGATTCTGCTTTTTCTTTGTTTATTCATTTGTTTCTTTAGATTCCACATATAAGTGCGTTATATGGTCTTTGTCTTTCTCAGTCCAATTTGTTTCACTGAGCACAAAACTCTCTAGGTCTATCCATAACACCTGTCAAAATGGCTAAAAAAAAAAAAAAAGACAAGAAATCACAAGTGTTGGTGAGGATGTGGAGAGAAAGGAACCCTCACACCCTGTCAGTGGGGATGCAAACTGGCTCAGCCACTGTGGAAAAAAGTATGGAGTTTCTTCAGAAAATTAAAAATAGAAATACCCTATGATCCAATAATTCCAGTACTGAGTATTCACCTAAATAAAATACTAATTCAAAAAGATGTATGCACCCTATGTTTATTGCAGCATTATTTATAATAGCCAAGATATGGAGGCTACCTAAGTGTCCATCAATAGATGACGAGTGGTTAAGGAAGATGTGGTGTATGTAATACTTGTCTTATTTATCTTCTCATACCCCTGTTTATGTATCTATCTAACTTCATATGTACTATTAAGTGCTTGATAAATGCTTTCAAATCCAACTGCAGTGTAACTTCATGTTAAAACTCTCCTAAAAATACTGCAAGCTTGATTAATGGGGCCCGGAGTGAAGTTTAACTTTACTCCAGACGTGGTTGGAAAGCCCTACCTTGTCAACCTCTGAATATAGTGTCCCACACAGCTCTTGTTTCCTGGGAATGGGCTGCAGCACGTCGTTTTAACAGCTTTTGCTGATGTGGCTATTGCTTCAGTCACTGACATTCCACGTGTCGTGTCCCTTCCTTCCACACCTTCAGATAACACATTCTCTGCCCTGTTCTGTCTTCTGAAAGACTGAAGAGATGAAAGTGTTCAGGTAGATCAAGGGCTACTATAGAATCTAAAGCAGTTAAGTAAGAAGTAGTTTTAGCAGTTGTACTTTTGAAAATGCAAGCTGAACAACAATCGACTGTGTGGTACTGACGTGAGGACAGACATACAGATCAATGGATCAGAGTGAAAGTCCAAAAATTGACCCTTTATTTTTGGTAAAGATGCCAAGATAATTCCATTGGAAAAGATAGTCCAACAAATAGTACTGGGCTAATCGGATTCTTGTAGGAAAAAGAATTAACTATGAACACCCTATTTAAATACTAACTTAAATTGATCAAATACCTAAATGTAAGAACTAAAACTATTAAACTCTAGAAGACAGCATTAGTAAAAGTCTTTGTGATACTCACTGGATAAGGCAAAATGTTTCTTTAACAAAACACCAACTATAGAAACTCCAAGGAGAAAAAAAGATAAATTAGATTTCATTAAGATTAAAAATGGTTGCTCTTTGAAAGACATAGTTAAGAACACAAGAAGGCAAGCCTCAGACTGGGAGGAAATTTTTCCTCAACATATGTTCAACAAAGGGCTTATGTTCAGAATGTATGTGGAACTCTCATCACTCAATAATAAGACAACTCAGGTTTAAAAACAAAACAAAACAAAACAAAACTTCATGCATACTCCCTCCTGCAAAAAACAAACAAACAAAACCAAAAACTAGACACATGGAACTTAGACACTTCACAAAAGGAGATATTGGAATGGCCAATTAGCACATGAAAAATGCTCAGAATCACCAGTTATCAATAAAATGCAAGTAAAAACCGCTTAGTCGGTTAAGTGTCAGACTCTTGGTTTTGACTCAGGTCATGGTCTCATGGGTCTTGAGATCAAGCCCTGCCTTGGGCTCCTAGCTTGGCAGGGAGTCTGCTTGAGATTCTCTCCCTCTGCCCCTCCCCCTGCTTGTGCATGCTCTCTTTCTCTCAAATAAATGAATCTTAAAAAACAAACAACTAAACAAACAAACAAAAAACCATAATAACAGAGATAGTACTTCTCATCCACTAGAATGACCAATTAAATGATCAACAATGCAAACGTTGGTGAGAATGTGAAGCAGCTAGAACTGTCTCACAGATGCAAAATGGCATAGGCACTTCTGAAAATAATATGACAATACCTTATAAAGTTATCTGTGTTTGTTGTATGACCGAGCAATTTTCACTTTTGCATAGGCATCCATGTGAGAGAAATGGAAATATATATTCACAAAAATGTGTGGACATTGTTCATAATAGCCAAAAATTGAAAGAAACCCAAATGTCCCTCACCCAATGAATGGGTAAACAAATCATGTACCATGGAGTACTAATCTGCAATAAAAGGAGAATGACATATGCAGTAACAAGGATCAATCTCAATAACGTAATTCTAAGTGAAAGAGTCAAGTGCAGACTATTATGTACTGTATGATTCCAATGACATGAAATTCTAGCAAAGGCAAAACTGTGGTCAGAGAAAGTAGAACAGCGGTTGCTGGAGGGCAGAGATAAGGCAGAGCGAGTAGGACAAGTTTAATGACTTAAAGGAACTTTTTAGAGCAGGGGAAATGTTCTGTGTCCTCATTGTAATGGTAATCACAATTATATACAATTATCAAAATTCATCAAGCTGTACTTTGAAAACTTGTGAACTGTATAATACCTTTATAAGAAAGAGAAAAGAGAAAATGATACAAACTAATGCTTACTGGGAAAATTTATCATTAGGGGAAGAGATAAAATATTAATGTACAAAAGATGGGAAGGGAAAGTATAGGCAATCTTGTAACAGAATGTAGCAGTGTGATCTCAGATGTTCTACCTTCCTGGGCTATCTGTAAACCAAACCTGACAACAGCATGGCTCTTGCATGACCTCATGTCTGAAGGAGTGTGTATTTCTCAAGAATAGTAGGTAGTGAATGGTTTGTCATCTGATAGAGGGGGTTAAAAATATTCACAATGCCAAGATTAATACTAACCAATTGTTTATTTGTTTCATTCAAATAAAAATAATGTTTTATACTGATACTTAACAGGAGATGGCATTTAGCGAAATTCCCTTGTATATAAATACACCTTTCTTTATAAGATTGAGGTCAATTGAGGTCAATACATAGGACCAGTTGGATTTGGTCTTTGGGGATGTGCTGTACATGAAATTTCTCAAGTGCACCAATAATAATGAGCTTTTCAATACATTGTTGAATGGTTCCTACTGTTGGTTAAATCAAGTATTTCATATGACTGACAATAATAGTAAAAGGACTAGAGGAGATATTTTTAATCCTTGAAATTCATAAGTGTAGGTAATTCTCAGTGGCAGGTACCTTTGAATGGGCTGGAAATTGGTACTGGATGCTGGTTATAAGATGACAAAAATATATGTTACCCATAGTCTAGAACAGGGATTGGTGCACTGTTTTTGTGAAGGGCTAGATAGTGTGTGGCCATGTGGTCTCTGTTGCAACTATTCAACTCTACTGTTGTTGTGTGACAGTAGCCATAGACAATACATGCTTGTATTCCAGCAAAACTTTGTGAAAATAGACAGTGGGCTGGTTTTGGTCCATGAGCTGCAGCTTGCTCATACCTGGTCTTGAGGGGTGATAAGCATTAAATGCATCAATATGTATTAGGCATATCATTATATATTGTCATAAGTGTCATGAGAGAAAAGAAGAGGTCACCATGCTAGAGAAAAATGAGGTACAAGGAAATTAGCTCCTGACCAGGTGGAAGGGGGCCAACAAAATAGCATATGGTACAATATATCTTCTCAACCCCAAAATTGTTAGTAAAGTCTACATTAATCCAGAAATCCTTATGCTAAGGGGATTTCTTATGGAAACCAGTGGCTGAGCTCAGTAGTGCACCCCGGTTGATATGTGGTTGACTTTGAAACAACACAAATGGAGGAAATGGCAAGGAGGCCCCCAGCTGACATTGGGGTTCCATATATGTTTACTTGTGCATAGGAGAAAGGTCTAGAAACGTACACATCAAATGTTAGCGGCAATTACCTCTGGGGAATGATTGTTAGGTAGGCAGGGAGTAAAAGGGAACTACTTTGTTAGAGATACTTCTCCCATGTTGTAATATCTTATAACAAACATGTATTGTTTCTAAAAACTAAAAAAAAAAAAAAAAGAGCATGACAAATATTGTCTTTTTGAGGCATTTTCAAATGGATTTCCCAGCACTGAGGACAGCGCAAACTCTATGATAAGGACCTGAAGACATCTCTAGAGAGACCCCAAATCATTTTAGTTAGGTCACAATGACATCTCACTGCACAGGGTTTGTGCACACACAACTCCAGATGTGAAAGGATCAAAATATAAAGTTTTTGGAAGACCATGTAGAAGAATATCAACCTGATTTTAGGGTAAGGGCACACTGAAAACGGTGACCACATTAGACTACATAGAAATTAAGAACATCTATTCATTAGAGAGTGAAAAGGTCAACCATGGAAATAAGAGGATATATTCAAGACATACCACTGACAAAGGGTTCATGTCCAGAATTATGCTCCTACAAATCAGTAGGAAAAAAAAAATTGAAAAATAGGTGAGAAACTTAAGACCACTTCAGAAAAGAAGACATCTGAATCGCCAATAATCACTTAAATAGTAATTGTGCTCAATCCTATCAGTAATCCGGGAAGAGAAAACTACCCCAAGATTGGCAATAAAACAAAAGTCTAGACTAGGATGTGGATAATCAGATCTTATGTAAATTGCTAGTGAGTGTATAAACTTGTATAACCACTTTAGAAAACAGCATTATTTAGTATGTGGAAGCTTGCATACCCTATGACCCAAGCAATCCACTCTTGGGTAATAGTCTCTTGAAATGGGAGCATCTGTACCCAAGGAAGTATTGTGGTATTTACAGTAGCACCTTTCATAATAGCCAAAACCTTAAAGTAATCTAAATGCCAGTCAACAATGTTACATATTTAATACTGCCTAACAATGGGGTTGCCTGGATGGCTTAGTCAGTTGAGCCTCTTTGACTCGATTTCAGCTCAAGTTATGATCTCAGGGTTGTGAGATGGAGCCCTGTGTTGGGCTCCATGCTGGGAGTGGTGTCTGCTTAAGGTTCTCTCTCTTTCCTCTCCCTCTGACTTTCCCCTCTCTAAAAAAAAAAAAAAAATAAATAAATAAATAAATAACAATCTGACAGTGAAAATGGCAGCTACAGACAACACAGGTGTATTTTATGCAAAATAATGTAGAGCAAAAGCAGACACATAAATATGTAGTTACAATTCCCTTTATTAATAGTTTAAAAACTATATTGTCTTGGAACTCATGCTTGGATGGTAAGACTAAGCAGAAATATGAAAGCTTGGAAAGGGTTTACGTCAGAGAGGATGGGAAGGATGGTTACGCCTGAGAAGACACAGAAGGGTTTCTGGATACTGTCAATTTTCTTTCCTTTAATTTTTTCTTTTATTGTAGTAAAATATACATAACACAAAATGTACCATCTTAACCATTTTTAAGTTTACTGTTCAGTGGCAATAAATAAATCCACACTGCTGTGCAACCATCACCATTATCCATCTGTAGAACTTTCTTCATTGCTCCCAGCTGACCCTCTGTACTCAATAAACAGTAACTCCCATTTCCCTCTGTCTTTAGCGCCTGGCAATCATTCATTCATTCTACTCCTGTCTCTGTGAATTTGATTACTCCGGGTACCTCACCTGATGAAATCATGAAGTCTTTGTCCTTTGCAAAGGGTTATTTCAATTAGCATACTGCCTTCAAGATTCATTCATGTTGTAGCACATTTAAGAATCTCCTGCCTTTTCAGGCTGAATGATACCCCCCTGTATGTATCTACCACATTTTGTTTACTCATTCATCTAACAGCAGACACTTGGGCTGTTTCCAGTCTTTTGCTACTGTGAATAATGCTGTGATGAACAAGAATGTACAAATACCTGAGTCCCTGCTTTCAACAATTTTCTATTTTCCTGACAAAAGTTTTAAAATTATTCATAGTGCCAATTAATGCTTAACTCATTTTCTATGTGTACATTACATTTCATAAGGATTTAAAAAAAAATCCTATAGATCTGGAATTCAGTTACCATGGAAACTCACTTTCTGATTCTGTTTTTGCCTTTCTTCTTGTGATCCTCTCTCTCTTGGCCTTTCTGTGAAGCAAGCAGTGTTTCCTTGCCCATTTAAAAATAAATCTTCTAGTGAGGTATGAAACCTACAGAAAATTGTACAAGTAATACACATCAATGTGGCAAATTATTCACAAAATGAACAGTATGGTTTGAGTGTATGTGTTAGGAACATGAAGGGTGTGTGCCTGGAAACAAAATAATGTACATTTCAGGACATCAACAAAGTTATTTATTTATTTATTTATTTATTTATTTTTAATTAACTAATTATTATCATCTATCTAAGGAGGTCAACAAAGCTTTAAACTGAAAAGTAGCTACTTAGATCTAAGGAGGTAAATAACATGATACTGTAAAGCATTAATACCTGGAGTTTAAAGTGTTTGCCTCTCAGGAGTGAGTATTGGGGTAAAAAAGTATGGGTGCAATATGTTATTGTTTTCATGATTTATATATTTGACTTTTTTTTTTTAAGATTTTATTTATTTATTTGACAGACAGAGATCACAAGCAGGCAGAGAGCCAGGCAGAGAGAGAGAAGGGGAAGCAGGCTCCCCGCTGAGCAGAGAGCCCAATGTGGGGCTTGATCCCAGGACCCTGAGATCATGACCTGACCTGAAGGCAAAGGCAGAGGCTTAACCCACTGAGCCACCCAGGCACCCCTATATATTTGACTTTTAAAAATCATATGTATTATCTATTGCCTTTTGAGAAATAATTTCCTATTTATAATAAATTAATCAACATCTATAATCTATCCTCCTCCACTCTAAATAAGACCTTTGTTATCATTTCAAATGTTCATCTAGGTTTTTCTGTGTCTTGGTTAAATACCTTGACTTTTAGTATGCTCTTGATATCATGTTTTAAAACATGTCTCTACTATTTGGACTTAATTATGAGTTGTAAGCTTTTTGGCCACATTTTATTTCCTAGCTAAAAATTTGACTGGTATCTTTACCCACAACAGCATCTACTATCCCATGTTACAATTTTGACACCAATTATACACTTTTCTAAAACACCGCCAAGCAATTCTCTGACTCCTGAAGGATGTCCTACAGTTTAACCCAATTCAAACACTATCTACTTGGAGATAGCATCAGATGCCACAGATTAAGGATTGAGCTGGACAAGACTGCCCACCTCCTCTCATTTCAGACATCAAAGTCCAGGCTGTCACCTGTGCTTCTGACTGGCTATAGATAGACTGGAGATCCAACAACTTCCTCCCTGGGTTTGACTAATTATGGATTTATTATAAAAGGTTATAACCTATAGTCAGATGGAAGAGATGCATAGGGCAAGATTTAGGGAAAGGGTGTAGAGCTGCCATGCCACTTCTGAACTGAGCTACTATCCCCAAATTAGGGGACACCACATGGTCACCAACCTGGCAGTTCCCTGAACCCTGTCCTTCTAGGTTTTTATGGAAGTTTCATACGGCTTGGTGTGACCTATTTACTCACTGGCCACTGGTGATCTATTCAATCTCCAGCCCCAGGCTCCTTCCCAGAGGCGGTGGAACAGGTGGGGTAGAACTGAAAAGTTCTACCCTCCAATCACATGGTTGTTTCCCAACCCTTGGGTGTTTCCCGAAAGTCACCTCCTTAAACAAGTCAGGTGTGACTGAAAGGGTTTGTTATGAAAATCAAGACCTCTTTATCACTCTTATCACCTAGGAAATTCCAAGGATTTTAGGAGCTCTGTGCCAGAAATACAACAAAGACCAAATATATGTTATAGATTACAGTATCAATATGTCTTCCTGTTGCTGGGATATTTTGCTGTTATTTCTTCTTT